>NW_020897746.1:2698169-2781169 GCF_003984885.1 Neopelma chrysocephalum | reverse complement strand
TCCCCACCTCCCCCAAGCTCCAAATCCAACATCACCAACTAGTGTCAATATTAAAGAGTCCTTTTATTTTTTCCAATTATACAGAAAATTCGAAACATCTGGAAACTGAAGATTTCTTTGCATGTAGCAGAGAGTCCCAAGAATCCTGAATCCCAAGAGAACCTGCGCTTTCCTGGTGGTGGATGAGGTGAGAGACCTGATTAAGGTGATGGAGGAACCTGACTCAGGTATTGGATGCACTTTGGAGACGTGTTTCTCCATCGCTTTTTCATGGGAGACAGCCCAGCTTCCTGAGAAAAAACATAGTTGGTCTGTTACCCACACATGTCAGATGTTAATATACAGATGATTGATTGTGAAAATATTTAAAGTTCCAGTGAGAACCTTTATTCATCCCAGTGGAGAGGCAAAAAGGGACTTTGAGCTCCGTGGCACGTTTTATCCATCACATTGGGTTCCTGTGTTCCTGTGGCTGGGAGCAGGGAAGTGAAGCTTTGTGGAGTGAGGCAGCTTCTCTCCATCCATGTGAGTCACTGGTTTGGATCCCAACAGCCACACACCCCCAGACCTGTCCCCTCATCACTGGGCACCCCCATCTCTGCTGGGCACGTGTGGACAGGCAAAAGAAACTGCCTCTTAATTTGGGATGGGGAATCCTGCTGGGAAAGGAAATGTGGAGAGTGGAGTAGAAGTTACCTGCTGAGATCTGAAAGGACCTTCTCTAATTCACCAGGGCCAGACTCTTTTGCCTACATGTGGATGCCACCAGGGGAATGAAGGGGCCCAGTACCCTTCAGGCAGAGAGCAACCCTCAGTGTGGCTCCTCACCTCATGAAGTACCTGCCTGAAGCAAAAAGAAAGCCCTGAAAGTGTCTATTTTTCTCTGTTTTGTGTCTCCTTTTTCATTCCTGGCTGTGTCCATGGTCAGTTACTCTGTGTGTTGATTTTCTCCTCCACACCTTGTGCTGTGAGGTTTGGTTTTGGGGCAGGCTGAGTCCTTGGCTGCTCATGTCTCATTCCAGAGGTGCTTAAAGCCTCTCATTTGTCATTATCAGACTTAATTTGGACAAAAATGCCACAGATTAGATCTTTCTTACAGGACTTAGTTGTCAAATAGTTTAAAATCACAAACCAATTTGTCAATTTACTTTTGGTTCTTAGGAAAGCCACACTGGGCTTTAGAACTTGGTAAGTCTGGGGAACACGCACTGGGATTTTCACATTACTTTCTATGCAGGGGGAAACCCAGAGCTGGTGAAAATCTGAGCCTGTTAGGAAGTTCTGGAGCTCTTTCTGCATTTCCTTGCTGATCCCAGGTAAGAAGTATCCAGCTGAAACCAATGCAGGTGTTCAGGGAGAAAAGGGACGTGATTGAAAATTTTTCCCGAGTGCACAGGTAGGAGCAGATCATGCTAAGCAGCAGGACTCCTGTATCCCGTGGGATGCCTTGCCATGTGCTGGTGGAACACTCCTCAGTGTGAACAGCAGTGAGAGAAGGAGGGAAACAACATTAGCTTGCAATAATTGAGTGTATGAAAATTAGTAGGCGTTTGCCGTCCGAGCGCTGTTTGACTGAATTTCCTCGCAAAGCGAATTTGACAAGCCTGGAAGATGGTATTACACACAAGAGCTCCTGTTTGCTCCCTCTGCAGCGATTTGCAGCAGCTGCCAAAGACCTGACGAGCTGTGGGCAGGGGGAAATTTCTTCCATGTGCTGGTTTGTCAGGTCTTGTACCACAGAACATGTCAGAGACTGGCAACTGCCCTGCTGCGGGAGGGTTTGGTGGCTCCTGTGCATCAGTGGGCTTTCAGTGTAGCTCTCAGAAATGAGGTGTGTCTGGGCTCGCCAGTCCTGCATATTTTTTTACCAGGTTGATATAGTACACCTCCCTTGCCCTCATTCATTGGTACATCGTGTTTCTTTGCAGATAAAAGAAAACACAATAGCAGCACAGAATACATGATAATTTACCAACCACCTTCCAGCGGTGAGCTGGGGGGTCTGGAGCAGCCCTCCAAACCTGAGCCAGTGTGCTCTGCAGAGAGGAGAGAGGATTCTTCAGCAGAAAACAGCATTGGTTTCTGCCTTTGCTCCACGATTACTGACCTGACTTCCTTAACAAATACCTGATGGGGATGAACAGGAAACAGCTCCGCCGGTCGGATCAGACACAGTCCAGGATGTGTCACAGCCCCTGTAATTCTGAGAATTGAATCTATGGCCAGATCCTCTAATGCAAAATATATTAGGAACAAGCAAGCCCGAGATCTCGCTGTGCTTCTGCCAGGAGGTCCCACAGAGCTCTGATGTTGGTTTAAGGACTTGGTTTAACCAGTTATCTCGAGGAAATCGTTGGCTCTGTCCTGACTGTGTCTGACCCAAATCCAACAGCACAGACAATACTGAGGAAGTGGGTGACAATTACCATGTGTATTATTTTTCATTTTATGTCCATCTTGTGGGTTGGACGAAGCAGCACGAGGGTCTGAGCCCCTTGGGGGGTGCTGAGGCATTGTTAGAAGGGGCTCCAACACTGACTGGCAGCAGACTGAAGAGGCTGAGCTTCAGCTGATACCCAATTAGCTGATTATCCCAAAGGGAATTGAAAATGAAGGTTATCTTTCAACTTGTGATGAGCTTCCAAATAAATATTCAACATGCATTTAATAAGACAGTTTTATGCATTATTTAAGTATCAATTGATGGGTAGAAGACGAAAGAATACACTGCTGATGCTGAGGTCTGAAAGGCAAGGGCAGAAATCTGGTGAATGAGGCATTAAAGGAGATTTGTATCAGTCATTTTATTAGAGTGTTATTTACACAGTAATCATGGAAAGAATTCTAGTAAGAATTCATTTCTGCATTGTGGTTGTTTGGGGATCTTTTGTTTTTAAAACACAAACAGCAAGGGTACAAGATGAATGAGATTAGGGAAGAGGGGGTGTCAAGACAGAGGTGCTTCAGCCTCTACCTCAGGGTCAGATCAGCTCTCCTGGGGCCAGGGTGTAACTTTGTCCCTTGGAGTTTTGTGCCTGGGTCAGGGGTTAAATCTTTTGTTCATGTCAGGGGTTAAATCTTTTCCCTTGAACTTGGAGGGTTTGATTCTCCTCTTGCTCTTGCTTTGGGTATATTTCAGGATGGACTTTGCTAAGGGCAGAAGCTCTCTCTGAGGAGTGACTCTGCTGATGAAGGACAGTCCAGCTCCTCATTTGTAGTGGGAATTTTTAGTGTTGTAGTGGGAAGTCTGGACTGTTGCCTCTTTCAGAGTTTCTGGAGTGCTCATGCAGGGTACAGAGCACCGGTGTGCCCTGTTCACATGGAGGAATAGTGTGTGGCTGAGGGCTCCAAGGACTGACCCCTTCATCATGTCTGACAGTGATGCTCTGTACTTTTCCCTCGCTGATATTTTTGCTCCTCCAAAAATATTACCTAAAACCTTGATGACATAATTTAACTTGGTCCCATCCTGTCAGAAACCCAGCACTTAGACCAACATCCTGTGGTTTCACCACCATGGAATGTCACTGCAGCTCTTCTCCTGTGGGATAACCAAGAGCAGGATGAGCCTCCAGTCCAGGGAGAGGCCACTTGGTTAATTAAATAAACCAGTGACCTCTGAGATGGGTGAAAACCAGAACTAAAGGAGGAGAGAGGGTTTTCTTCCCTCTGCCTTTATAGTGCTCCATTCTCCAGCTGCCCAGTGGGACTCAGCTCCCATGGTATTCCAAATATTATTTTATGCTTTTTTATTTTTTTCTCTTTTTAAGAAAAGGTGTTAAAAGAAAAGGTACTAAAACAAAAACAGTGGGTCTGTCCTGATTTGTGGGACTTCCTTTTTCAGCTCTCTCAGTTAAGAAATTTATTAATGTAGTTGGGATTATTTGTCTTTGCTCTTACAGAATGTTTTTCCCTCCAAAGGACAAACTGCCAGTGTATTATTAAAGGGAGGTCAGATCCCAGTGCCCTTTTCCTTGTTGATTCAGTGTTTGGAGAGAAAACTTAAAGGGTGGGTTTTGTTAAAGGATGCTGTTGAGAAATAAGAACTTGAATTCAATTTGCCTTTTGCCTTCAATTTTCCACTTTTCCCTCCCTCTTTCGCTGAGTGCAACATGACCTATTTTCTGTTTATATGCTGTTTCCCAGCCTAATTTATCCAGTACTGAGTATTTGCATTTTCATTACTTTTAAGAAAGATTCCATCTCCATTTTAATTGAAAAAAATCACCTGTTTTATTTGAAATATAAATAATTGTCAAATGTTTTCCCTGATGTTTATGGAGATTTGTTTTAGAGCCTTTATTTTGCATCTGATATTTTGATGCTCTCTTTAATTTGGTGCACGTGGCCATATTTCTTAATATCTTTAAATGATCTCAAGCATATCAAAAAGGTAGATTTTTCAAAACAACTCAGAACTACAACTCTGAATAATTGATTTTTTACTTTTGGTTGTTAGGCTAAAAAAATGTTTCTTAATTTCTTTCTGATAACACTAAGAGGAGGATTACTCAGAAGAATAAATAGGAGACCCTAAAAGTTTAGTTTGATTCATTTTGCTTCAGCTGCAAGCTCTGAAACCATTTAAATCTCTCCTTAAAAATTAAATGCTGACGATTTCTTTGAAAAAAAAATGCACTTAGGAAGGCAAAATTTAAACATTTCAAAACACCTTCAAAATGCTAAGTAGAAACATTTTTTCTTTTCCCAATTATGCCCATTTTCCTCCCTTAAAGAAATTATGCTCTCTTCCTTACCATGGGATGGTTCCCATTCCTAGTTACTGTCGGCTCCCAAAATTCAGCAAAGAAAATGATGCCTCTTCAAGATAATTCATCCCTTTTTCTTTTCTCTAATAACCATAGGGATAAACCTCCTAAATGATGTTATTTCGTATATTTAAGGTTAGAGGAGACGAACCTGGGCCTGGAGATGTGGGATGTTGAGCTCAGCCTATATTGTGCAGTGTTGAAATAGGCTCACTTGCACAGTGAGGGTGTAAATGTGCTGTGTATAGAGTGAGACTGTGGGGCTCAGAAGGAAAAGGCATTAACATCACGAGCAATATGTAGATTAGTCGATATTAACAACCACACTCATTTAGAGGAAGTTGATGAGCCAGCAGAGGAGGTTCCTCCACAGAGCGAGGATCATACAGCGACCTTGGCTGGAGGCAGGAGAGGTCAGGCTGTGAAATATGGTCATTCTCTTAAGGGCTTTTGATGCTTTTAAGGTGCTGCAGGTGTGTGTCAATACCAAAGCTTCATTAAAGCCTCCCAGGGTCCTTCCATCCCCTTAACAAGGTCCATTTTGCTATTTCTGCTGGATGCCTAAAATACCACATCGTGTTTTGGCTGGTGCTGGCAGTTCAGGAATGGGTGGACTGATTCTCTTAGGAAATATTCAGAGATTCAGGTGGTCTAAGGCATGGTGGAAAACATTTAAACCTCAGGTGCAGTATTTTTACGGAGGGACCTGTGTGTAAGTGTCTGTAAGACACGAGTTTGCTGCTTATTTTGGAAGAAGGACTAACAGTGTTTTGATTATCTCTGAGCACACTAAGCTGACTCAGTGTAATGTAATTAATGAGACAATCTTCCATTAGAGGACAGTGGGAAGAGCTCTTGGTAATTACTTCACAGGCATCAGAGCAGTGTTGCTGAAACAGGAGCTCTCGGTGCCCAGACGATGGGGTGGGATGTTGATTCTCCACCAGGCACCAGCTGCAGCCTCAGTTGTTGCTGCAGGAGCTCAGGGTGAGCAGATGGAGCTGCTGCTGCCTGCCCAGAGCATGGCCCCTGAGGGCTGTGTTGGCTCAAGGAGCAGGCATTTGCTCACACCAACACAACCCCTCTCCACTGCCAGTGTTCCTTTGGCCATGCCGGGACCTCTGAGGATCATCTGAGGGCAGCCTGGGCTCAAGCCACTGCTCCCGAGTGAGGGTGTGCTTGGTGGGCTGTTTTGATCTTTGCAGTGACATGGATGCATTCCAGAAAGTGCTGGGATGTCATACAGGGTGTTGAATATAGAGATCAGTGCTGGCTTCCCTCGCTGACAAGCTCTGGAGGAAAATCCTGCTGTTTTATCAACTTGCCTCAACTTCCCCATAATTGAAATTACAAGTGAAGTGGCCTGGGAGAGACTCTTTATTATTCCCTCATCCATTTGTTCAGAGACATGGACATATGAGTGCTGGAAGCATCTAAAGCCTTGTCTAGCCTGACCTGCTGAATAGCAGACTATAAAGTTCTGTCCATTAACCTCAGCACTGAGCCCACTAACTAATTTCTGGCTGAGACATCTCTTCCATTCTCGACCTGAAGAGACCCTGTGGTGGACAACCCACCATTACCCTTAACAGCTCCTTTCAGTGTCCAGCCTGTGTCTCCAGTTAAAGCAGTGATTATCCCTGCTGCTCCTGTCCTGTCTGATCCTGGTTCACTGCAGTTTGCAGCCTGCACATGTCACATGTGAAGGTCAGGACTCGGCTGGAAGGTTGCTGTAGGTCAGGAGGGAGGTGGTTTGGGTTGAGGGGATGGATACAGGGAGCCTGAGCTGCGAGGGTCATGTCTCAGGAGTCTGACCATATTTTGAGTGGTAACCTTAGCTCTGGGGCTTATTGGTGGCTCAGTGAGGGCTCAGGCAGGATCAGTGCTGCTGTCTCAGGGGCTTGCAGGGGTGTTGCCAGAGCGGGATGGGGTCCTGGGGGATCACTGGAGCTCTGCAGAGGATGGCACTCACTGCTCTGACTGTGCATGGCATCAGGGCTGATCCAGCAGGTTCCTGTTGGGTTTCCTTGGTCAAACTAGATGAGAAAGTGCAGTTCTCCCATGCCTTGCTTGGCTGCAGTGCTTGTCTTTGTTATCACAAGCCCTACATTCACTTACAGAATCATTCAGCTTCTTGTTTATTTGCTTCCTTGGGCTCCGTAATTAGAGCTGAGACAGCAAAGCCTGGTTTGGGAGACCACCAGCACAGCCCGTGGGGGAACACTGAGGCTCCTCCAGGTCGGGATGAGCTTTCTGCAGAGTGACTGTGGGAGTCAAGGGGTAGATTTGCCTTTCTCTGCATTGAACAAACACGGTGAGGCTCAGCCTGTTCCACTCTCCTGCAGTGCTGCCTGAGCAAAGGGGCAGCAGCCCTGCTGGCTCCAGTGAGGGGATCCATATTTCACTGGGAAAAACTGTGGGTGAATATTGTGACAGGGAGCCTGGCAGCTGGAGGTGGCCTCCTGAACAGCTTTGGATTGACCACCTCTGTTTGCAGACTGCGGGTTTTTTTTGAGCTTGTCATTTTTAAGGGCATTGATTTTAATGTGTTTTCTTTGGCTGGTGATTTGACACCGAGGGAATTGGCTCCAAGAAAGAATGGCATTCCTTGGACTTTCACCTCAGCATGCCTTGACTGGAAGCTCTGGCTGTCAGTGGTACCCAGAGAGAGTTTTGTTGATGAAAACCGTTCCTGGTATCCCTCCCATGCAAGTGCTGAAATAATGAACCATTTGTTTGGAGGGTTGTCGTCTTCCCCATGGACAGGTGCCATTTTGAGTGAAACCATCACAAACAGCACACACAGCTCTCATGGATGTTGCACAGCACCATGGCAAAGAACAGACTGTGGTGTTCCCTAATGCAGTGGAGATTGCCAGATATTCCTGAGCTGATGGATAATTGACATCAGGAAATGTTTGCAACTGGCTGCTCATGAAAGCCTTGGAGGAGTTGTGAAGCCTGAGCTTTCCCTCATAGAATGTTTCAGTCTGGAAAAGCCCTCTGAGATCATCGAGTCCAACTATTAACCCACACTGCCAAATTCACCAGTAAATCATGTCCCTTAGCACCACATCTACACATTTTTTGAGTACTTCCAGGGACAGCCATCCCACCACTTCTCTGAGCAGCCTGTTCCAACGCCTTCCTGCTCACACCCAAAATTTCCAGCAGGCTGATGTTTGCATCTGGGGCAGTTTCAGTGGGTAACACTCCTTGGCAAAGCACCAAGTTTATGACCCTACAAATGGCAGATGGCTTTTGTTCTCTCCTTGGTTACATGTTGGAGAAAAAGCTCAGCTGTAATGGGATGAGCCAGATCTGGAGTGAGACACAGGCTTAAAGAGTTCAGGCTGTTTGGCTTGCTGAAAAGAAAGTTTGGAGGCAACGTGGCCACAGCAGGTAATTCCCTGCACCAGGAGATGTGTAAGAGATAGAAGAAGATCTGGTGGATGGATGTTGAACTTAGGCTGGAAATAAGACAACTGTGGAGCAACACAGTAATTACCCAGTGGAGCAGCTGACCAGGGCAAGAGGGAAATTAATTCTAGCTTGGATACTTCACCTGGAACCTGGATATCTTCTTGGAAGGGATGCTCTTGTTCAGCCGTGTGTGAGCTGGATAACATTACACACCAATGGGAAAAACAAACTGAAAAATGGTGTCCTGGATCTTTTCACACACTGGGCAGCTTTCCCTGGTGTTACTGACCTCACCACAAAAACAGTTATTTCACCTTTGAAAGTAGCTGCTCTGGTCTCTGCACCTTTTAAAAGTCACTTTAATGGCAATGTGGAGGGCTGGTCCACACTCCTTCAATGGGGAGAGCTGGTTACGTGTTACAAGGGCTTTTCCTGGAAAACATAAAAATATTGGGACAACTGAATTGTTTTATTTTACTCCAATATTGTGCTTGATTTTTGGGGCTATTTCTGCCTGATATGTACAACTATTTTTCTTTACAACACGATTGGCTTTTAGACAAGGAAACAAAATGTCACTTTGAAGGGAAACAGTGAAAACCTGGTTCTGAAAACTGGCAAAGTGATGGTTGTCAGGTCTGTGCCAGGTATCACCTTCTCTCTCCCCCAGCTGCTTGGTGTTGGAGTCTGCTGCTGAAGCCCTGAGTGCAGCCAGGGCAGGGATGCTCTTGGGGTTTATGTTGCAAACTCTTCCAGGCTGTGGTGAAACTTCAGGTGAGTGGTCAGAGCTGTGTGGCCGTGCAGGTGCCATCAGTGCATCCAACAGTTGCAGACACGCTTTCCTGGTGGGAGCAAGCATTGGATTCACGTGGCAGGACTGTCTGCAGCCCCTGTTCCAGTTGTGTGAGGCAGCAGAGCTGCACACCCAGGGCCAAAAGCCATTTCTGCACACTGTGTGTAGTGTTTCTCTCCTGAAAGGCTTCACTAGGATAAGGCAAGGTGGAATGGGGCATAAATCACAATCAAATAGCTGTGGTGTGATGCTGTGTTCTCCATCTTTCTCTTTGTGGTATTCTCTCAGTTCATCAGCTTTATGGCTGGGGCTTGGGAGGGCTCTGTGCCTGATTCTTGCTAAGAGTTGCAGAGATCTGTTAATGTGGGGCAGCTGCCGTGGCTGTCGTAGCAGTTCTGGGCTGCAGGTCGGTGTAAAGGGATTTGGACAGCACAGTTCCATCTGAGGGGCTGTCTTGTTAATGCTGCTTTATTGGATGACTCCTGGAAACAGTTTTCCTGAGCTATCACAAGGGTTTGTAATAAATCTTAATGAGGCACCCCTGCTATGATTAATCATTTGTTTCTCTAGCAGGATCATGGCTTACAGTCCCCAGGGAAAAGGAGAGGAACCTCAAATCCTGCATCAGGGCAGTGTCAGTGGTTACCTGGCTCTTTGCTATCCAGCTAGGAAATGTTGCTGCAGCCACCCCAACTCCCCAGGACATGTCTGCTGTTTGTAAAAGTCAGCATTTGCCTCCCAAGGCAAACAACTCTCTTGAATAGGCTGCTTTGTTTTAACCCAAGGGATTCTTTCCCTGCCTCTCATGTTATAAAGAATCCAGGAGGGATTTACAGCCAAGAGAAGAGGTGACAGAGCCAGAGGTAAAGCCCACCTTTACCACAGCAAATGCTGCTGTGGCTGCTTTCACTGTGCTGGTATTGAACAGCTCTGCCTGAGCACTGGGGCCACTGGCTGAGACTTGGAGGACACAGTGAAGGCAGCAGCTTTGTGGATCTCAAAATCTGAACTAAAGCTGAAGACCAGAGCTGACCAGTTTCCCAAAGGTGTGTGTGACACATTAGGTCAGTCCTGCACCTTCACCCCCTTCCCCCTCCTTTCCATGTTACATGTCCTGTGTGGTTTCTGACACCATTTTTGCTGTCAGCAGTGAGCAGACACATCCCAGTGTGGGGGGATTTCCAGCTGGGGAGGCACAGGAAGCACGAGGTAAGTGAGCTTGGAGAGATCTCAGGGAGCTGCAAGAATTGTAAATTAACTTCACTGCTAATTTGCTGGCAAAATTCATGGTTGTCAGTCACTGGTCTGATTGAAGACAGATCCTGTCAGAAACATGTCCATGTGGTCTGGTTGGCCAAGACACAGGATTTTTAATTCATTACTGCATGATCTCTTGATTAAAACATTGACATGGTTTGTAACTAGTAGAAGTCCTTAAGGGAGCAGATCTAAACCCTGTTGAAGTGTACCTAAGTCTTTAATTGACTGCAGTAGGCTCTGAATCAAACCTTGAAGTACCTGTTAATTTGGAACCTTCTAAAGGGGCCGTGTAAGGGCTGTACTGGTAAAATAGAGGTTGGACAAGGTGATGGGGTGATAAATCCCCAAGGAGAAGGGTCCAGTTAGTGATCTCCACTGCTTGGTTAAAAGGATTCAAGCCAGCAAAATTATCTTAACCCAGGCAACATCGTGTAATCCTGTAAGTGGGTTAAACTTGTAGGGTGGCAAAGATTCATCCCATTAAACTTGGGGACTTATCTATGGCATCTGAGGCTGAGTGTCATTGCCCTCAGCAGTGGAGAGAGAGAGGAATGACCAGAGGATGATCTGGATTTCTGTGGTCTCACTGCTTTGGTAGCTGCCTTTCCTCTCCCTTTGGACAAAGAGAGCTGAGGGGGGTGCCTGCTGTTCTGTGGGGACACTCTGGGTCCACAGGTTGGAAACTGGGAATAACCTGAGAAATATTGTGGACATCCCTGTCAGTGGGAATTCTAGTGACTTGCTGTGGTTAAAAGGGCTGAGGTACCCTTGGGGATTGTTATGAGGTGTGATAAATTCATGGAAGGGATTGTATGACAAAGCAGAACTCTTAGGGATTGGAAAGTTTACCCAATCTGGTGGTATCTCCAGGGAGTTTGAAAAGAGATCACTCTTTCTTTGTACCATATTTATATACATTCAGTGAACAGTGGGTGCATCTGTTCACCTTTGATATCAGGAAGGAAGAGTTTTCTCCTGTAATGAGTAATTTGGTTTCTGGTGGGTTGAGGAAGCTCTCCCAGTCTCTGTAGCCCTGGAACCTGCAGGATGGCAGGGGGAGGCAACTCTCTTCAGACCTGGTGGCATTATATTCTCTTTGATGCCCAACAGTTGTCCTCAGTCTTGAAACCTGGGGTCAAGAGGGAATTTTCCACCCAGATTGATTTGGTGAGGGCTCCAGGGGATTACTTGGTAGTTGTGGCAATTTTTTTTCTTATTTTTTTTGCCTTTGCTTTGCCCACCTAAACAACAAGATCTGCTTCCTGTGTTCCCCCAAGAGCCGTGTCTGAATTCCCTCCGTGTGTTTGCTGGCCCCGAGGAGGAGCCACATGATTTCTGCCAGACTTCACGTGAGAGATAGGAAAGGAGACGTAAGGGTGTGATGGTAAATAAGGGCTGATTTGCAGGGGAAATGGAGTGCAGGCCCAGGGAGAGACAGACACAACTCATACCGCTGGAATGCAGCTGCTGATGGACCGCTCACGTTTAAAAGGCAACGGTCTAAGCCCAGATGTTTGAGAACTTCATCATGGCTTAGAGCTGGCATAGCAATGAAAGGGCTCTTGTTTGGGAACAGTTTATTTGAGGTTTGAAAAGAGGCCTTTAACATGAGCTGCGTTGAAATCCGTGTGTTCTGGGTGTGGAGAGCCGGCGAGGCCGGAGTGCTGCCATCCTTCCTGAGGGACAGATCTCCACCTTGCCACTGTCCCCACTCAGCATCGAGAGGGATGCGAGTTCTCAGGGCTGGTCGAGCACAGCCATGCTGCTGTGGCTGGAGCACAGCACCTGGGTGGGGCAGGAGGTGACAAAGGGGTGGAAACGGTCCCCATAGGGAGGAGAAGGGATGGAGTTCAGGGAGAGAGTGGAATCCATTGTGTGTCAAAAGGCACCCCTAACTCCAGGCAACCATGTGCTAGACATGAAGGATAGGAGAGCCTGTAGCCATCCCATTTATGTCCCTTGCCCATCATTAGGTCCAAACCAGACCCAAAAACACCTAATGACCTGAAATTGTTAATATGGGAGGCTGAAAGCATCAAAAATTGCACTGAGCTGCCAGCTGAGAGCTGGGGCTTCTTTTTGGGGCCATTAGATGACAATGTCCTTACAGTCCTGGGAACCTGGCATTACCTCGTGCTGCTGTTTCATACCCATTTTATTTTTTGAGGTGAGCAAGCTGAAGCAGTTGCAGTAACACACTGAAAGGAACAGACAAATACTGCTATTTCCTATGGAGTAATTCACCATAAATGGTCCCTTGTATGCCAGGGAAGGAGCTCCTTCAGTGATATTGCAGTAGAACTGTTAAGTCAGGCTCAGGAATTTGGTGGCAGATAAATGAGACGGCGGCAGGAGAGTCAGACCTACTGACTTCACGTGGCAGAGCTGCTGCTGTGGCCAGCAAGCTCCAGTCTGAACTTGCAGCCTCACTGATGTGAGTGGCAATATTCCCATCGCCTTTCAGGGACAGCACTTTGCCCCCACGCTTTCTAATGTGCAGCTGGATCTTTCCCAGTGATCCCATTAAGGCTCTTCAGGGAACTGCGGGGAAATTATGTTAAGAAGGTAATTATAGGGGAGCCTGGATAAAAAGGCAGGTCAAGAACAATTTGAAGAGTTGGGGAATGGCTTCAGTCAGCTGAAGAGGTGTCATGAGGTCTCTATTCTCTCCAAGATGTTTTCTCACTGCCTTGGATGAAACTTTAGCTGCAGCTTTGTAGATGCTCCTCTGTGTTTCAGTGTTTCCCTGGCACAGAAACCTCTCCTTGCTGTATGTATACCAGGTACTGGCAGAGCTGGAGTTAGCTGAGAACAGTTGGATTATGGGATTTAGAGACAGATGGGACCTTTTCCATTCTATTTTTTTATGATTAGCTCACAACATAACATGTGAGGCAGTCACGTATTTCATATTCACACAACAAATTATGCATCTCGTATGAAATAGCTCTCGCTCCCCTCTCTGAAATCGAGTATGAATTTCCATCTGGAATATATAATGTGGTTTCCATATGTACAAACAGAGACTTGTTACAAGTATCAAAGCAGAAAGGACGTTTTGGATGATAATGTGCTGTGGAAGTGTCCGCCCAGTGAATGCATGAGAGGTCTCATTTGATTCACAAATCCTGGGACAGAGACTGAGCTCAGGGGTGGGGTTTGAGCCCAGAGAGCCTCTGATCTTCTGGTTAAGGACACTGAATTCAAGATCTCCAGTGCTGGAGTTGGCTGTAATGTCTGAAGTCCGGGCTTTACAAACAAGAGGTCAAATCTGCTTTTCAATCTGGAAAATACTTGGTGTCTCGTTTTCCAAAGCTCAGCTTAGGTGGGTGCTGAGCAGCTGCTTGTGTGCAGGTGTTGAGGGTGTTCATGCTCTCAGTGTCACCCTCCTGTGTGCTGCTTCATCCTCATCCTGGTATTGTGGTGGAGTGACCCTGGATGGACACCAGTTGCTGCTCCATCACTCCCTTCCTCAGCTGGACAGGGGAGAAAAAATATAACAAAACCCTTGTGGGCTGGGATGAGGGCAGGGAGAGATCACCCAGCAACTGCTGTCACGGGCAAACCAGGCTTGACTGGGAGGAAATGAATTTAATTTGTTATCAATTAAATAAGAGTAGGATAATGAGAAATAGACCCAAAACTAAAAAACCCCTTTGTCCCCCACTCTCCTTTCTTCCTGAGCTCAACTTCAGTCCCGAATTCTCTCATTCCTCCTGTGCCAGCAGCGCAGGGGGATGGGGAATGGGGCCTGTGGTCAGTCCATCACATGTTGTCTCTGCTGCTCCTGAAGACCCCTCATATTCTTCCTCTACTCCAGCGTGGGGTCCCTCCCATGGGAGACAGTTCTCCATGAACTGCTCCAGCATGGGTCCCTTCCATGGGGTGCAGTCCCTCAGGAACAGGCTGCTCCAGTGCGGGTCCCCCACAGGATCACAAGTCCTGCCAGCAAACCCACTGGACCATGGGCTTCCCACAGGGACACAGCTTTCTTTGGGCATCCTTGCTCTGGTGTGGGGTCATTCCCAGGCTGCAGGTGGATCTCTGCTCCCTGGGGACCCCCATGGGCTGCAGGGGCACAGCTGCCTCACCGTGGGCTGCACCGCAGGCTGGAGGGGAATCCAAACTCCCACTCCTTGGAGGAATTAACAATTTCAGATCATTAGGTAGTTTTGGATCTGGTTTGGACCTAATGATGGGCAAGGGACATAAATGGAATGGCTACAGGCTCTCCTGTACTTCATGTCTGTCACACAGTTCCCTGGAGTTAGGGGTGCCAGACCTTTGGACAAACACTGTGAATTCCACCCTCTCCATGGACTACATCCCTTCTCCTCCCTATGGGGACTGTTTCCACCCCTTTGTCACCTTCTGCACCACTCCAGGTGCTGTTCTCCAGCCACACCTCCTGCCCCTCCTTCTCACTGCCCTGGGTGTCTGTAGGGTGTTTCTCTCCCATATTTTCACTCCAGCTGCAATTCTGCAGGAGTTTTTGCCCCTTCAGAAATCTTGTTATCCCTGAAGTGCTGCCACTGTCACTGATGGGCTCAGCCCTGACCAGCAGCAGGTCTGGCATTGGCTCTGCTGGACACAGGGGAAACTTCTAGCAGCTTCTCACTGAAGCCACCCCTGTAGCCCCCCACTACCAAATCCTTTCTAGGCAAACCCAGCAGAGGTACCTCAGTTTGAGTGTGATGAGGCTGTGGAGAGTTTCTGCTGCTCTTGCCTCCAAACCAGACAGACAGTCTGGCCCTGCTGCAAGCCAAAGGTGCCCCGCTGCTAATTTAACATCTTAGTTTCTGCTTAGTTTCCATTACACATAGAACATGTCACAGTTTTCACTTTTTTTTCTTTTTTTTTTTTAACTTATCATATCCTCAAAGCCTGTCTCTGAAGGGTGAGTGGATTATTTATTGCACAGCACAGTTTTGTGAGGATCTGTGGAAATGGCATCTGGTCTCCAAATGGAGACCACCTCCCCCCTCCAGGTCCTTAAGAGAACATGACAGTAATTGAGCAATAATGAAACTTTTCAGGAGGAGTGTCGGAAAGTTCAGAGTGGTGTGGGGGAGTTATAAATCTGGGCTGAATTTGGCTTGAGGAAGAAACCCCGTTATAAACTTATTAGCTGCTGACACTGTGCCTCTCTCACCTTGCCCAAGATGTAAAGCTCACCTCAACACCGTCACGCTGCCTTTCACTGGCACCTGACTCAAGGTGCTGCTGTCTCAGGCACTGCTCTGCCTGCTGGGAGATCAGTAGCAGAGATCAAGCACATGCTCTGCTGCCTGAGATGGGCTCTGGCCAGACCTCTGTGTGTTTTTCCTACTGGGACAAACCTTCTTCCCATCGAGCTGGAGTTTGGGTTGCTCATTCCTGCAGCAAGAACTTTGGCCAAACCTTCAGAGGTTTGCAATCTGTACCTCTCCCTTTTGGAGTAATTTGTCCCAACAAAATATTGAAGCCTCAGCTTCAATTTTCTTCAGATTAGCTTTTGGGTGCCTAAATGGAGACTTTTATCCATCTTCAGAGTCCTGTGATCATTACTGGTGTTGTTTCTAATTTTTGTCTCTCAGAAAAGATTGCCCTTTTCCCGTCCTCCTCTGGGTGATTGGTGGGTTTAGAAATAAATCCAGAGTTTCGAATTCCAAGCTGGGAATCTTTTAGCACTGGAAGGCTGTTGCTGACATGTGAAATTCTACTCTTAGATTGCAGTAAGTTGCCTCCAGCTTGCAACCTAGAAATCAAATGACTTGTCTGAGGAAATTCCATAGGCTGTTGCTACAAACAGTGGTGGGAAATGGGCTTTTCCAAATGGTGATTGATCTCAGCTACTTTGGACATGGATGAAGGTGCATTTTCATGGCTGGCAGAGGTGTCTGGGTGGTGACTTTGTGTTGGACACCTCACTCTGAGACCTTGAATCAATACTGTTGCTTAAAAATTATTTCTGACATGGCCTAGGATCATCATCAGCCAAGGATTTTGTCTTGATTAATCTTTAATATCTATTGTGCAGTCATTTCTTGACCCATGTGATGGGCAGCTTGTGGTGGCCCCTGGTCAGAGTAGTTTTGTTAGTAGTTAAAATGACTGATAAAATTTTGCAATCTGTCCAACCTATGGTCCTATCAAGGACTGAAACTGGATCTTCTTGACAATAGAAGGAAAATAATATGGTTCATCTCTTCCAAACTGGTACTTGAGTATCCTACATTCAACCAAAATAACTAAAAGACATGTAAGGAATCTAAAAATACTGGTCTGACTGACAATCTTTTCTTCATCTGGCTTTGTGAATCTTGTGAACTCTTGTTTCTCCAGTCAGTGGTTACAAAATACAGCTAAGTGTCTTTTGGGGAGAATTGTGGAGGGACCACACATTTAATTAATAGTGGTTGCATATGTCTAAATAAATTCCTGCAAAAAGTGACATTTTTAAGGAGATCTTGTGATAAAATTGCTCTGGAGGCAAAGTTAGGGTTTCCCAGTATCACATTTAATTAACTTAGTCTGACTTTTATAGGGCTTTGTGTTATGCATTTCCTTCTTCAGTAAACAAATGGCAGAAAATTAAAGCAGAGCAACTGCCAATGAACAGTAAATTTAATTGAAAAATAATGAGTTGCCATGGGGTGCCGTGGGGTTCTGCAAAGATAACGTTATTTATCTTGGAAAAGTTCCACTTGCATTTGTCACGACGTGATATATGTGTTAGTGGAACAAAAGGAAAAAATACAACATGGGATAGGAAAGGGCACAGGCCGGATTCCTCACCCTGAATGAGGGGCTGGGGTTTGGTGGAGTGAAAAACTGATTTCCTGCAGCTCAGTACAATTTCCATGCGATGCATCACTAAGTGAGATGTGGTGTCAGGGAGAGAAGTGACTGGAATTCGCAAGGTCCAGATGAGCAGGAAGGAAGATGAGCATCAATATCACAGGAGGGGAGAAACATGTGAAATGATCCCGGTTCTCATGGTGAAACAAAAGACTGAACATTCTGAAACAGGTCTGAACGTTCCCTCTGCTTTTCCCATCTATTTCAAGGGAAATTGAGTGTCTGGAGAACAGCAGAGCGAGCCC
Source organism: Neopelma chrysocephalum (assembly GCF_003984885.1). Taxonomy (NCBI): domain Eukaryota; kingdom Metazoa; phylum Chordata; class Aves; order Passeriformes; family Pipridae; genus Neopelma; species Neopelma chrysocephalum. Next base: position 2,763,839 of record NW_020897746.1, on the reverse strand, counting down.
TTGGATAAAGGTGCTGAATTAAGGCAGCAGCGACACGTCTTAATCTTGGGTTAAAAAGATACATTTGTATCCCCAGGTTTGTTCCTCTTTGTGAACCACTTGAAATTCAGCCTGATGGAATAACTGGGCTGTGAGCAGCGGGAACAGTTGGAAGTCGTTCACTGGCAGTGGAGTTATGGAGTTACTCTGGATTTTCAGTGCAGAAGCAGATCCCAAGCCCAGGGTGCCTGTGGGCAGAGATGGTGTCCTGGGCATGCCAGCCCTCCCACTGAGCTGTGCCCCGTGGATGATCCCTCCCTGCACACCTTTCTTGGATTGCACACATATGAAATGTGATGTGGAGCAGCTCCTTTTTTCGCAACATCTGGTTTCCAAGCCCATCGTTTCCCAGCAGCTCCCACTCTGTGGCAAAACCCACCTTATTTACAGCCTTCACATTTGGAGGGCTCAACAGAGCCCAAATTTGGCTGACATTTGCAGGTTCCTGCTTTTCATTTCGACCCATTCTTGCTTTATTTTTAGCTGTTATAAAATGACACATGTTTCCGTCTTTTAGGTAATGAGATGCTTTCCACTTAATTCAATCACTAGTTAATTTGATCCTCTATTTAATTTGTTCCAAACGTCTGGAAGCAAAGTTCTGTATCTTAAGTATATGTATATATTACATATATAGCTTCCACCCTTTGCTCTGATCGTTCTCCTTGCTCTAAACAAGCCTTATAATTCAATCTTGGGCTATTGAAACTTGCCATTTAATTAATAAGAAAAGCCCAAATTGAAGCAAGATAGGAAGAAAAGGAAAGGTTTAAGGAATGAATCCTGGTCATAAAAGATGACTCTGATTGAAAGTTGCATCATGGAGTACCTGCTGTTGGCTAATAACTCTGCTATGGGCTATCAAATCCATGAGGGTGAATTGATGGGAGCAGAATCTCTAGGAAAATGTTAGGAATAAATGTGAGCAGCCCCTTGGTGGAACAGGATTCAAGGCTCGTTGTGATATAATGGAACATAAACCCAAAAAATGTGGTGTAGCAAAGTTTCATCTGTCACCCCAAGGCCTTTGGAGCTTGGAAATCAGATGGTGAGGGAATAACACTGCTGCAGCCTGTGCCAAATCCATGATGTCTCCTGTGCTGTCAGGAGCACCCACCAGCACTCCATAAAGCTTTCACTTCCATCCCCGACAGATCCCTGAAAAACCCTCACCCACCTGGTGTAATCAAACACTCACCTCGGAGCTCAGCCTTGGGGCTGACCTTTCTGACTTTGGAATCAACAGATCAGCCCATCTGAGTGTCACATCCAGCTGGGATTTGGGACTGGATCTGCTTTTGGCTGGCAGAGCTGTGTGGGTGTGTGCAGGATGAGTTGCACAGCCCGGCTCCTTGGCCACAAGATGAGCAGTTTTAGAAAACACTTCCCAGTCCTCTGCTCCTGCAGTCACCTGATGGGGTGTGCAAAGGCCAGGGAGACCAGACGTGATGGGAACCTGGGGCTTTCCAGCCCCTGGGCCAGGTGGGTTTGTGCCATGGGGTGGATTTTCACACGTCCCAGTCGGAGCAGCAGCTCAGAGCAGGGCTGCAAGACTCCTGTCAATAGATCCCCAGATTGCCAGGAAGTTGCCAAAAATCCTTCCATGCAACTCCCTTGTTTCCAGGGTGTGCCTGGATGTGACCTTGGCTCGTGTTTCCCAGTCTGAGCAGTCACAAGTGTCAGGATGCCCCTGTGAGGTGCCAGCTCTCAGAGCATGAGGGATGGAGGAGGCAGTGCCCCTGTGAGACACATCCTGCCTCGGCAGGGAACCTGGAATTCGGTTATTCTCCTTTGGGAGGTGAAGGCAAGTGACAGCCAAGCCAGCCAGCAGCTCCACGAGTCCCAGGAGCTGTGCTGCTTCCCCAGCACGTGTTCCCTCTCCCTCTCTCTGCTGTAAGACCACGAGTGGGCTCTTCTGTAAAGAGAAGGTTGTGTGAGGTCTGTTTGGGGTTTTCAAGGCTGGAACAGACCTGTGGGTATGGCCATAGCAGGGCTGCTCAGCCAGATGCTGCTACTGCTGCTAAAAGTGTTTTCCCACACGCAGCTTTGGGTGGTTTCCCCCTGCCCTTGGCCTTGCCCCGCTGTGGGTGGCTGTTCCCACAGCGCAGGAGCACCTGCAGCGGGGCAGGAGGGTGTGGGTTGATTCGGGGATGAATGCAATCCCAGCACAGGGGGACTTGGAGGTTGCAAGCAACTGAGAGAAACCGCCCAAAAGCCAAGGGGAGAAGTGGGGAAGTAACAAACCCATGATGTGTTCAGTGAGCAGTGAGCCGGCGTTGGCTGGGATTCAGTTCCCCCACGAGATGGAGACAGCGCTGCTGGTTTCGGTTACTTTCCAACTGTGGTGCAGGAACAATTTGTCTTAATAAATTGTGAGGAATAATGCAACAGGACAGAGCTCTCGAGAGGGCGTGAGGGTTTTTATGGGAACCATGGGATGAATATTAACCAACAGATCATGTTGTTATTGCTTACTGTTGGTTCGTGACCTGAGTTCCTTTGTGGCCTGTGTGAGACAATTCTGAGCTGATGCCCTCTGATCTCCACGGACCAGTTTGTTTTATGGTGTCTCTGGTTTATGTGATGAGGATCTGTTGCTGTGCCCCTGTGTGGAGGTGAGCTGAGCCCTCCCTCTCACGCAGGGCAACACGAGCATCAGTGTAAGGAAACTCCTAATAGGGGGAAGGGACTTTTTAACTCCTTCACAAAAATAAAATCACCATTTATTCTGCTTTCAACTCTGTTGCTGCTTTACTGAACCAAAATGCTTCAGCCTTCCTCCTGTGCCACTGTCCCCATGGATGGGATGGTAGCTTTGGGACAGCTCAGGATGCCCTTGGAAGGACAATCTCAAGAGCAGAGACCATTGTGACAGGGGAAAAGGGAATGGGTTCAAACTGACAGAGAGTAGATTTAGATGAGATATTAGACAGAAATTCCTCCCTGTGAGGGTGGTGAGGCCCTGGCACAGGTTGCCCAGAGAAGCTGTGGCTGCTCCATCCCTGGAAGTGTCCAAGGCCAGGTTGGACGGGGCTTGGAGCAACCTGGGCTAGTGGAAGGTGTCCCTGCCTGTGGCAGGGGGGTGGAACTAGAAGATCTTTCAAGTCCCTTCCAACCCAAACCACTCTATGATAATTCCTGCCTCTGCCATTGCTCTCTCTCCTCTCTGGTCTTGGTCACATCACTTCACCAGTGTGATGTGGGGCTGTGTTTTGGTGTGCCACACACAGACAAGCCCAGGGAAGTTTTTTCTGGATATTCTAATGCAGCTGGAGGGAGATTGGGCTTTGCTGGATGCTTTGCATGGTGCATTCAATATAACTAGTAAATGGAGAAGCATAAGAGGATCAATGTCAAAGATTGCCAGCAGTGAAGGGGAATGTGCTGAGAGACACATGGGGATACCAGCACTTTGGGGCCTTTATTTACAGCACTGTCTGGTTGCAGTACTGACCAGCTCGCTCTCATTCTGGCCTTTTTTAATCCCAATTTCAGTAATATTTGTTTCTATTTTTGCAAACATATGCTGTGTTCCCAAAGCAGCACAAAGGAGCTGCCACTCTGCTGAGCTGCTCATGCAGCTGCTGTTGCTGTGGTGTCGTACCTTGGGAGACTGGACACCCCACTGTGATCCAGGGACTCAACTGTGGTCCAGGGACTCATCCTGCATCCACCACCCCCCTTTGGGACTGCCCACTGTAAATGCAATAAGTGCAGGAAGAGACTTGTCACACCCCTAAAGAGCCTCTGCTCAGCTCTCCTCTGCTCCATACCTGTCTCATCTCCTTTCACCTGCATCTGAATCTCCCTGCTCTTCCCACCTCGATGGAAAGCAAACCTAAAAGAAAACGCAGTGCTAATGATCCCGACCCCACTACTATTTTATTTCCAATTGGCAGCTCATGCAAGCAGCCCTATTTTCTGTTCTAATAGGAAACTTTATGATGTACCAAATTGCCCTCTAATAGCCTGTGCTGAGTTGCCTCCTGAAAGGTAAACGAGTGTGAATTTTTATGATCAGTTATTATTACTTCTTTTGCCTATTTCATGAAAAAGAGGAGGGGGGTTGCATTGAAGGGACCCTCGGGTTGCAAACTGGAGCCACCGGGAGCCGGGTGGTGCCTCTGGAGGGCTGCGGGAGTGGGGCGGTGCTGCGGGAGTGGGGCGGTGCTGCTCACGGCTGCCTGGTCGGGGCTGGTGGCTGTGTCCCCTCGTCGTGCTGGCTGTCACCTCCCGGTGAATAGACCTGCTCCACCTGAGCGCTCACCTGGAGGCTGAAGGGTGGAAGAAGCGGCTGGGCAGGCACAGAAGGGAGGGTTTGGGGGCATCAAAGCCCAGGCGTTACTCTGCACGTTATGGAGTGCCATCTCCTGGCTTGATAGGAATTAACTGGGACTCCCGCGGCTCGGTACCATCCCTGGGGAGCCCGGGCAGCTGCTCCTGCCGCCTTTAGGCTGGTGTCCAGCTCAGGAAATTATCCAGAGAGGCTGGCAGCGGCAGGATATGGGAGCCTTAATCCAGAGCTGCTCTCCTGTGCTGGGTGGGGAGAGCTCATTTCCCACTAATGGCTTTGTGTTAATTAGAGTCGCTGAGCCCTCACACAACCCGGGCTGGAAGTGACAGGAATCTGGGAAGTCCCGTTAGCGTTTTCCACCGTGTTTTGCGGTGGAGAAACAGCGGGGGGGTGTGGCATGGGATCCAGGGAGGGATTAGGCGGGAAACATTCCATGGGCATCAGGACATCCACTTCATTTTAGCCGAAATTAGGTGCCTAAGTATCTTTCTGGTTCTGCATGAAGGTGATTGCAAAGACCACACTTTAATAATCTTCGTGTCTGTTGGTATTTGTGAAAATATGTGATTTGGGGTTTTTGGTAGCTGGACTTGGCTGGTGAACTGGAGACTCAGAAGAACCGGAGCAGGAAAGGTCAGGTCCTACCTGGTGGCAGTTTGTCCTGTCCCCTGGTTACTGTAAAGGCTGATCCTCACTGAGGAGCTTCTGTCCCATGTTGGCCTCTTAGCCAAGTACTTTTAATCACTCTCTGTAGCCATCACATTTCTATCAGTTGATGGTAACTCTAATAAACCTGACTGCAGAACAAGGACCATTTATTAAAAAAAAAAAAAAGAAAAAGATTTAAACTTGGTTGAGCAAATGCACTTTTCAATTTTTTCATTATGCATATTTTTTCAGTAACTAAAAATTGTTTGAAAAATCTGCAGGATCTCTCACTAAGTAGTTCAACAGAAAAAGGAGATCTGCAATGGTGAGAAAAAAGCAATGATTTCATGAAAAAACGATCATACACTTTCCACTGAAGTGCTTGGTAAAATCCTGTGACTAAAAATACTGTACAGAATTTTGCAGTAGCATTTTATCTTTGGTCGAACAAATGGCATTTAAATATGTCTGATATCAAAAACTGTGCTTGGAAGGTTGACCATCAGTGCCAATTACTGTAGCTGTGTGGATAGGAATGTGATTTTGATGATGATTGTTTTGCCTGGTAACACAGCTCCAGAGCAGGGTGGCCCCCCTGGACCTGCTGCTCTGCTCACTCCCCCCCTTGCCTGTGCATCCATGAGAGCAGCAACCTCCCAGAAAGCTCTCCAATCATTTGAATAAAGGGGGGTTAATGGAGCTGTGTATGTATTTATAGTAACTTCTGTTGCTTGCCTGTCTCACTAGACTGTCACTGCTGTCTAACAGCAAACCAGATTCCTGGTGCACTTCGTGGCACAGGTGCCAGGCAGGTTGGATGCCTGTTTTTCACTGGGCACTGGTTTTGGTGGGACAGTCGCTGGGCTGAGCTATAGTGGGGGTGCCTGGTGCATTGGGTTGGAATTTGGAGCCTGGGGGTGTTTAGAGGGTCTCTGAAAGGTGAATAAGAACAGCCAGTGCTGGTTCCCAAGGGTCCCACCTCTGCTCAGAAAGCTTTTGGGGTGGCCAGTTGAAAGGTGACAAGCTCCTTCTGCCCATCCATCTGGTCTGACTAATCCCAAATTAGCTCATGGAAACCAGTTCTCCCTGGAGAAGTTGACAATCCTTTTCAGCATGTCTAGTTTGAAAATTCCTGCCCTGACTGAGGCCAGCAGCCCCCATCTGCCTGATTCACCTCCTTGGTTTTGGGAGACGTGGGCATTCTCCTTCACCTCCTTCAGAGAGAGTTTCCACAGAGCCAAAGGGTGCTCTCTTCCTCCAGGGAGACCAGAGGAATCTCATAGCAGAAAGAAATAAAAAGCAGATCCTTGGACTTTTAAAATTTAGTGCTGGGAGTGATGAAAGAAAGGGCAATCATTCTCCTGGATTCATTTACTGTCCAACTTTCGGAGACAAGATTACTCACTCTTTCCCTGTGGAGAGGGCAGAAATGAACATCAGGTGCTCTGACATGATTTAGGCAATTACCCACCCCAGCCTGGCTGTGTAACACCAGTGAACATCCTTTTGCAGTGATAGTTATGCAGTTCCTAAGACAGATCTCCTGGCAGGGAGCCGGAGCGGCCGAAAGCAGATCGGGCTGAGCGGAGCCCTCCGCGCTCAGCGGTGACTTCGCCCACTCTTAACTCATCTCTTACCTTAGTCCTTCACACCTACCAACACCCCGCTTTGGTTTCTTTTAAAGCTGTCTGTTTATTATATGTGGGTGAAATCTGGTCATGCTGGACTGTTTATTAGTCCAAAACTGAGGTCAGGCAGGTTGGATTTCTTTCCCGAGTGCTTTTATAATATTTGTGTTAGCTGGGCAGCTAAGTGCTGTCAGATGTAGCGGCAATGGAGCTTGCTGCTGTTGAAATTTTTATGGTTTCATGCATTTTACAGCATCACCTGTCAGACTCCAGCAATCATGATGTCACCTGTAGTGGAATATATAAATTTGAACAGGGGAGACTGGAGCTAAGGGAGTTCTTCAGTAATCTGGGCTCCTTTCTCCCCTCCTCCTCTGGAGGGGAGGCTGGGAGGTCTTAGGACATGGCGAAAGAAAAGGAGCAGACCTGTGCTCCCCCGGGCTTTGCCCCAGCTGTTGTGCATGATCTGGGCAGAATTACTGCCTTCGCTCTGTCTGTGGTTTCCATACTGCCTCTTTGTTCTGCTGCCTGTGTCTCCAGGGATATGGGCTCCTGCATTCATCCCGAGACGTGGGAAGGCCTCGGTCAGCACTGGGAGTCTCCAGTGGCTGTGCTTCAGGCTGGTACCCTGTGTGTGGGGTGGACAGGCAGGTGCCATGGGCTGGCAGGGAAGGATGGAAGGAAGGGTGGCTTTACCAGGAGAGTGTTTTAGGCATTTATGAAGGGAGTGATGGGGCAGGACTAGTTCTGTGTGACTAAGCACATTGGGGTATCCTCTGCCTGGTATACTCATGGTCTCACCACGCCCAGCTCTCTCCTCCCAGGCAGGGTTTGCTCTAAACCCAATTTTAGTGTCATTGCAGCTTGGATTTGCAATTTACAGCAACAGCACTCAGAGAGAGTCCACAAAGGGCCTTGGGGAACATGAGGGCTCGTTGGGTGTGAGTTGTCAAAGCCCATGGAAGTTGGGAGGACATGCTCTGCTCGTGGTGTTGGGCACTGGGGTGGGTGTGACTCAGTGTGGTGAGTGGTTGTATCCTCAGATTGCCCATGGTCCTCATGCTCCACCAAAAGAGGGGTTCAGACATGTATAGAAAGATTCGACCACAGGTCAAACAGCAGCTCTGCTACGTGTTTTTAGAAGTAGGAACATGGTTGTGTTTTGTCCTGGTTCTCCTTGCTTGGTATAGTCTCGTCCCTGCAAATGCTCCCTTAATTAAGTATCAAACAAGCATTAAGATGATATTCCATGTGGCTTAGTGACCCTAAATGAAGACATGGAGCCCTGCTGCTGAGCTGTAAACCCTCAGTAAAAGTGGCTTAAGAACACACTGACCTGGGTTTAGGAGCTCTGTAACCGATACACATCTTAGGGTATCGTTGGGCCTCCATAAATCTGTTTCTAATAATCGCTATTTACTGAGGTTTCGCAGCTATGCCAGGGGTACGTATCTGTTACCTTGTGGTAAATGTGTTCTTAATAATCAATTGGTACTTCAATAATAAACAATAATTTCTTTATTAGATATGAATTTGAACAAGTTCTGCATTTCAGTCGTACTGAAATCACTGTCTATTTTTATTTTTTTTTTTACTCTGAAGGAGCTTTTACTGACCAAATATTGGTACTAGTGTGCACCAAATGTTACTTCTCCTTCTCCTAGCATCACTAGCTTTCCCTGATTTATAACTCGTGACAATATTTCAGTGCTTTGTTTCTACCCCAACCTAAGCAGTCTATCAGTTGCTTCCAAGCAATCTTCCTAGGAGGAATGCTGCAGTCTTTCTTATGGATCATTAACTGGAAATGAACTTGGGGCCTTCGGATGTGAACACACTGCCACACAACCTAGCAGGCCAACCCTTTTAGTTGACAGTACAAGTTATAGAGGCACAGGACTCTAATCTTTTACAGAAAAACCGATAATTGAAGAGGAAAGTTGATTTTTTGCAGTGCCATCGAGGAAGCTTTATTGTTTTCAGGGCCTGCATCTCATCCCAGGTCTTCAGAGCCAGGTGTTCCCATGGCTCAGACATCCCAGCTCACAGGAGTGCCCTCCCTGTGGTGTCCAGGGAGTGCTGCAGGAATGCCCTGTGCCTCGCTGGCCACACCACACTGCTTCCCAAACTGCAGTGCTCTGTGGAGGAGGGGGCTTTTGGCTTTGAAGTATGAGGAGGTTTCTCTCCTTCCCATCAGCGTCTAAAGCAAGTTTTCTTTCCAGGGCTGGTTCAGGATTCTGCAGAGTGTGGTTGAGTGTGGGGATGTCTCTGGACTTCAGTAGGCCAGTCCTGGACAGGAGGTGAGGAACACAAGTAATATCCATGATTCATATCACTCTATCCAAACACCCAGTGTGTTCATCTTGCATCTTAAATTGTCCCTAATTTGTGAATTTTGCCATGTTTTGTACCATCATGCTTGGAAATATCCTTCACTCCCAAGGCACATCAGCTGGTTGTTCCTGTACCTGAACAGGAGAGAAATGGGAGCTGCTCCCTCAGCACCTTCCACTGTGATTTCATGTGAGGAAAGCTTTGAATCCCATCCCCATCCCCACCTTCTCAAACAACCTTTCAGCGTTGGCTCAGACCACACTCCTCTCCCTGGAATGGGCCTGTCTGCAGTCATTAGTGGCTCTGGGGTGGGATGAGTATTTATCCCCCACTTTGCCAACCCCTCCCTGGGAGGAGGGAGGAAGGTGCTGGTGCACCCCCGTGGCTGCCAGACCCCTCTGAGCAACGAGAACCGTGTGTGTGTGTGTGTCTGTTCCTCGCCTATGTCGGATGTCACATCGCATTAAGGCACATCAAGCCATAGCGGGTGCAGAGTTCGATGCCTTTAATTAGTCCAGTCAAAGGCAGGAATTCCCTTCTGCTGGGTGAGTCTGCTCCCATGACAAGAAGATTAGTGGCCTCAGCTTGTGATCATCGAGCTCGGAGTTTTCCACCCCACTTTAAGTCATTTGCAATTTTCTGTTCCTCACGCTGGTGGTTTTTGAGGGGCTGGTTTTCGTTCTGGGAGGGCAGGGGGTCAAAGCATTTTGGTGAATGGCAGAGAACCCTGTTCCCAGTGCCTGTTTGGACAAGTGAGCTCACTCCTGGACTACCTCTAGACTAGACATTTGTGAATGTGAACCTAACAGGGAGGCTGGGAGTGCCCCAGGACCTCTCTGGGGAATGCTGGTGCTGATGGTGGTGTCTGGTGGACCTCAGCTGGCCCGTGGTATTGAGAGGTGCAATACTGAACCCACTGAGAGCAGAAATCACAGAATCATAGGATGGTTTGGGTTGGAAGAGACCTTAAAGATCATCTCATTTCAACCTCCTGACATGAGCAGGGACACCTTCCACTAGACCAGGTTGCTCCAAGCCCCATCCAACCAGTCTTGAACCTGTGAGGAGATGTGTCACCACCCTTCAGCTGCTGCAGGAGGGTTGCTTACTAGTAAACCACTGGTAGGTGGTTGTGTTTGAGCAGTCCCATGTTGTCATTTGCCTCTGCTCCTGATCAGTCCTGTTTAACCACCTCTCTATCCTCAGGTTTATGAACACCTGTGGGCAGACCTAAGCTCCAGCCAGAGACCAACCAAGAGCTGCTCTGGGCTCCTGTTGCCTGGCAGCTGGTGTGGCTGTGGTGAATGTGGATAAAGTCCTGAATACCTGTGCTGTGATCCGAAAGGTCTAATATGTCCACTTCTAGCATGTAATTGAAAATCCTCACCCTGTGGGTCCTTCTAGTTCATTTTTTCTTGCGAATGTTAAGATTTCTTATGCCATTGTATGTCACCCCGTTACTGAAGTTGATGTGACAGAGGGGAAATAGCTTAATTCCATATCTTGTCTCCTTTTTCTATCCTTTTGGTTTAAGCTAAGCTCTACAGGAGCTTGAGTGTATTGTTTCTTTGTCAGAGCTGTAGAAAGGCTTTTGTGTCTCACTGCTTGTCCGTTTTCTCAGCTGAGTACAATATTCCTCTCTTGACTCCTTGATATCCTGAGATTTTCTCTTGCCACAGCAAAACTATTAAACTTTTGACTTACATGGATCTTTATTTTGGTAACTTAATGCTACCTTCTCTGAAAAACAAGTCCTAGGCTTGAAAGCAACTCCACAATGTCTCACAGGTCTACATGGAAGCGGATCAAAGGTCCAGTGAGCAAGGTGTGTTCCTGACATCTGTAAATAAGAATAAGTTGTTTGGGAGTGCATTAAATATTGTGGAAGTACACGAGAACTAGAGATGCTTGGGATATTGTTGAGTTTTAACTACAGCAAACTTGAATTCTGTATCAGAGATAAACTGATCAGAAGTCTTAAAATTTAAGAAATTCTTGGAGATTTGGGGCTTGGGTTTCAGCTGATAAAAGCATAGATCACTCAGATGAATAAGAGCTTTTTCAAAACCACGCAGGTGAGATAAACACAGGCTGCAGCTTTCAGTGAAGTCTCAGGGAGCAAAATGCTGGGCTGGTTCTGTGCTCAGAGCTGACTGACACGACAATTTGGTGTTTCTGGGGACTCTCACTTTGGTGATTTTGGGGTTGTTCATAACCCAAATCCCAAACCAATCTCTCAATCTGGGGGTCCTCACGTGCCCCTGGTGCCCCTGGGGCAGGGAGGGGATATGGACGTGGCCGTGACTGATGCTTCCTGCCAGCTCCATCTGCAACAGTCAGCATCCAAGATTTAAAGTCAGGCAGGACGAATAATTTTCAGAGCCTGGCAGGTTTCCAAGTCACCTCTATCGTGGATATTACCCCTCATAAAGACCACTGTGCTGTGCTGGGTCCTTGGGTTGGAACAGTATTTTCCTAGCAAATGACTGCGTGGTGCAGCTGGGATGCAGTGATTGATGAGGCAGATTTGCATGAAGGATAAACGCTCCATGTATGCAGGGAATCTTACAGGGGCTGTTGGCTGGGAGCTGGAAGGGGCTGTGCCTGAGAGGAGAGGAGAGGGAGGCACTGAAACCCTGCTCGAGCCATCCGGGCCCCGTGTTTAGTCAGGTGCAGCCCAGGTCTGTGCACAGCCCTCCTGTTATCTTACCTCCAGTAAAACTGCAGCGGGACGTGTCAGAAAGAAAGGCCCTGGCTCAGACACCATGCAAGGGAAGTTTATTTAAGTAATTACCAATGAGGCAGTGGGTGCTTCCTGAGAATTAATGACTGCTGGGCTTGATGGCCTCTGCCCAATCCTCAGGAAACATCCCAGGCTGATGGTCTGATGGTGTGTAGGATGTGATGGGTGGGTGACACTGGTGTTGGTGGCTCCTGGGAGGGAATCTCAGCAGAACAGAGCAGAGATTCTTGTACAGCCTCAGGGGAATTCCTTGGCTCATTTAATTGCAGTGACTGTGAGCTGACTTCCCAAAAGGTCTTTGGAAAGCTCAGCTTTAATATCCTCTGCCCTGGTCAGAGGGAGGTAACCTCAGTTCTGTCCCGGCCCCTGAACTTCAGGGAACCCACACTCGTGTCCTGAAACAGAGAATTTGGCTTGATAGTTCTCAGACTGACCTTGTTTGGTTTCCACAGCTCGTTATGCTTCTCTTGCAGTCTCGAAGACTTTACTTGGGTTTGTTCATTTCCCTTTTTCCACCCTGTCTGAAAAACCACTGAGCTTTCTAGGACTGTAATAGCCATCATTAATAATGATACCTTTACATTTTAGTCAGCCTTTCTAAAGTGTTTTCCTGACTATCTTCTTCTTTGCTAATAGCCTTTCTCCAGCGTCCTGAGGAAACTTGCATTTTCTAGAAGTTCTGCCAAGGAAGGACGGGGGACTTGGCTCTGATATTTATATATTTTTCCTAAGCAGCCTTTGCCAGCTGGTGGAGGAGAAATACAGTTTTGATGGGCCTCCTTGTGCCCAGAATGGGGAAATAAAGGCCCCAGAACACCAGTAACCAAGTCAGGAAACAACCAGCTTGAGATGGGAGGTTGGAGCCAGCTCCTGCAAAGGGGCTGTGGGTCAGTCCCTGCCTCACATCTGCTCACTGAGAAAGGGGCCAAGTGGAGCAGCAGGAGTGGAGGATTCCCCACGTCACTGCACTTTGCTGTGCTCCCATCCTGCAGGAGGATCTTGGGCCTGAACTGACAGGGCTGGGGTGTTGCACAGGCAAGGGAGAGGGAAGGGACCTGCCTGGGGCTTGGGATGGGTGACCCTGCAGGTGTGGGTGGAGAGCGCTGGTGGATGCAGGGCAGGGGAGTGGGAGCATGGGAATGGTGAGGAGTGTGCCCTGGGCTTCATTCTCAGCCGAGATGGAACAGGAGAACTTGGAAAAGTCCTTTCCTGTCATCCCCAGAGCTGTATGAATCCCCATTCATCTCTCCACACATGAAATGGTTGTTCCAGCTGTTCGTCCAATGGCTTTTTAACCCCAGACATAAATTTAGGAACCCCTCACTCCTGTGTCCTCTAATCTGTCCCAATCACAAGAAACAGCAAATTATTCTGGGCTTTTCAGGCCATCAAAAAGGCATCTGCTGTTCCTCCCCTTTCCCCTGCTGTTTGAGCCAAGTGCCCTGCCACCAGCTGCGTCAAATAATGATGGGGGTGTCAAGAAGTGGCTGAAATGGGGTGTCAATAGCCATGAACTCGGGTGGAGGGAGGGTTGCACTTGGTTTAAGGTCTGTCCCAGCCTTGTGCCTTTAGCAGTGCTACTCAAGGACACCAGCACTATTGGGAAGGCAGCTCCAGAGCAGTTGTCAAAAGCCCTGGTTTCTAGAACATCCAGGGTGCCAGGCTTGGATCCCTGAAGTGGGGTGGCACACAGAGAGGCAGGTGGGACACACTGCGGGCAGGCAAATCTGAGAAAGGTTTCCTGGTGGAGCCCAGCTTGTGTTTCACTTGCAGGTGTTTGAAATCAAGGCGTTTCTGTGACACTTTAAATGAAAAATGATCATTTTCTGATAAATTGTGATGAAAATTTCCAGCTGACTCCAAACCCAGGCTGTTCTTTCATGCAGACCCTTTCTTCTCAGGCTGTCTGCCCCCTTGGCTGTGCCCAGCCAGCAGCCTGCAGGATGCTGAGCGTTGGAGCTGAGGAATTGTGAGCGATCCGGCGTCCTAAATGCCAGGAGCAGATGCAATAAAGGACTGTTCCTTTCCACTTGAAATGCCTGTTGAGTTTGCCAGGCAGCCAACACTGTAAATTCATTCTGACTATTTAAAAAGACCTTTTAAAGCTTTTGAATAGTTTCTGGCTCATTCTGCAGCAATAAAACCATAATGCCTGAGAGTCAGACGTTCAGGACCTTACCAAGTAACTAAATACAAGATATTTGGAAGCATTGTGGAGTGCTTAGGAACAAGATAATTATACTGGCCCTTACCCCGTTGTTTGCATGCTCATAATCACTGTCCTCTGCTGTCTAGTGGCATTTGGGGTTACTATGGAACAAAGAAATAGGGCAAGGATTTGCAGAATGGGGATCCCACCTGCTGTGGGGTGGTAGAACAATCATGTGAAGGAAATAGGCAGAGAAGGGAAGCGAGGTGGTGAGTTTTCCTTCTCATCCTGCTCACAGAGCCAGGAAATCAAACATTGCTTGTCTTGTCTGGTTCTGTAAGGGCAGAGTTCACCTTGTCCCTTCCAATGACTCTTCAGAAGGAGACAACACTTTTCTCTTTCTGTTAGAGTGGGACCTGTTTCTCCTACAACTGTTCTTCAGCTCGGAAGGTGTCAAGATTCTCTGTCAGGGAATGCAGCTCTTTGGAAGGGGAAGTTCCACGTGGGCTGTGCTGATGTTTTCCCTAGGCTTCTGCTCTTTGTTGGATTGGAGTCAGGATACTGAGCTAAGTTGGACCTCTGGTGTGACAGTTTGGTCATCCTAAACTTAGACTGAGTGGATGTGGTGGATATTGGCTTTCACCCTGGAACAGGCTGAGATACAGAGCACTCATGTTATTTTTTGCCTGGAAGCTGTGGCTGCCCATCCTCACCATCCAGGTGAGTTGGTGCAGGTCCCACGAGATCCACAGGCTTGGAACCAGGCAGGGATGTCAGCCCAGGCCACCACAGAACTTCCCAATGCCCATTTTCCTGCCTTGGAGATCACACCTGGCCTCCACATCACCCTTGCACACAGGAACCCACTTTGGGCTGCCTCCATCCTTGTTCTCTTGACCTGGGGAGACCCATGAGACCCTGAGGGAAGGAGAGCTCAGCAGCTTTACTGAGAGACTGCAAAGCTCAGTTTAGGCTCCACAACATGGCTCTGCCTTTTTCTGACACCCCTCATTGTGGGAGCCCTGGGGACAGGCTGGTGGTCACAGAGGCCATCCAAGTGTCTTGCTGGGAGGTGATTTCCCTCCAGGTGACTGAGCCCACACTGTGCCATGGGACCCAGCTTGCCAGATGGCTTCCCAGCATCCTTTCAGGGCTTTTCCATGCAGCAGGGAAGAATGTAGTTGTGAAGGCTGATAAATGGTCTGTGAAGATTTGTCTGGTACAGTTTTGGCCTTCTGGGAACGAGGACCTCATTGCAGATCAAATGTCTGGTCTTTAAACTGGCATAAATCAGCATAACTCTACCAAAGTTAATGGAGTTGTGCTGATTTACACCAGCTGAATTTATACCATCAAAAGTCACTCATTTGCTCTGTCTCTTCTCCATTTTTCCCCCTTCCTTGGATTAGAAATGAAGTCTATAAAGCTAATATGGTCCCTGCAGCAGCGTAACTTCCACGGAGTGTTTGCTTGAAGAGGTTAAAAGCCCTATAAACTGCTTTACATTCTCTAATAATAGAATGCAGATGCAAAGGGGAAGGATTTGATGGTCAATTAATGCAGAAACTATCCAGTGCTTCGCATAGATCCTGCTCCCTGGCTTTGAAATACAATGCCCAATTAAAACCTTACCCAGAACTATACCGAGATTAAAAAAGTAATAATAATCTGCAGCACTCTAGGTAGCATGCTGCAGTTTTCAGGGTGCCTCTGAGCTGTGCCTCATAAAATCTTGGATAAGATTTGTCTGGGTGTTTCCAACTGCAACTGCTCCTGGAGAAAAGCCGTGAAGTAGCATTGAGCTGGCAAAGCTGGAGAGAGGGTTATTTTATGGAGGAAAAGAGGAGGGGGGGTAAGGAAAGTGTTGACAATCCCTTGTGCTTTCTTCTGAAAGGAAAAGAAAATGATAGTTACTGTAAATGTTCTGCCCTTCAGCTGGGTTAGCCAGAGGCCGTGCTGGGCCAGGCAGTGCCCACAGAGTGGCTCTGGGAATGGGATGGGATGGGATGGGATGGGATGGGATGGGATGGGATGGGCTGACATCGCCTCAGCATATTCCAAGAACTTACTTTGCAGCTGGGTCGAATATCACTTGCTCCAGCTCTTATGGACAATGGTGTTGATGACCTGTCAGGGCATCTCTGTGTTTGATGGTGGCTCCAAAATGATGGTGCAGTTTATCAACAGAAATTATTTGGTGGAGCAAGAGAGGCTGGGGCTGCAGTTGGGCAGATGGGATCTGGATTTAATAGTCCAGAAGGTGGAATCAATGCCCTTCTCTTTCAGTAGTCCACACCAGAAGCAGGAGCTGAAAGGGGAGAAGGAAGTTTGGGCAGCGAGGAGCAACGGCAGTAATTAATCAAGGTAACAGCCAACCCCTTCTTGGCTCCAGAGCTTACTCGCTGGCAAAAGGCACCAGTGTGGAAATACATCACCTTCTTTTAAGTTCTCTAGTAATTTACTTGCTGTACAGAGTGACAAAACAGTGGAAAAGTAGAGTTTTGCATCCCTGAGGTACCTGGAGATGCTTCCTTCAGGACTGAGCCTAAGGACAGGGGCTGCCTTAGCCAGAGAGATCTTCTGGTTGCCAGAACTGGCTGCCAGGTTTTCTGGAATGACCCCACTCCTTGGGTAGCTTTTGATGGCTAATGGACTTCCTCTGCATTAATCAGGCAGAAGGGGATCACATTACTGACCCTAACCACCAAAAAATTGCATAGATCATACAGCCAGTTGTTCATCTGCCTGAAACTCTCTCTTCAAGGAAAATGAAGGCATTTAACAGCAGAGATCCAAGGAAGGCTAGTTCCTTTCTTTTCAGGGTCTCCTTCGATGTGGACAGAGTTAAGTGGCTGCTAAGCAAAGCCAGTGCCTTGGGCAGGGATTCATGGTGGTGGCTTCCCCTGATCCTGAGCAGGAGGCATGGCAAGTCCATCTGGGAGGCATCAGAATCCTGATGGCAGCCCAGCATGTCTTGTTGTTCTCTCTCTGCCTCTCCTTTTCTCCTTTTCATGATTTTACCAAGAGGACTGGAATATACAATTTTTTTAAAATAGTCATAAAAGCAACTAATAGACAGAACAAATCAGTCTCAGATGATATAGCTCCCACTGGGGATGGGGAATCCTCCAGGTGTGTCTTCAAGCTCAGTTTAGATTGAAAGTCCTGATGTGTTTTTGTCTGAGCTGACACACCTTTCTCAGCCCCTGGTTTTAGTCCCAACTGCCTGAAACCTCAGCACAGATTGTCAAGGTCAAGAGGAATTGCCCGAGGTTGGGATGCTAAAACTAAATGAATGGAGCATGATATGAAAGCATAATGGGGCTGATTTTTTTATTGCAGGAAGGCCTCTCGACACCGTTCTGACAGCATAAAGGCTCATTTACATCTATTTTAGGCCATGTAAAAGCTTGATCCTCATTTACACATGTTGAAAAGAAAATATAATATGTACCAAGACTAAGCCCCTTCCTACTGCCAAAGTGATGGAAAGAGACTTTAGTGTAAATAAGGTTCAGGCCTGTTTTCAGTTCCAGCGCCATGAACGTGCCGGTGCAGACGCAGGAATGATGCCAAATGTATTTATTTTGGCCTGGCTGGGTGTTTCCTCAGTTTTCTGTCTGCAGAAGAAAGTGAATGCACACGTTTTGGCTCTGCCTTTCCACGAGAGCCACTGGAAGTGTCACTTCCCCCCTCTCAGGCCGGGACCGAGGCCGCCATCCCAAAGGCCACTGCACAGAGGATGCTCTTGTTGGGCAGGACCTGGGGGCTGCTGAATGGGCACCTTTGTGGGGAGGGGTTGGGAGTTCTCTGTTTCCAGCTGCTGGGCTGCTCCCAAGGACTCGTCAGCAGCTTCAAACCGAGCAGAAACGGAGGATGCACAAGCTGACAAACTCTGTTTGTGTCAACTAAAGAAAAGCAGCGCTCTGCCGGCTGCCGGAAATGGGCTCCAGACCCTCTCCCGGGGTGGAGGAGACACGGGGTAACTGCTCAAAGATGTGAGTAGTTCCCTAAACAGGATGATGGTGACAATTACAGGCTGATAGGGGCTCAGTATTTACATCTCCTTAGCCAGTCAGGCTTTAAGCCCAATCAGAGACTGGGAGAGGGTTGCTCTTCCCTGAGAACATTGGAGGAGACTGTGATTTATCATGGGGCACAGGGGCAAGTGGCTGATCCTCCACAGAGGTTCAATAATATGGACCATCTGCAGGCAGACTGTGATGCAGCCTCTCCCCATCCTTTTTTCTCTCTGTGTAGGACAAGGGGCAGCCTGGATCTGAAGGGAGGTGCAATTTTAAGCAGGGCTGACGTGCCTCAGTGCCAGCGTGGGACGGATTAGAATTAGTTTCTGCTAATTTGCTCCACATGGAGCTTTCAGTTTGAATTCTGTCTCCCGAATTAACAGGCAGACCACCCTCTCAGTATCCTGACTGCTGTATTTCCCGTTGTGAGGGAAGAATTTCTCATCCATCCTGCTTTCCCTGTGGTTCAGAGCGTGTTGTACCCACTGCTCCAAGGGAAGGGGTATCTGTGGCTGTGTCTGTTCAGCCTCCTGGAACCCCTGAGCTGATCCAAACCTGGGCAGTCATTTCAGAAAACAGCAAACCCTGCAGTTTGGGAGCAGGAAGGATGCACATATCGGTGATTATTTCTTCCTGGGTTTTTTTTGTGTCTGCCTGAATCACAGATTGTTTCTGTTCAGGAGGCAGCTCTTCGTAGTCTCACTGCTCTTTTTAGCAGAGAACTCAAAATAAGTCTTGTCAGAAAAGGTCCAGGGTCTCTGATTTTTTGCAAGTACTCAAGAAACCAACTGTTTTTTGCAGGGTGGCACTAAAAAAAGTGCAGAAGGTCCTATGGCATTCTTTCTGTTGTTAATGAAGACCACAGCTCCTCCAGCTGGGCAAGGCCCACAGGGCTGAAAAAGAGAAATGCTACAGCATAGACTTAGTTAATTTGGCTGAGGGTGATGCATTTGCAGTGCAGAAACACCAAAGCTTCGAAGTGAGACGTGGAAAGTACCTGCTCAGCCCATGAATTGGTGGGGCCCATCTGCTGCCCCATGCTGAGGGTTGCACAGGGTGTGATTTGTGGGGTTTCATTCAGTCCAAAATGCCCTAATTCTGATGGTTCCTTCAGGAATCTGTTCATCCAGGCTTGCACAGGGGAGGTTCAGCCTCTGTGTTCCACTTCTCAGGCCCATCCAATTATTCATCCCTGTGTCACCTGCTGAATTTTTCTGTAGACCATCCCAGGAAGAACAAGCCACTGCCAAGTCTGGTTTGATTTTTCCTCTTTCTCAGGATATGTTGACATCCTGTGTACCTTTGCATGGGTTTCAATCTCTCTGTGGTTAGGTTACCTCCTGAAAAATGAGATTCCTGCTCTAACAACCCCTCTCATGTCCACAGCAACCTGGGTAAACCATGGCTATGTAATTCTCAGTGAAGATCTGGACATTTCCAGTAGCTTCTGAGTCATTAAGAAGCTGTTTCCTTGGAGCCATAACTATTCTTCATAACTTATATTGAGATCTTGGAGTACTTCTAGGAGCCCTGTAGATATTCAGGAGCCCCATACAAACCTCAGGAAACGCAGCTTTTGAACCAAAGACTTGCTGCCCTTAGTATGAGACAGAATGAGGCTGAATGTGGTGGTGTGAACCCAAATTATCACCACCAAGGGTAGAATTTTGCCCTGAGCCACCCAACCATGTGTAAATCTGGAGCACCTTCACTGGAGGTGAACGAATAAACTCAAATGAATAAAGCTAAAGACAGTTTTATAATATTTGCCCATTTGCCTGAGAAAGAGTAACATTTCTTTCTGTTTGAATTTTCAGAGGCTCTGTATTTCATCCTTTTTTTTTGAGATTTTGGTTAGATTTTGATCCCAGCCTGGGTGTAAGAGCTAAATCCGTGCTCCTGGATTCTGACTACAGTGAATGGTGTTTTGTGTGTTAACTGTAGTGATGTGTTTGCAGGCAAGGACTGGGGAAAGCAGGAGGAACAGAGTTGCTCTGTTTGGGCTGTTCCAAGCCAGCGTATTCCTGGTCATGTTCTATGGGAAATCTTACCAGTGCTTCTGCAGGGGTTTTATAAAAACTGTCCACAAATTTATTACCTCTTTTTAGCCAAGACAGGCTATCTCTAATGGTTCTGACTCAAAAGGTTTCATTTTGTCATTCCCTGGCTGGCAAACTTCTCTTGGTTATTTCAAAGCAGGTGTCTTAGAATTTAATTTCTACATTTAATTTCTCAAAAGCCTTTTTCACAGCCTCCAAATGAAACCAGACAAAAATCGGTGAAATATTTCAGTTGATGCCTAAGCATCTTTAAAACTTGTTTTTATTTCGAGTGGGGTGAATTGATCTTTGTGCCTTTTTGTTCAGGAGAACCTGGAATTCTTTACCGCAGCAGCAAAGAAATCATTTATTCACCTATTTCTGGGGTTTACCTCTTTCCCAGGGCCAACAGAAAGTCAGTCTGGGTTTTACCTCTGTCTGCCCTTCCTGCTAGTTTTTATTACCCACCCTTGCAGTCAGCAGTGTGGACTTTCTCAGTGAGGGGGTATCCAAGGCTGGGTGTTTATTGCTCCTCCACCACGACTGGCAGCAGGCGTTCCCCTACAATGGGTCCAGCACGGAGGTGTCTTGGCAGGTGGCTGCTTCCCCTGTGGTTTTCTCTTTTTCCTGCCTGCTGGAAATAGGATAAAAATATACCTCTCATGTGTACTTTGTCCTACATTGTGCACAAAAGATGGGAATTCTCCTTGGGAAGAGAAAGAGAGAGAGCAGGTTGTGTGCCGAGCACCCAGCCGTGGTGCAGGGCGTGTGCTCCAGGGCTCTGTGGGTTGGATAAAGGCATGGAGAAAGCCCAATCCCCCAGACTGGTGCTGAGGAGGGCTCTCACTGGAAGTGCAGGAAGCTCACCCATGTTTCCCCAGGATGTCCTGCTCTTCTCAGGATTCTGGAAAGGCACAGCCCTGGAGGCGTTGCTGGAGGTGTTCCCAGGGGTGCTTGGCTGAGATGGTCCATTCCCAGTCTCTCACCCAGCCTTGTGACTCTGAGTTTACTCTCTGAGCCTGGTGTCACCTCGCTAAGGGTGCTGCCAGCAAAGTCCAGGCTGCTTTGGGGCCGTGGAAGGGCAGCTGGGCAGTGGTGGCACTGAAGTGACACCAGTCCTGTTCCTGGTACCCTCACAGGCTGTCTGCTTACACTCACTCTGCCTCCCTTCTCCATCTGTAACTGAGCAGCCTGATGCTTCTTTTGTTTGTGTTTTACAGCACAAACAACTCATGCAAGCTGGAAAGCCTTTCCCATTATTTCCCAAACACAGAAATATGCGTCTGCAATGTGGTGCTTTTCAGAACAGCATCCACTCAGATGGTGGAGAATCCATCACAGCCCGGGGTGAGTAATTCCAATGGCTCATTACTCTTTCAATTACAAACTGGCACCTTCCTTGCAGCTTGAATTTGTCTAATTTTGGCTTCCAGCCATTGGATGTTGAAATGGCTTTGTCTGTTAGATTAAAGAGAGTTCTGTTATAAGAGATCCCCGCTTTAGTAAGTGCTCTTTATTGTTAATAAGGCACTTCTTCCTCTTCTTTTTGATAAGCTAAATTATTAAGCACCTTCAGTATCTCACTGTGAGCAGCTCCCCTCCACGTCACTGCCCTCAATCTGTAATTTCAGTTCCCTCCTGGATTCCTGCTCAGGTACCACCTGGATTCCTACTCAGGCTTATCCCTGGGCCTGATAAGCCCATTGTACCATGTGAGACCTCTGTGTGGACCTGGCAGATCTGTCACATCTGCAGTGGCACTAGATGCAGGTATCTGTGTTTAGGCACCTGAATCAAGCCCTCAGATTCCAGAAAAAAGGAGTAAGACCCGTCTCCCTTAGCTTCAGCCACCTATAGGTTTAGTAGCAGACCAACCCCTGCTCTCCTGGGGACACCTTGCTCACTCAAAGTGCTTATGTGGTTTTCTGGTAACCAAGTCAACACTCACTAAATTGCCATTGCCCAGAAGGTGACTGTGGCATAAAACACCTGTTCTGGTTATGGAGCCCCTGGTAGGATTGAGGGTCTGGGCTATTGGGTGGGTTTAGGGGAGGATGCCATGCTGGTGGTGTAGGCCCATGTCCTGGTTTGCCAGTAAAATCAAGCAGACTTAGATTGTTGATGCTGCTTATTGTGGCCTCGGGCACAGAGTGTTGTGTCATCTTCTGTTGCTTAGTCCTGGGTATCTTAGAAATTGCCTCAGTCTCTGTGCTGGGATGGAGAAGTTGGCAGGGAACTTTCAAGGAGAACCATCAGCCATGTTCTCCACCCACACATCTACCTGGGGGGAACCTGAACAACACCTCCAGTTGTCTCATGGCTCTTCAGAATGCCTTGTCTGGGGATGGCCCTGTTTGAATGATATTTTAGAGCTGTTTGGCAGCATCCTGGCTTTTCTTAGTGCAATTTTGGTTTATATACAGTGACTGATCGTGTGCCAGGAGTTTTATTATGGACAACAAATGTCATTTGTTCGACAGCAGAGACCAAACAGCCATTGTTTAACCTCAGAACAGCATTGGATGGCTCCAGGTGTACCAGATGGGACCTACCACCCTCCCTCTCCTCTCCATGAGTAATCAGCGTGTGGATGGGCTGCAGATTCCCTCCTCAGCTGTGCTGTGCAGGAGCTTGTTTCAGGCCCAGCTAGAGAGCTCTGCTGCCTGATAAAGGCTGTAGCATGGGAGGTCTTTGATGCAGTGTCCAGTGAGTTGGCCAAGGTGGGACTTCAGGTCAAGTCTTTGCTGTTGGAGCGCAACGGCTGAGCAGAGCACCTGGCTGTTTCACCAGACTGTATTTTCCTCTGTGCCAAAGGTGTTTTCAATCGATCCAACTGTAGAGAGGTAGTTAGTCCTCTGAGGCCCATGAATCAAAGGCACCAGGAGATCTCTCCCTTGTGCACTGTTGATAAACTAGTCTATCTTCACTACCGTAGCCCAAGGCTCAGAAGCATGTTTTGGAGCTACTCCGCTTGCAGACTCTCATTTCAGGAGCAGCCAAGCTCTGTGGAGCATATTTAGTGAACGCGCAGCTAAATGAGACATGAACAGCCTGGTGGTGGCAGGGTAAAACACACGGATTCATTGCTCAGGTGAGGAGGAAGTGCTGCAGAACACTGAGAGAGCCTGAAAGAACAGGCATGGATGTGTCTAATCCATGGTGTGAAACCCGGGCTATAAATAACAGGCTGATGGAAACCAGATCTGTTCTGCGTATGCTTCCCATTCCCGCTCCAAAGCAGGGAACTCGTTTGCAGTGAAACGCTCATACATGGCCATGCTTTGGCCTCTGTTCCTTCCCCCAGGGCACGTGCTGGTCCTCCTGAGACCTTTAAAAGGAGGTTCTGGGCGTGACCTGGCAAAGGAATGCTCAGATCTCCTGAAAGATTTCTTTGGATGGGCTACTACATGTGAGGGTAGGCCAGCACCACACTTATAATAGAAATGATCTCTCTCACTTGTTCCTCCCTGCCCCCATTTTACAAAATAAAACACTGGGAGCCAAAATAACTTGTCTGAGGGCAGAAGATGGCTGTAAAAATAAGTAGTGCTGATATCAACATCCAGGAGTATTAATATTTGATGTTTTGGTCTCTTCAAGCTGCCAGTCAAGTAAAGCAGAGAAGGCAGGACTTGCCATGTATAGCTGTCCTCAGTGCTAAATCCTGCTGTGAGCCATCAGAGCAAATAAGTTCATTTCTCTCTTACCTTGTGCTCATGCAAATCACCACAGCATTGGAATTAAGCCTGTGTAAGGCCAGATTGAGTGGGAAGTGGAGGGACCACTGGCTTTGGGGAGCATAAGGAGAGCTGAACTTTGGCTGCAAGTTTTCAGGGAGTTAAAGAGAAGAAAGTATATTCCCTAAGGCAAAGAGCAGAGACCCATTTGGAATAAATCTGCTTGCTGGCTGCACTCCTCACTCTGGCAGTCAGCTCATTACGATTCAGGCCAAGTTTTGCACTCTGGTCAGCTTTAACTAATAAAGATCTAGCATGGTACCTTGCTAATCTCATTAGATGGAGAGCTGTGTTTTGGTAGCGGTTTCTGGGGGAGGACAAAGAGAGAAATAGGTTTGGCAATTCCAGCTCAAGCTATTTCTTTTTTTTTAAAGTTTATAAGTGTATACATAGCATGCAAATATATATATATATATGTACATTTCTGCTAACTGTTTCTACTTAATTCTCCCACTAAAAATAGTGGCACCAGAGGCCCCAATTAACCAGTCCCCAGGGATAACTGCATTCCAGGCTACAGGGACTTAGAAACTCCAGTAGTGTCATTGCTTGTGGCTGGGTACTAATCCACAGAGGACTCAGGATCCTTCTTGTATCTTTTTGGTGTAAAACATACTGATCCCACTCTCACCCCCCACAAAGCCCAGGAGCAACTTCAATGTCAAACCTGCTGATTTCAGTTCCTGGCCTCATTGTCAGGTTTATTTTCAGTGACGTCAGTGGATGTTTCCCCCCCCTTTCTGAACGAGGCTTTAAAAATCCCAGGAATTGGGCCAATATTAATAAATGACAGCTCTTCCACTTGCAGGATGAGGCATTGCCCACCCTGCTGAGCTGGGCTCCTCACAGAGGGGGAGAAAGGGAAAAAAATTATTCTCTCTCCTTTTTTTGTTCCCGGGCTGCCGTGGCTCAGTGCTGTAAACTTTGAAGTGCTGTGTGGATCCACTGGATTTTGACACCACTCCCTGGGAAGTGCCAGCAGCTTTGCTCTGCCCTCCCTCCTGATGGTGGGATGTGCCAGGGACCTTCACCGTGGTTTCAAACCAGGTCCTGAACTGAGCACAACGTCCTGCCCACCACATTTAGATGCTGTAACTGATGCAAAGAGAGAGGGAAACATATTGATGTTGTGGGATACACTTGATTAATCAATTGGTCAAGGTGGCAGCAGAAAAGCTTTGTTGCCCCTTATAATGTTGTTCCTTCCCCTTCCTCGTGTCACAACAAGGACGTCGTTGTGTTTTGCTGAGTCCTTCCTTGCTTGGGGCCAGTCATTTATCAAAAGAGATTTCCATCTTGGCCTAATAATTCATCGGTTATTGCAGCCCTCACTGCTCCGAGGGCCCATTTGTTTCTTCTTATCACAGTCTAATTATTTGGTGAAGGAAAATTTCTGACTGTCTCGGGGCCGGTGGCCGAGAGCTCAGGAGAACCTGGCTCCCAGGTAGGGACATGCTTGTGAGCGTGGGAGAGGGGGCTCCAGGGGGTCAGACCCATCTGTGGGACTGCTCCTGGGGCAGGGGGATGTTGTAGGAGTCCAGTGGGTTCGACTTGAAACACAAAGTCTCTTTTTTTTTTGGCTTAACCTTCCCTTTGTGCATTTTTCACAGGCAAATGCTCCCACATGTGTCACACCCACACATCTCCCACCACCCACACGCTCACTTTCTCACACACAGACTCTCTCACACTCTCACACATACTAATAAAAAAATCCTATAAATTGAGGGGGTTTGTCTTTTTTTTTTACTCCTTTTTTTTTTTTTACTCCCCTCCCTGTAAAACTGGTAACAAAAAGAGATTAAGAATTAGTGTTCTTACATACTTGGCCAGTGCTGGGATTCTAGAAGGGAGGATGGGTGGATGGATGAACAGATAGTAATCACAGCAGCATAATTAATAATAATGACAGAAAGGCATCCTGCTCCTATTAATAGTATATGAACAGCTTTAATCAGCTCTATCCACCATCCAGCGAGAGACTTGAGCTAAATCAATTGCTGGTTTCTGTCAGAAGGGTTGTTCTGACCAGACTGACAGAGGAATCCCCTTGGTTCCTTATTTTAAAAAAAGGAGAAATTATTAATATATTACTACTAATTTCTGCATCTTTATCTCACCCAGGATAATTTCTTTGCTTTATTCAATGACTCCAATGCATCTCTGAGGCAGTGGAGGATGTTTCAGAGGGTTCCTCAGTTCTCCCCACCCTGGCTGAGCATCCTCTGCTCCTCAATCTGCTGCCTTTTGAGCTCAGTGCAAAGCTGTGAGATGGCCCTGGACAGGCAAGCAGGGGACAGAACCATTATTAAGGGCATCAGGGCTGCCTGCAGTCACTGTGCCACTGCTGTCTTTGTACCACGCTCATTGCTTTATAAAGCATTTTGGAATCACCTGGAGCATGTGAGGAGCACTATAAAATCAAACTCCATCTCAGTGTGTCTGGCAGCCATTCCCTTACTCTGAAAGCAGCAATAAATTCAGCTGGGCTGGTCGTGGACACTTGTACCACTTCAGAAATGTTCTTGAAAGAGAAGTTCTAAAGTCTCGTTGCTTTATTAAGCATTTCATACGTTTGAATTGTCAATTGATGTATCACATGCAGAAGAGACAGCGACTGGAATAATAACCCTTCCCAACATTTCATTTTGAAGCCCCATTTACCTGAACCGTGCTGCTTCCAATAAATATTTCACAACATGTTTCTCCTCCACAAGTGCACTTACAACTTATGAAGCAAACACAAATGTTTTAATTCTGACAAAATGAGCATCTTTCATGCGCCAGCCTCGACTCGGCACATAGTTTTGTGGCTAAATGGCTTTCTGATTATCATGTCCCAGGATATTACTTCAACTGAAGTGATATGAAATGTCATTAAAAAGTAATGTTCCTCTGCTTTGACAATCATATTAGTAAACATTGGAGGCTCTGCAGGTTATATGTCAGGCGGGCCGACACTAATGGGTTTATTAACATATACAGTAGCACTTTGTCAAACCTCCTTGTTAATCTAAATTTGCAGGTGACAAAAAGAAAGGGAACAGGGAGCAAGAAGATGATTTTTAAACACTGTTTAGGTTTGACCACAAGTTAGAGGAGCCAGGACACCCCCAGCAAGGTCACCTGGGCTGCCTCCCTGGCCTCCCCCAGCCCTTGCTCCCAGGGGAATGTCTTCTCTGAGCTGATGGGCGACATAGACACTCATGCTGGAGATGAATGAATGCGATGGGAAGGGCACTCACTTATTTATTTCAAGATTTATTTCAAGATGGGAGTGAATAGCTGCATCCCCATCCAAGCCAGCTGGTTTCTGGTACAGGAGCAGGCAGGGCGGGGGTGTGCTGGGCACTGTGAGGAAGTCAGGGATTCTGAGGGGCAAATCCAAAAGGGCAAATGGAGTCACACAGACAAATGGGTTATGACAGGAAGTCAAGTCATAGAATCATAGAATACGCTGAGTTGGAAGGGACCCATCAAGATCATCAAGTCCAACTCCTGGCCCTATACAGGGCACCCCAACAATCCCACCATGTGCCTGAGGGTCTTGTCCAAATGCTTCTTGAACTCATAGAGCAGAGTCACAGCTGAGGCCTCTGGCAGGTCCTGCCTCGATGGGTTTGGAGGGACTTGTCCTCTGCTTGGTGCTGTGAACACTGCCCTGGGGAGCCTGTTCCAGTGCTCAACCACCATTTGGGTGAAAGACTTTTTCCTGATATACAACCTAAATCTCCCCTGCCTCATCTCCTGAGCTAGTTGAGAGGAAAGGAAGTTAGATGCTGAAATCTGGGCAAATGGCCAGACCTCAGTCCCTATGGACAGGTAAAGCCTGGAGGGATCTGCTGGCACCTCTGGGTGCCCACACACAGCTGAGTGTTGGGATCCACTGGGATCTGTCGTGTATTTTTGTCCCTCAGAGTGGGATGATACAGGTCTGTATGTGGCAGAGTGGTCAGGTGTGTGTGTGTAAGGACGCTCTGAAGCAGCAATTCCCCTTCTCCCTCTGAAAAAATACCCAGATTAGGTGAGGCTGCTGGAAGGCACCGTTGACTCAGGGCGTTGCAGGGCTGTGTTCATCTGTTGGGTCTGTGCTCAGAGGAGGGAACAGCTGAGCCGTGTGTTCCCTCGCACCAGCGCCGCGCTCGCCATGGGCTGAGAAGAGTCAATGACTTGCCGTGGGTTTTATTTTGGGAGCTGGGAAGTGTAAGTACAGTGGGGCCTATTCTTGTCCGAGTGACTAAGCCTGTGCCAGCCCGGAGCTCTTCATCCTGGCAAACAGATGGTGCGTGGAGGAGAAGCGACGCCGTTCGGTGCTCTGAAAGGCCTTTTCTTCCCGCGGTGGCGCCTGAGGGGGGCAATGGTTTGGTTGGTCGGGCTGAGCAGTGCTGGGCCTTCAGGGGCCTTTTGGGGGGTGACACTAAACAGGGCAGAGTCACAGCTGAGGCCTCTGGCAGGTCCTGCCTCGATGGGTTTGGAGGGACTTGTCCTCCGCTGGTGTGAAGTTGCCTCGTGTGGATGTGGAGAGCTCGGCTCTGGGGTGGAGCAGTGGGGCTCAGGGATCCTCTGGAGTGATATTTCTTGGTTCAAGGAGCCTCTGTTCCTCAAAGCCCTGTGTGCCCCAGAGCTCAGCAAGATGTGTGTTCCTGCCTTGCAGATGCACCAGCCACGATTGCTGTTCCTCACCGACTCTCCTCATTTTGGGAACTGGAAGCCTGAGGCTGAATTGCCCAGCTGAGGTTGCAGCTGGGCACAAGTGCCCTTTGCAGGCAGGTACAGGGCTAATGCTGCACAACCCAGGCTGGCAAACCCACCTATTCCTTCCCTGCCTGCAGCAGCACCTCTGGACCTGCAGCCACTTTGAACTGCTTCAGCAGCAGGCAAAGCAGAGGCTCTGGGCAAGAACAGAGATCATCTCTTCCCCTGCTCCTCTTCCTCCAGCCTGCAACCTCCTCCTGCACTCATCTCTGTTCTGCTGCTGCTCTTATGACTCCAAAAATAGGCTGGTTGTACTGCCTTGACACATGTACCTGTGACAGAGGAATGGCTGTTATAAGCCCTGGGAGTGGATCCTGTCAGTCTGGTGATTTCTGCTTTGTTGGCAGATAATTACAGTGTGGAAGGGAAAAGTGTTTGCTGAAAGCAGGAACTTAATGGGGTTTACAAAGGATGCTTTGTCCATGCAGCTACTGGAGTTAATAAAACTCAGCTTGGGCTCCATAAAGCTCTGCAGAGCTTGAAGTCTGAATTCTGCTGAGTGTTGCCAGGCTGGGAATTTGGGGCTGGCATTCATGATTACTGTCCAGTGCTCCATGGAGAGCTGTGGGGGTACACAGGGTAACGAGGACTCGGGGAGGTACGGGAACAGCTCCTGAGCATCCCAGTTCACATGGAAGTCAGAGCCAAACAGGCACAACCGTTCCTGTGTGCAGCCAAGGATTTTGGTTGTTGGATTTCACAGCAATAGGATCCGTGCTTTGAGACAGCACCACAAACTCCCAGAGGTTTTCTGTTTTGGGGACTCATCACCATTGAGTGTTTGGTGCATTTGTCTTCATTTGGTCCCTTCCAGCTTAAACAGTCAGCAACACTCAGTAGTGAAGAGGTGAAGAGGGAGTACGGATTTTTAACACTGTAGTATCATTCCTTCTTTGTGATCCCATTCCCAGTGCCCAGGTGGGATGTTACTGCAGGGAGTGGGTGCCAACCCAGCCCAAAATACCCATGGGCCCGAAAATGCTCACTTGCAGCACTGGGATCTGCTCTCTGCGCTCGTGTCTGATGGTTGTACCTCCTTATGAGCTTTGAATTTCTCAATGTGACATAAAGGCAGTGGGAGCTGAAAAGCTGCTGAATTGGTAACTTTTGGGGGAGGGAGTTCCTGCTCTTTTATTGTCTTTTCCTTCTTTCCTCCAGTAGCTGCAGTAGGGGAAAAAAAAGTGTAAGAAGAGGGAGGAAGGGCCTGGAGGCATCAGGTCAGAAAATAAATACTGAAAGAATGAGAAATGGAGTTATTTGGAGAGCAGAGTTATTTGCTTTGAAAGCCAACTTCTTTTTTTTTTTTTTTTTGGTAAAAAAATGTGAAAAAATAATTTTCTCAAAATATCCTTTTTTTTTTCTTCCTTTAAAAACTTCAGGCAAACTTTTGGTGTTGCCTCTGCTCAGGAGAGAGTTTGCAATTTAATAACCTTGTTATGTTACAAATCCTGAGACTCGGCGACTCCTGCCCTAGTCCCTCTGCCAAGCACAGAGCATTTCTTGACCTTTTAAAGAAAGCCAGAGATAATGAACCATTTGGACCGTAGGATGCCCTAGTTGCTTGGAATAAAATCAGTGTGGCTGTGAATTTTGGAGAGGAACAAACGCGCAGCTCCGAGCCAGCAGCGCAGGCTGAATGTTCACTGTGATCTCCCACTGCAGAAAGAGCCATAAAGTCCTTTAAAACAGTTAATAAATCAGAGGACATGGGCAGAGCGAGATCTGGGCTGCACAAGGGCTTCAGAAAGTGTCTTGAAGGGTCCAGGGAGGGAAGATTTGTCTGGCTGCCCTTGAGTTTCAGCCTGTAACTAGTGAATTTTTCTCCTTCAAAATTCTCATCAGCTCTTGTGAAATGTGAATGCTGAAGAGGCTGATGCTGCTTGAGGGGAGCTGGATGTCAGATGCTTCCCCTGTTATGGATGGCATTGGAAATTGGAGTGTGTGCCTCACATTTTACACCTCAGATCTTGGAGGTGCAGTGGTAGATGTTACTTTCATCAGTATTTTCTGTGGTGAGTTTTAGCTCTTCTCTGAAAATGGAAACACAGAAAAATATTGCAGCTTCATGGGTGTTGTCCCAGCTGTCCTGACTAAGGTAAGAAACGTTTCCTGGTGAGAAACACTGACCCCTGTTAGTGAAGGGACCCCAAAAATGTGTCTCTGGGAGTGGAGACTGATCACTCAAACCATCCTTCCCATGGCCCAGCAGCTCTTCAGAGGAACATCTCCTGCCCCCCCCCAAACAAAGCTGCAGGGTCCAGCTCCCGTGG
The DNA here is from genome assembly GCF_003984885.1 of Neopelma chrysocephalum. NCBI lineage: Eukaryota > Metazoa > Chordata > Aves > Passeriformes > Pipridae > Neopelma > Neopelma chrysocephalum. The sequence continues at coordinate 2,733,178 of NW_020897746.1, read as the reverse complement.
GCACACACTGAGCAGCAGCAGGAGCTCTGCCAGTCTCAGAGGGTTCCCACACAGAATGAGAGGACCAAGGCTCTCTGGTCCTTTCTGGAGACCAGCAGATGTACGTGGATGATCCTTTTTGTGTCCATGGATTTCTGCATTGTTTGTCTCACCAGGTCTTTCCCAGTGCCTGGGCACCAGCCCTGTGATTTTCCTGCCTCCTGAGTGTGGTCACTCATGCAGGTGCTCTCTGCTCACGTGTTTTGCATGTACTTGCTGAGTTACTCTGTCCCTTTTCCTTGCATTTTCAATGGTATTCCTGTCTTAGCACAGAAGCACCAAGCTCCTCCTCCCTTGCTCTTCCTGCTGCAGCTGGATGATGTTCCAGGTCCGTGGTGTGGACCCAATTCAGCACAAATGTTCATGAACAGGGACACAGGGACACACACATGTGCAAACCTGGCACAGGATGGGGCTGGCAGGCTGGCATGAGCTTTGCTTCCACATCCTCATTTCCATCTCATCCAGCCCTGCAGTTCCAGCAGGAAGGATGTAGAAAGACTTTTGGCTGGAGCAGTAGAAGGAGTGGCTAATGCTCTCCAGCCCTCACCTCACTGGTGCCTGTAGAAATACATGATTAATTTGTTTAAAACATCACTAAGCATGTGTGTGTTATTCCTATGCTGCAAAACCAGAGCCAGAGCCTTGGTCTGTAATTCTTTTAGGGAAAGATGTCATAGTTGGTCTTGATTAAACCTTTAGTTTAATGTTGATTAAACCATGGCTAAATTATTCATGTGTCTAGCTATTCATGCAATACAGAAGGAATTCATTGTAATGGGATGGGTTGACGTGCCCAGTGTTAAAAACTTGCTGTTGTGCTCGTTAGCAACAGGCATGGAAAAATAAACAAATAGGATGGCAGGGGAAGGCCTTTCTGCATTCCCACCACAGTGCAATGGAGCTGTGGGTTAAACTGAAATAGCATTGGGTTTATGGTGACTTTTAGCCACAGATCTCATGTCATAGCCTGCTTTCCTGCCAAGGAAACATGGGCAGGCGTGCTCTCCTCTAATGGGGAAACCCAAAACATTGCAGAATGTGGCCACCGCCGTGGTGGTGGCGCAGGGCCAGGCGGGATGGTCCCTCGGTGCCGTAATAAGTAATGATTTAGTGAAGGGAAACCTCCAAAGTCAACGCTCGTAAGGAAAACCCCAGGGCTGTTCTGGTGTCTGGCAGGGTAGATGAAACACCAGGCTGAAGGGATTTCTCCAAGAGGTCTTCCACTTTCTGTACAGTGCTGGCTTTTTTCCTTCAGAGCTGAGAAGCTTGGCACGTGTGTAACACATCCCATGCTGCCACAGGCACGGTTATACTGGTCACTGGAGGGTGTTCCTGCTGCTGTCATTCCCCAGGGATAAAACATAAAATTTAGGAATGGATGTGCATGAATCTACCCTGATGCCTGGATGGTTCAGACCTGGGGTCAAGGGTGGCTGGGTCAGAGCCACATCCTCGGCACTGGTGGCCTGTGGAGGAGCACGATGATGGAGGCTGCCTTTGCATTCACATCTCCCTCCTTTGCCATGCAAAAGCTGAGGGTGGGGAAGGAAGGGAGGAAAGAATATCCTGCTGAGTCTGGCCTCAGCCCTACACTGCTCAGAAAGCTGCTGCAGGGCTGGGGATGTGGGTGTTGGGGCTGGGAAGGGCAGAGGGGAGCTGGAACAGTGGAGGAGCAGCAGGAGAGGGACCCCTGTACATCTCTTCTGGTAACCAGTAGCTGAGGGGAAATCTGGTCACAATGGAGGGTGTCACACTTTAGAGAAAAATAAGACCATTTTGGAGCATGAGGAGTTAAGAGAAAGGATGATGTGGTGTGTTGGAGGAAAGAGTGACTCTCTGAGGTGGTCTTTCCAGCCTGCACTGCTCTGGTACCCTCTAGAAAAAGCTTCGGACTTATGACAAAGCACCAAACCCTGAAATTTTGTAATGTTGCCCAGAGCCCTGTGTACCCCTCTCCTTGCTCAGATGGGTTGCAAGAGGGTAGTGCTGCTGGTGGAAGGGAGGCAACAAGCCCTGAGGGTTTGGGGCACGTTGGAGGCTCTTCAGGGCATGGAAGTGGGTTGGACACTGTTGTCTTGTTTTTATTATCCACAGACCAACAGGTCCTGCTGGCTGAAGATCTACATCCCGAGAGACAGATGGGCCATGGTTTGGTCTCACCCAGCCTGGGTGAGTTTTTTGGGCAGCAGAAGGTCTTTCCTAAAGTCTGTGCTGCTCAAAGAGTTTGGAGGGGCTGGTGGGGCCTGAGGGCGAGAAGGTAATTTTCCCATGCCCAGTGCTCATCTGCAAGCTCAACGTGCTCCTCGAGGTCATTTTTTAGGCCAGCCTTCCTCAGGGGACAGAATCAGGACTCAAGCCATGGCTTGCTCCAGCTGAGGGTCCCTATGGCTCCCTCAGACTCAGGGGAGTCTCATGCCCAGGGGCTGGAGGTGCTGAGAGGAGGATTAAATTGGTTGGGGAGCCTGTTCCTCTTACACCTCCCCACTAAACAGCTCCAAAGCCTCAGGTTTAACTAATCTCCCCCCAGTCCTGCTCTCCCACACCCTGATCCCAGAGTAGAGGCTGAACACTAGCCAGGAGCTCTCCCATCACCTTATTTCAACTAAGGGCTGAATTTCCTTGCTTGAACCCACCAGGACAAAACTCCCAACCCCCAGTGCAGACAGCAAGAGCTGTGGTGCCCCAGGGGCTGATATTGGGGTTTATAAAGCCCTGTGTCTTCCTTTGGGCATTGCTGGTGTGTGTGGGGAGGTAACAGAGCTCCTGCACAATAGGAACTGTGCCTGGGGAGGCATTTGGTCCTTGTTAGCAGATGCTCAGTAGCTGTTTTGTCATTTTTCTTGTTTGTCATAAAAAATAAATACAGTTTAATGGATGATCTTACAGAGGCAGGTTTTGGCAACAAAATAGACCGTGTCCCACTATAAACTTGATGTGTATAATTTAAAGCAAGATGGAATATAAAACCATTTCCAGCTCAGAGGAGGGAGAGGGAGACACAGATTTAAGTCTTGATTGTGCTGAAATGAAAAACAGCACATTCTTGGATAGTGTATTAAATCAGGCATTTTATTTTATAGAGTCCAAACTATAAACAGCCTTTTTAAGAATAATTAATCACATCATTTATTTTCTTTTGTTTACAAAATTTGGGAAGCTGATTTCTTTCATGTCTTTGTGTATTTCTAGAGATACTGTGTGCAAAAGAGCAGCTCTAAACACCAAAGATGATTATTTGGAGACCAGGGAGGACTTTAAGGGGACATTTCCGACAAAATCCCATCCGTTAGCAGAGATTTAAGGAATGCTCTGAGGAGCCTTTGGGAATGATGCCTCTGATGGGGAAAGCTGGGCTCTGGAGCCAAGGGCAGGGATGTGGTGTGGTGGTGGGGAGGCGAATGGAAGAGGCAGCTGGTGATGTGCTGACCTTCCCTGCTGTCACAGACTGGTGTTAAGGAGGTTGGTGGGGACTGGGGGGCTTGTGGGGGTGTCTGTTTGCAGAGGATGCTCCTTGTCTGACCTGTGGTGTGTTCACCTTCCATCCAGATTGGAAAAGCCTGCCCATTGATGTTACTTAAACTGGGCAGTTCATTCTTACTGGGATCAGAAGTGGGACAGGTCTGTGCCCTCAGCACCCTCTCCATCACCCCACAGGGCTGTGGGCAGAGCACCCAATGCCCCGTTGCTGTAAATCACCACAGCTCTGCTCCAGCTGGAAGGGGGATGAGGATTTCTGCCAAGGAAAGAGAGAGATCCAAAGTGCATTTCCTCCATGCTCCTGTTGTGTACAGAACCCAGCCCCTCTGGTTCTGGAGCCTGGCTCGCCTCACTCTGCTCTGGTGGTTCAGTTCTGGTTTCAGCAGAGCCAGTGCAAATCCAAAACAGCTCTAGGGAAGTCAGTCAAGTTCCCAGAGACAGGAGGCTAGAGGAGATAGGAAACTATTCACAGCTTGTCTGTAGCTGCTGACATGACACATAAAAAGCTGGCTGAAGGCAGCTCGATGTGCTACAGGCGCTAATCTCTGCTGTTAGTGGGTTTCCTGACACTTCCCATTATCAGAGCTTCTCTACAGTTGTTTACAGGACTGCAGAACTTCAATCTTTTCAGTTGAAATGCATCACCCTTGTGCTATCCATTGTACAGGTAGGGCCACTGGGTGAAATTCTGCTTTTTCTTGATTTTGTTATGGCCTAAGGAGCTGCCCAAACCCCACTGTGCTAAAAATAGCAAATGATAAAGCTGCAAAGTCTTGCGCCCTGGAGGAGTCCAAGCCAATGTTCCTTCTGCCTGAGCAACCTTTTTGCCAGCCTGGAGAAGAGGAGGTTCCAGGAAGACATTAGAGCCCCTTCCAGTGCCTAAAGGGGCTCCAGGAGAGCTGGAAAGGGACTTTGGACAAGAGCATGAAGGGACAGCACAAGAGGGAATGAATTTGAGCTGAAGGAGGGTAGATTTGTATCGGATATTAGGAAGAAATTCCTGACTGTGAGGGTGGGGAGGCCCTGGCACAGGTTGCCCAGAGAAGCTGTGGCTGCCCCATCCCTGGAAGTGTCCAAGGCCAGGTTGGACGGGGCTTGGAGCAACCTGGGATAATGGAAGGTGTCCCTGCCCATGGCAGGGGGTGGAACTGGATGATCTTTAAGATCCCTTCAAACCCCAAACCATTGTGTAATTCTATAATTAAATAACCCACCAGGTCCCATATGAAACCCATCCTCCTTCTGTAGCAAGGGTCCCTACACTAATGTGCATGTACCAGAAGGTAAACTAACCTTTTTTTCTGGGCTAAAAAGTGATGTTTTACTGGAAAACCAAACCAGTTTTCTTTGGCTGTGCTGCCTCCCGTCCTCATGGCAGCTGTACTGCTGCTTTTCCCTGGTTGGGGTACTTATTGCTGGAGGTGTTGTGGCAATATGTTGGAGCTGAAACATATCGGCTTCGTGCCAAAATAATTCACTTCAGGCTGTTTGACTCTTTTTTTCCGATGAAAAATCAAAATTTTCCTCTGCAAGATGAGACATGATTTCAGTGGGGTGGGGGAGGATTGAGTGGTGGTGGTGCGGGAAGAGGAAATAACTGTCTTTAAAAAAAAAAAAACAACAACCAAAACCAAACTAAAAATTACTTTTCTTTTGCAAAATAAATTCTATGACACATTTTTTCTACCAGCCCTAATTTTGAACAGTGTTTGCAGTTTAGTGCCAGCCTGATGAGTGTTGGAGCAACTCACATTCCTGTAGGAAAAGGGTATAAATTCTAGCACCAAATTTGAGTCTGGCAATGGACCTTACTCTCTGGGACCCTGTGGACCCTGTGAGGAGACTTCCTAGTGGGATCAGTGCACAAAGCCCTGGTCTTCTCTCAGCTGGTTTGGACACACAAATCCTGCAATGAGCCGTTCAAGCACAGAAATACATTTTGGCCATCAGAGGGCTGATACAACAGTTATGTGAATAGAGAGCTGGCTTAGTGCTGGGATGAGATAACAGACTAACTGGGAGAGAAATTGTTCCTCAAGGGACTGGTTTGGGGTTCCACACAATGTTGTGTTGCATCTGCTCAGGACTGGCCACCTCCTGCCACCAGAGGTTCACGTGGAGTTGCAGGACAGAGACTTAGGGGGAAAGGCGACCTTGGATTTTGGATGCAAGGCTTAAATTCAGTTCCTGGCTCTACACAACAGCCTCCCTTGCCCACGTGTTGGCCTCCTTGTGCCACCAGCAAGGCACAGAGCTACTGTGGTGTTCGTGGTGGGACCTCCCTGGGCCCCGTTGGGTTCCATGAATAAGCCAAAGGAGAGCTGCAGGCTCTGAGTGCCCTTGGTCTGGGTGGGTCAGGGTGTGTGTGCCTGCTCTGAGCCTCCCTGAGCTCCAGCCATTTGTCATCCCCAAACCCAAGAGGAAAAAATCACAACTTTCAGGACGTAAAGAGCAGAAAAGGTTTCACCACTTGCTGGTTTGCTTGTAGCAAACGGATCAATAACAATTGTTACGTAACTAAATAAAACCAAGCCAGACCCCGGCTTGCTGGATCTCCAGGGGTGTATTTTGTGGCTGAAAAGGTGCCTTTTCTCCTTGGAAATGGCACGAAATATTTTCTTTCTTGTGTGGGTATTAGGGGAAAGAAACAGGAACATTTCTTCTTTCTGGTTTGACCTGGCTTGTGATGAATGACACCCCGAGTGCTGGTTATCAGCCCCTGAGCCCCTGCCCCTCTTCTCAAGGCTGCTGCAGTGTCACTGTAGTTGCTTGTCCGTGAGCAGATTTGATTGTGAGGAGTGATGTTTCAGTGATTTGCTACAGAGAAAGAACAGCTGATGTTTCATCACATTCCCTGTTGAAATTTGTGGAGAGGAGGGAGGTATTGAGCAGGTCTTTCCGTAGAAATAATCTTGTGAAACTGAAATTTTCCAGTTTGGTATTTTTTGGTAGAGTTTTTTGATTTCTCTGAGTTTTTGTGATGGAGCTTTGGTCCATGGACTGACTTTTTTTCCACCACTGTAGGACTACTTCTCTTGATCAAAAAAACCGATTTTTCTTTGGGCTGCTCCTTCTCAAAGTGCTGCCCAGACAGAGCAGGGCCTTCTCCTCAAGCTGTGCCATGGCTTCCTGGTGGAAAATGATGTCCTCCAGTAGTGAGAAGGGCCTACACATTTATCATACAACTGGTCCCATGGAGCATGAGAGGAGGTTGTTTTACCACCAGGTGAGATCTCTCTAACATTGACAAACATGGTTCTTTTGGTGGGTCTGGAGACCTTCTTGTTGTGATGGAGCTTCCAACTTCCACCTCCCTGGACAGCAGGACAGCTGTGGCTCAGGTGTGTCCCTGGGCACTGCCTCTGTGTCCTCCCCATCCCAGCTGTGCTGTGCTGAAGGAGGTGAGCAGGGGGCTGAGCATTCCCCAGTGATGGACACTTCGTGTTCCTTCTCCCTCTTGTCTCCTGAGGAGCAGCACTAGAGCAAAGAGCTGGAGGGGACCGAGTGGTTGTGCTGAGCTAATGACAATCTCTGGCACAGGAGCTCTGAGGATTCCCCCTGCTTCATGCTCTGCCCCCAGAATGAGTAAATAAAAGCCTCCTCATTTATTTATGATGCAAATAGCAACTGTGTGTTCAGCTCTAGGATTTGCTGATTATTTATTTAGAGCCTCTTGTCTCAGGGGCACTGGCTGTTTGCGTGCAGGAGGCATCTGTCTGGCCTTATTACCCACAAATAGACATCTTGCTTCTCAGGTTCTGTCTGCTGGTGTTTTGGTAAGTCTGCTGTGAAAACATAAATCCTTCCAGGGAGACACAGATCCCCTGGTCCTTCCCCTTCAGAGTGAGCAGGAGCAGCTTTTCTGAAAATCCCGCTGTGTCCCACTCCCATGGAGCAGGTGAACACTGAGCTTCTCTGGGCATGAAGTTTTCTACTGGGGTAGCACCAAAGAGGAAAGGCTAAAATCCAGTTGCTGTAGGTCCTCAGCAAAAAAAAGCTAGGGGGGGGGGGGGGGGAATATGGGCAGGCATGAAAACAAGGAGACACTATTTGGCCTAAAATACTAGTGAGGGCTGCTTAGGATCCCCTTCTTCTCCCCCCATAATGGGAGGCTGTGTGCCAGAGGTGCTGGATTTGTCTTGTTCCACAATCAGACACAAAGAGGAGCTTCGTGGGGTTCCAGGAGACCTGAGAGTGTATCGGTGCTGCCTTGTGAATGTTATCCCAAGGTGCTTTTAAATACTCCTGGTTCTCCTTAAGTTGGTGGCTGATTAAGTTCTGGCATTTGGCTTTAGGAAGATAATGACACTCATTTGATCCATCTCAGGTCACCCCCTTGGCTTTGACAGCTGATGGAGCACAAGCATTCCTGCAGACAGCTGGAATCCCTGCATCCCACTGGTGATCCATGGCATGGAGCAGCTCCAGAGCTTGGTGAGTACCATCCTGGACAGCATTTTGAATGAGTGCAAAGGCAGGGATGGGAGGGCTTGTCCCAGCAGATGCACGAGCCCAGAAAGGTTAGATTGTGATGAAGGAATTCTGTCCATCCCCCTGGTCACAGCTGTGGCACCATCACAGGATTCCATGAGGAAAGGCACTGACAGCTCACCCTGACCCTTTGCCACCATCTCATTATCCACTGAGCTATCCTTGCTGAAATGTCTCTCTTTAAGTATCCCATGCAGGAATCCCTTCTTTGTAAAATGATGCCACAGTCAGGGCTCTAGAGGCAAGGGTTGATTTTCTGAGATTTCTTTTCAAAAAGCATTATTGACCCTTTTATTTGACTGCCTGTCTTGCAGTCTTGGGGCCCATAGGTAGGAATTATTTTTCCTGGTACCTCCGTGGTGTGGTTTTAGCAGGGCAAAATCATTTACATCCACTAAGTCTCAGAACTGTGAGGCAGAAATAGAAGAATTAATCCCTACTCCGTAGCACAGCTGGCCAGCCTGCAACAGAGGACAATTAAATGCAGACCTAAATGATCAAACTTAGCACCTAAATGAGTGACCAAAGGCTCAGGTCCAAGCCCAGATCGTTGTAGGTCTTGGATCTCTTCTCTTACAGACTGAGAAAAGGTTGCTGTTAAGCAAGATAGATTTTGCTTGGCTCCTTCACTCATGGCAGGATTTCCAGGGTTTTCCAGGACTTCAGCCATTCTCATGGGTTTTCTCTGAATCCTCCTCCAGCTTCTCAGCCCACATCTCAGGGTGTGCAGCCACTCAGGACTTTACAGACAGGATCCTACCTGAATTCTGCATCCCTTAGGCAGACAGCCACCCCTGTGATTAGTGGTGAAAACCACTGCTGCTGGTGACAGAAGTGTTTTAGACCTGGAAAAACTGAGAAAAGGGGGATGCCCAGGAGCCCCTGGGCTTGGAGAAGTTATTTAGGGATTAGGGAGGTGTGGCATTCCTGTGGCAAATCATCAGTGTGTGTCCTGGAGGGACAAAAGGGGCTGGATACGGATAAAGAGCAGAGTGGTGGATGTTGTGTCTGCCCCGTGTGTGTGTCCCCAGATGTGCACACATCTGGAGGGATTTGGGAGGTACTCAAATGCTGAAAAACCTTCCAGAGGTGCCCAAACAGGCCTTGGCGAGTATCAGAGTCTCGCCACAAATGCATTATCAGCTGCTCAGGAGGGCTGGGATGGGCCTGGGCTCTGCAGCGGGGCAGGACCCGCGTGGCTGTGTTCATGGGCAGCTGGGATGCACACATGGAAAACCCTGGGGCTGCAGCAGCCACTGGGGCTGCAGTGGGTTCTCCAGCCTCTTTGGTCTCTGGGCTTGGACTCAAGCCAGAGTACATCTCATCCAGGGGCTGGGATGAGGAGGAGGGGAACAAACTGTTTAGAGGGCCATGAATAGGAGCTTTCACAAGCTGTCATTTCCCATTACAGCTGACTCGACGTGGAAACACAGCGCAGGGCCCTGGCAGGAGAGGTTCCCCTGCCTCCAAATCCCAGCCAGTTCCATCCACAGCCTCCTCTGGCTCTTTGGAGACTGAATATTTCAGCTTGAACCCTCTACAGTGACTGCTGGACCCATCAGCTGCAGGACACTTGCTCAGCTCTTGCTTGGTGGCATGGAGAGGGGGTCAGGGCCAGGACCTTGCTGTGCTGGATGTGAGTTGATGTGGGTGATACAAGGAGTTCTGCAGCACCTACTCTGAGTGCAAGGATGCCAATTACATGAACCTTCAAACAAGACCTTATGCACTGAGAGCCTCCTGCCAAAAGGTAGCAGGGAATCTGATGTAAAACCAGAATTTTCTCCATTTGCCCTGAAATACAATATCCTCCTGAGCTGGCTCCCATATTGCCTCACAGAGATCAGCTGTCCACCAATCTACCAATACCTCCCAAACTTGGCTGCATTTCAGTGCTCGTGGGATGTCATATAAAAAGAAAAGGAGGATGATTGAGAGGTTCTGTTTCCAATTGACCTTGGTGCAAAGTGCCCAAATCTGAGCCTGACAATGGAGCTACACCCTGTGTGTGTGGATGGTTGCAGGAGTTCTTGGTGTCATGTCTGGTTGGACGTGGGTGTGGTGGTGCTGGAAAGGAAGGAGAGCTTGGAAAAGGAGTTTCCAACAGGGAGCAGCCAAGGCAAACTGGTAGTTTGTATGCCAATAAATTGGAACTGAGATTACACAGGCAGAGAGTAATTTTTGTGCCCTGAGGCTCATTCATCTGGTTAATTCTGGGTTTGGGTGGTTGGTACAGGAAAGGATGGGGGCCAAGGGCTGAGCATGGAAATCCCCAAAGCCCATCTGTGACACAATTAGTCCCTGTTCCTCCCTGAGCAGGGTGTGAGGGCAGCTCTGAGTGAGCGACGTGCTGAGCGTGGGGCTGGTGCTCCCCAGTGCCCTGAGGTGCTGTGGGTGAGTGGGGAGAAGGGCTAGGAGGAAGGACAGGGTGGAAAAGCTGCACTGCTCCAAGGCCAGGCTAAGGATGGAGCAGAGAAGTGTGTGAAGCACAAATAACACCTCTGCAAGAGTGAGCCTTGCAGAAACAGCTGCTGCACTCCACTTCTGTGGTGTGTCCCCACCTGCAGCTCCCTTCAACCTCCCCTTTCATCCCTCCAATCTTTATTTCATTTGATTAATAAAAAACTCCTTTCCTCCTCTCAGCAGAGATACTGGAGCACAGCCCACGTGTTGGGAGGGGAGGGAGGGAATAGCTGCAGCTTGGCTTCTCTCCTCTGACCACCAGCCAGCTCCCTATCTCGGGATGGATCCAACAGGAGCACAGGAGCTCACATCCAAGAAACCCCAGTGCTCTGCCAGGGCCACACAGGTAGCAAAGAGCCTGATAGAAAGTCAAGTGAAACATCTGGGAGTCTTTTTTTTGTTTTTTTCTGCTGCCTTCCCTGCATTTCAGGGCAGGAATTCTGTGATGTGCACAGTGGATTTGCAGAGCTCCAAACGCTCCAGTCTCCAACATGAACCCCCCTGCGTGTGCCCAAACTCGTGCTGGTGTCTGTCTGGGAAATCTGGATCACAGGACAACAATAATATTCTGAAGCCAAATGTCAATTGATTTAATAGAATCACAGAATCACAGAATGGTTTGGGTTCGAGGGGACCTTGAGGATCATCCAGTGCCACCCCCTGCCATGGACAAGGACACCTTCCACTAGCCCAGGTTGCTCCAAGCCCCGTCCAACCTGGCCTTGGACACTTCCAGGGATGGGGCAGCCACAGCTTCTCTGGGCAACCTGTGCCAGGGCGTCCCCACCCTCTGAGTAAAGAATTAAGAATTGGTTCAAGAAATATCAGATCTGATGCATTTTTGCCCAAGGCAGTGGTGGAATCACCATCCCTGGAAGTGTTCAAAAATATGCAAATGTGGCACTTGGGGACATAGTGGACCTGGCACTGATGGGTTAATGGTTGGACTCGATGGTCTTAGAGGGCTTTTCCAAACTTAATGATTCTATAATTTTAGGAGGGACAGTGAAGCATCAAAAATGCACCCAGTAAAGCTTGTTAGCAACTCTTTTCCCCTTCTTTCTTCCAGAGAGATGTCTTATCCAGCCTGGGAATGGGAGTCCTGCCATGTAACATGACTGAGTAATCCCTAATACCAACAAATAGCTTAAATAGATAATTTCTGTTTCTATGAGCCATCCAGCTGAGAGACAGTGAGGGAAGTGAAAAAAAACTATTTCAGGAATTAACTGTGAGCAGAGAAGGACTCCAGTGTCAACAGTGCAGGAAAGACACGAGCAAAGGGAAAAAAAATACAGGAAAATGTAGTTTAAACATCCACAGAAGACATGCAAATGCAGGCACAATGAGGGGCCTCTGGATTTTTTCCTAATGAACTCTAATGCAAAGGGGAAATTAAAGAACTCTGTTTTCCACTCTGTCCAGTTGCAGAGTGTCTGTGCAGGAGCTGGAGCATGAGCAAGGCTGTGGTGCCGGAGGGTGAGGGATGGGGCCAGGGAGGGACTTTTCTGCTCTCAGCCTGACAAGAAGAACTTGTCAGGGTTGTATTTTTGATGCAATATTCTTGTTTGTTAAGCAAAACAAACAAGTCACTCAACAAAACTGGAACTTTAAGCAGGAGAAGATCAGCCTGGATAAACTTCTTGACTGGCTGTTTTCATTTTTTCATTTTTTTCTAAAAGGGTCTTCAAGATGGTTCAATATCTGAGGCCATTTATTTTTTGAAATAGAAACATCCATTTTTCTACTCCATAATACTTCTCATTTTGAATCATAAGCCAAGTATAGCATGAATGGGCCTTCTCTGCTGAAGGCAGAATTGAAACCAAATGTTTAAAAATTATCTATTCAAAATCCTTGGCTTGACTCGACTCAGACAACTGTTGCTTTTTAAAACTATAAACAATATTGAAATTCTTACTGTTTATCCCCAGATGACTTGAGGATTGTTTACAATTTTTCGACGTTTCTCAGGAACTAAAAACCTGTTTCTCATGTATATTTATGCTGGCAGCTGCTATCGAAAGGACAGCTCAGCTCCTCGAAAAGTGGAAGCATATGACAATTTTCTCTTTAGTAAAACTGGTGAAATATGGGGTGTCAAAGCAGGAGGAGTTTCCCTGGCCAGTTTGGCTGTCCAGGCAGCTGTTGCCTCTGGGCAGGGTCCTTGGTGTCATTCCCCTCTGGAGTGATGGTGGTGAGGGTCCAAAGTGCACCATGAACCCCAAACTCTCCCCATACCCCCCCATTCAGGGCACTTTGTGTCTGAGAGGGCTTTGGTGGTTAAAATATAAGACTCTAATTTTGGGTGCACGTTCCTGAGCTGCCTGGAAAATGAGCTTCTGTTTGACAGAGGCAGGACCCACACCTGGGATCCCAGGGAAGCTGGGGCTGCCCCATCCCTGGAAGTGTCCAAGGCCAGGTTGGACGGGGCTTGGAGCAACCTGGGCTGGTGGAAGGTGTCCCTGTCTGTGGCAGGGGGTTGGAAGAAGATGATCTTTAAAGTCCCTTCCAATCCAAACTATCCTGTGATCTGGCCATGCAGGGCTGCAGGTGCTGTCCCTGGGGCCAGGCTCTGATGGAAATGGATCAGCTCTGCCATTAATAAGCTTTTCTAAGGTGGTGAAAGCTCAGATGTGATCCCCATGGCAGTTGTGATGATGTATGTGGGCAGTCCATGGCTTCTTCCAGACATCTCTTACGTCTCTGCTCCAGATGACACGATGTGTGCTGGCCGGGGTCACTGAGGGGCAGGCAGAGCTCATGTCTTGCTCAGCAAGTCATACAGGAGTAGTATCCAACTTATATGAGCAGAGCTGGCCATGTCCTGAGCCCTGGCCCTGCCAGCAGCTCCTGTGGGTAGTCATACAACTAATTTCTTCATTGAACCTTGAATCTTCTCATTGTGGAAGATGGAGGAGTTTGGTCTCAGGCCAATATTGGGTTTGAGTCACAGGAAAGGGTAACAGTGAGGGGGTTTTAAAATCATGGTGTAGCATTGCTGTTGGTCTTATCTTTATAATTCCCATGGCAAGTGGCTAAAGACATGCCTGTGGAATGGGGTGTGCTCCTAAACTGGGCTCCTTGGATTATGGCTTCACTTTGGCCAACAGACCCTGTCTGGACTTAACAGAGCTGATTAAAACCCAGTAGGAAATGGCTCCAGCATTCCAGCAAGTCCAGTGATGCTGCTGAGCTGACGATGTGCTGGAGGCCCTGATGGGATGCTCCCTTTGCCCCCATCAGCCCTGCTCCTTGCTGATTGCAGGGGGAGCCTGTGCTCAGAGCACAGACAGCTCTGCACATCCCAAAGCTGTAGGTCCTGGGAAGCTGCTGCAGCCTTTTCACACAGGCATAGCCCCAGGAGCTGCAGCCCAGGCAGCTGCAGCAGTGCAGAGAGGGGGGTAATTAGATTGTTTGCCCTGTCGATATGATGCATTCAACCACTTTCCTCTGTGCTCTTAAACTTGTCCTCCTCAAGGAGAATGTTTTCACTCCGTTGCCATCTCCTCTGTGCCCAGCCCCGGGGGTCCCCAGCAGTGAGCTGGATAGAAAATCTATTGATTGTGTTCCAGAAGCCCTGTACAAGGGAAGGTAAGTGCTCCCCAGCCAATACCTCTCAGTCATTTCCTTTAGGTTGTTGCTCACATGCCCTAAATCACAGCGGGTGGTGAAAGAACAAAAGAAATGAGCTGAAGAAACTCTGGCCCAGCAGGTCTAATCCTGTCTGCAGCACCACCATTGCCTTGGCATTAAGGGAGGAACTCAGAGAGGCCAGATGCTGGTGTGTCTGTGGAGAAGGACCCTCCGTTTCCAAGACTGTTCCAAGTTTCAGGAGGGGAAATAGCAAAGAAGAGCAGGGAGATGTACTTGGGGCTGATAAGCTGCGTTTGAAGTTCCTCTGCTGCACACGCACACCAGAGAATTCAGCCTCCAGAAGTTACACAGTTGTGTTAAGAACCATGAGATGATGATGACCATTATTATTCCTAATTAACAGTGCTGGAATGCAGGTGTTGAGTCTTTCCCGAGGAGCTTTGCTTGGCTCCCAGCAGCTTTTCCCCACAAGCCAGACCGTCCGTACGGCATTTCCCAGCCAGCAGAGCTGGAAGGTCGGGGGCCAAGCAGCGTGGTGGAGGCTCAGCAGTGCTGGCCTTGGCTCACAGCTTCACACCCAGCTGGATGATGGTGATGCAGAGCTCAGTGCTGAGCCTGAGGGCAGCGCTGGCTCTGGTTTAAGGAGAGCTTTCCCCACAGAGCACTGAGCTGCCTCCGGGATGCAGCGCTGCAGCCCCCGCCCAGCCGTGTGGACAGGCACAAGATGAAGGAGGTATAATTTTTTTACAAAAAGCCATGGCTGGCCAATGTCTTAGGTAATAAATGCTGTGAGCTGAGGAATGCAGCCTTGTTATTGCCTGGCCGAGGGGAATTAATTCTGCACGTTGGCTCCTCCGGAGTTTTCTGCCCAGGCGTTGCTGACTTCTTACCACCACATAGATATTTCTGTATTTCAGCAAAATTCCCCACTTCTAATCTGGATAGTCCTGGCTGGGTGGAGTGCAAAACCCACATTGTTAACTCCGGATAACGGTAATTAAAAGAAAATAAAATCAAAGGTGCTCAGAAAAGAAATGGAAAATTTTCCTGTGGAAGCCAGAAGATTATATTAAACTTCAGTGGTTTAATAAAATATTATGAAGTTTGGGAGCGTATTTTCCCTGGGATTTAATCTGTTTATACATCTAAAAAAGTAAATAGAATATCATTTTACTTGACCACACAGCAAACCTGATATAGGAGGGCTGTATATATTTCTTGGGGAATTCCTTCCCCCTCGGGTTTCACGCAATGCACCATGAGCTGGGTCCATTCCTGAACTACCAGGTCAGAGGAAGCAGGAATTCATCCAGCTCGGTGAAGAAATGCTGTGGATGTGGCAGGGGTGAGCGTTGGGGGAGCCGGGAAAACCCGACTGCTCAAGGATTTCTGCAATTTAAAGAACAGAGTACGACACTGACCTTGCTGGGGAAACACGTGGTGGAAGACAGGAGGTGGTGGAAATGATGCCAACAATGCCACTGGAGAGTTCACAGAGCGAGTTAGGCTTAGGAGAACTAAAATCAGACACAAGTGGGTAATTTTGTGTCTTTTTCCCCTTTTTTCATAAACTTGCCCCCTCTTTCCAGGTTGCTGCCGCCAGCAAAAAGAGAGCACAGCCTCTCAGTACCAGTAAACTTTATTAAATGTGTGCTTTTTCATTCTTAAATTAAATTGAAATCAGTCTGTTTCATACTGAAATGGCACCAAAGGGAGAAGGATGACAGTATCACCAAGAGAAGTGGAGGGAGGAGGGAAACCCCAGAAACTGTTTTATATACGATTAAGAAATTTTTTAATGGTTAAGAAAATGGGAAATTTCGCCCCTCATCTGGAGATCTGACACTGTGTGGGTTAGTGGGGGAGAACCAAGGATGCTGAGGGTCAGTGTGGGTCAAAATCACTCTGAGCAGGGTGGGCAAGGCCAAATCATCACTGGGAATTTGACTTTGACCCCAAAGACCACCCTGACACCATGCAGAGGAGTCCCCAGCATTGATCTTCGAGGCACCTTGGTGGATATATTCCTTCTAACTGTGTAAATTATTGACTGGCTGCATTTCTAGAGGAGTTGGTTAAACTCCCCATAGCACAAAATCAGCTCCAAGGTCAACGTGGGCACAGCAGCCTCATCCTTGCCTTTCTAGGAATGGCAGCAATGGAATTTGCAGCAGCAGAGGGACCTGTTTTTGTCTTGCCAAGCTGGACTGGTAAAGAAAATCCCATTTCTCTGATATTTTTTCACGTGTGGCCAGTGGAAATAGAGTGCAAAGGACCTTCCCACAGCTCAGGTTTGGTTGGAAGCTGCTGCTGCACTGGGTTAAAGGGAGGTCTCACCTTCAATCACCTTTCTGAATCTACCAGCCTGTCCAAAGCATGTCACCAACAGTGAGAAAAACAGTGATTTTTGGAATACTTCGGGGCAATCCTTGTGCTCAGCACCCCTGAGACCAAGCTGGTGGTGGTTTCAGTGCAGGAGGGCTGTGGTGCCATTTGTGGGGCTGGGTAAGGTGCTGTGCAGACCCCAGAGACCCCCAGGGGCACTGGGGCAGTGCTGCAAGAGGGGGGGCTGGGGCTGTGTCTGTCTGCTCAAAGATCATGGCATCACAGAATGGTTTGGGTTGGAAGGGACCTTTAAGGGCCAACTTGATCCTGAACATTTCCAGGGATGGGGAATCCAAAGCTTCTCTGGGCAACCTGTGTCAGCCTCACCACCCTCTTTGTAAAAAAACTTCCTTATGATGGATTTGGCACTTGATGCTGACAGGATGCCCTGTAAATGTTGGTGGGGTTTTTGTTTTGGTCTTAAAACAAATGTTCTAAAATCCAAATGTCTCATGGCATAAGAGCCTAAGCTTCATCAGTGCCTAATGGCAGATTTGATGATTGAGACCTGAAGCATTTTAATACACTTAATTAGTATCTCATAGTTCATATATTGATTTTTCTGCTTTAAATAAATAAATAAATAAGCACTTTACAGGTCACCTTTTTATTTCTAGCTGCTTTTACTTTCCCCTCCAATGCACATGCTCAGCACTGCAGGCCCACGAGGGGTGCGGTTTTCAACAGTTTACTTCCAATTCTTCTTAGGTTAAAATAATCTAAACTTCATGGCTGGATTTTCAAATAAGCCTAAAGAGTTTAGGGGCTTAAATGCTATTAGAGTTCAAAGCAATTTGGTTGCATGACCTCTTTTTAAAAGCCATTGTTCATACGTGGAGGGATTTTCAAAAATACTTAGGGCCCAGATCAAAACCAATCAATCACAGTCTCAGATCCCTAAATAGTTTTACAAGGTGTGCAGCAAGGGAATCAAACCCTCGGAAATGAGGGGAAGTAAAACATTCAAGCATTTAGGGGAAAGTATGTCTGTGTGGCCGGGTTCAGTGTGCTGGGAAGAGTTTTTTAAAGGCACATATGATGGTCTTGGGTACCATATCAAAGCTCTGCTGATTTACTGACAGGGATTTGGTGGCAATTGTAGAAACTCATTTGTATGAATGTGCTTGGTATTGCTGTGGCTTGTGAAATATGGGCAGAACGACCTGCAGCACTTTAAAGCTGCTTTATAGGAGTCTAAATGTGGCTGTATGGGAGACAACAGCAATATAACTATATTGATTTTTTTTTTAAATCATACCCATAAGTGATATTTATCCTCGTGTGCTGGTTTTGGCTGGGGTGAAGTTAATTTTGTTCACAGGAGATGGTGTGGGACTAGGGTTTGGATTTGTGCTGGAAATAGTATTGATAACCCAGGGATGTTTTTGTTATTGCTGAGCAGTTCTCACACGGAGTCAGAGCCCTTTCTGCTCCTCACCCCACCCCACCAGGGAGGAGGCTGGGGATGGACAAGGAGCTGGGAGGGGACACAGCCAGGACAGCTGACCCCAACTGAGCCAAGGGACATCCCAGACCATATGGCATCATGCTCAGTATATAAAAGTAGGGAAAGAAGGGGTTTTTGGAGGGGTGGTGTTTTGTCTCCTCAAGTCACTGTTATGTGTGATGGAGCCCTGTTGTCCTGGGGATGGCTGAGCACCTGCCTGCCATGGGAAGTGAGGAATGAATCCCTTGTTTGCATGCATGGCTTTTGCTTTACCTATTAAGCTGTTTTTATCTCAACCTGCAGGTTTTCTCAGATTTACCTTTCCAATTCTCTCCCCCATCCACTGGGGGAGCGAACGAGCAGCGATGTGGGGCTGAGATCCCAGCTGGGCTTAAACCAAGGAAACTCGTCCAAGGCATGTACTCATCATCCCAACCTTAGTTCTCCTTTAAATACCAAAGAAATTCCACCCTTAAACCTTTTTTTCAGCTGGGAAGACCTCAGACTCTGTGCCTCACTGGTGCTGGCACATTTTGGTTGTGCCTGGGAGTGAACGATGCCTTGTCCTCGCTGCCACCTTGACTTTTGCACTTGAATGGAAGAGCACAGGGTGGGAGGGATGGTGTCCATCTCCCATTCCTGCTCCAACAAGCTTTGCTTTCAGGATATTTTTCCCAATAATTGCCCCCCATCCCTTTGGCTACACCATAAGCCCATTCCCCCCTGATCTGTCCAGCATGGGCTGAGAGCAGGTTGCTCCCCTCACCTCCAGTGACACGCTGGGGAGACCATTACCAAGAGCCCAACAGTCTTCCAGCTTCTTCTGATTTGAGGTGCAGAGATGCTGGGAGGGCACATGACCCCATAGAACCAAAGCTGTGTGACCATCTCTGATGTTCTGGTGTCATTTCTTGCATGAACATCGAGGGGCTGAAGGGAGGCAGGAAAGAAAAAGGTCTGTTGGGGGTCTGTGTGTGGTGCCTCGTGTGCCTTTCTGGCAAAAGTGTTTGCAGAAGGCAATTAGGCAAAATGTTTATCCAGATGAACATTGCCAAAAAGGGGCTTAAAATGGGACACAGTGGAATGGGAATGGTGGGAAGGGGGTGAAGGGATCAGTGGAGGTAGTGAGGGTGGTACTGAGCCGTGCCAGGCCAGGACAAGCTGCTGAGCACAGCCCAGCTTTGGTGCCACCAACCCATCACTTCACCAGTCGGGACACAGAAACCTGGCTCAGGTAGAGCTTTGGGATGACAAGAGTGGGAGAAGCTCCTGGAGCCTTGCAACACTAGGGAAGTTATTTTAATTCCCTTGGGAAATGGGCCTGCCTTGGGAAACCCTGAGGGTTTGTGTTTTTAGGGGATAGGAAGGTCCCAGGACTCTGCATCCTTGAGAACAGAGGGAGGTGTATAAGGATGAGCTGGAAGGTGGCTTGGGGCAGCCAGGAGGGAATGTGGCTCACCACCTGCAGTGAACTCAGTGCCATGAGGTTGAGTGGCCTCCAAGCTGTTTTCCTTAACTTGCCAAGGTGGAAATGCCTCCCTCTCGGGTTAAATCATATTTTCAGATCAATTCTCTTTGGACTCCTTGAAATCTCTTCTCTGCTGTGATTTTATTAAGATCCTGGCTGGTGTGTAGGCAGCCAGTAAGCTTCATCCCCAGGTTTCTTCTTAACCAGATTCTCAGACAATCCCCCACTTTGTTTTACCCCATCAGGGTCTTTTGAAAGCTGGATTCACTCTCCTGTTGTGTTTATGCAGCACCAAGATATAACTGGGTACTGCTTTAGTCCAGAAAATGCTGAAGATGAAGAACCAGCAGATAAATGAGCCCATGGTAACACAAGATCCTGCTTCACTAATAGATTTCTGTCACTGTGACATTCCCACCAGCCAAAAAAAGGTGATAAAGGAGATTAGTTTTGCCTGGCAATTTTTAAAGCCCTTCACAACCAGCTCTCAATTAGGAAAGAACTATTGTCTTCTCATTCCCCTTTCTGGACATGCATTTTGTTGACTTTTTCTCAACCAACCCTCCTTTTACTGTATTTAAGACTGGCCCAACTTAAAATATTCATCATTATGGCTTAAATTACATCTGCCAGACACCAAGAAGTTTCCTACATACGTGTGGTGGGATGGTGGGTCCCCCATCACCTTCAAGACTGTGTGCCATGAGCATCCTCTCAGTGTGGACCTTCCCTTCCCATCTCCAAAACCCCTTCAGAGGGGCCCCCCGTGGAAAAGGATTCTGCTGTCAGCGTAGCAAAAAGGATGCAATAGGGAACTCTGGTTTAGAGCCAGCTCCTGTGAATGAGGCCTTTTGACTACCTGGCAATTTTCATCACAGAGTCAAAAGAATCATTTGTTTCCTTTCACTTTTGGCTACCAAAATTATTTTGTCTCAAAACAAAACAAAGGATTATTGGTTTTGGCTTCTATGAGGGGAAAAAGAAGTTTGGTTGATGAAAAGAGCTTGATTTAGTGGGGGTAAAGGTAAAACAAAAAATTGGATAAATGAAGAAAAATCGACCAAATGTTTCATGCAATAAAAAACCCCCTAGGGTGAGGTTTGGAAAGCCAAATTAGGTATTAAGCCTCCTTTGTTTTATTGTCAAAAGCGGTGAGGTCTGGCCTAAAATGGCACTTGCAAGCCAAAATCTGGATGACCCTTCAGGAAGACCCTGAGCTCCCCCAAGCACCCTGTCACTTCCAAAAACTTTACACCTGCATTTCTTTTACAGAGGCAGTGCTAAACCTTGGGCCCATGGAAGGAAGCACCCGAGCTGCAGGTGATGTCGACAGGACCAGGTTGCTCTTCACAACCTCCTTTTTGTGGGTGGACACATCACCTCTTCTCTGAGAGAAGTAAGAAAACAAAGCAGCGATAAAAGAAAAGAATAAATCAGAGCAAATCATGTTTCAGCACAACTATTATTTTTTTTTCTGTATTTCGCCCCTCTCTACTGATACGTAAAAAAAATATATATATTATATTATATTTTCCTTTTCTTAAATTATTTTTTTTTCAGCCTCAGTCCCAGCCAAAGTCCTGCCCCGTCATCTGGTAGAACTTCATGTTGAAGGGCCGGTAGAAGTCCCGCAGCCTCTGCACCACCTCCTGGTCAATGTCGGGGTGGGTCCTGCCTTTGGTCTTCCCCAGGCAGTGGGGTTTGCTGCTGCCTTCCGCCTTCTTCAGGCACGGGAACCCCTTGGTTTTGTTGAAGTAGAAGTGTTTGTCGGTGATGATCCTCTTGAGGCCCAGAAAGTCCTGGACCCTGCCCAGCTCCCCCGCGGGGTCGCTGATCAGCCTCTCCCCGCTGACGAAGAGGATCTGCCCGATGGGGAAGTAGAGGAGCCAGTTCTCCAGGTGCTTGGCGTAGATGCCAATCTGGATGGCGCTCCACGAGGTGTCGATCAGGCCCGTAGTCCTGTTTTTGAAGGTCAGGCTCTCAAAGGTGGGGATGTCGGGCTTCTTGGAGAGCGTCTGGGTGTAGTCCGAGATGGCTCTGGTCACGGGGTCCCGCACCACCACGATGAGCTTCGTGCCCTTGGACATGGAGGAGATGCGGGCTGGGGCCTCCTTGGTGACGAAGTAGCTGGGGGTCTTCTCCATGGTGATCTGCCCCTCCAGCGTCCTGGGCATCAGGTCCCTGGGATAGGGGGACAGAGGGACACGTTAGTGCCAAAACTCCCTGGGTGGGGTGGGGGAGCTGGGTGTGGGCAGTGCTGTGGGCATGTCCCAGGTACCAAGGGCAGGATGGTCCTGAGCCTCACACCTCCAGCCCAGCTCTTTCCTTCTCAGGAGACCCACAATACTCTGATTCTGCAAAGATCTGAGCTTGTTCCTGATTTCCTGCTTCCTTTACCTACCCATTTACCTGGAATTAGACTTGAACTCGTCTGGCCTCTTCAAGGCCTCCCCTCTTGATGGGATCCCACCTCCCTCCTTGCAATGGCACTGTAAGAACACAGCACACCCCCACAATCCTAATGCCCTATCCCTTTAAATTCCTCCCTGCCCACACTGGGCTTTCCTGCTCAGTGGCTTAAATTCCCTGGAATAACAGTGAATTCCTGGAGTAACAACACTCCCTTCCTGCAGGAAAGAGGGATTTTCAAGGGCCTGGATGCAAGACTTTATCTTTTGGTATTTTCCAGGTGGCATCAAGTTGATGCCACATAGAAATGTGCAACATCAGCTCCCTGACCTCAGCAATTTCCTTCTTTTACCCCAAGACATCCTACACACAGGCTGCTTCAGGGAGCTGTCCTAGATGGGAGTGGGAGGGGATCTGGGGCTCAGGCCAGGGTCCATCCTGTTCCAATGTGTCTGTGAGACTTCAGAGCCCTCCTGGCCCAGGAATGGGTGTGTTTTGCTAAAGGACCACAGGATTTGGTGGCAGGATAACCTGAGGCCCTCCATGTTAAACAAGGCAAGCCAGGAAGGTGTAGGAGCCATATGAGCATCCGACTGCTCCTCCTGGGCACTCCCAGCAACTCTCCTTGCTCCTCCTTTCCTGCCACACAGCATCCCATCCCCTCACACACATCAACCCTGTGTATCACCCCCAGACAGGACCAGCATCTACAAAACACCAGTGATTCACACCACCATCACTTGGTTACATGAACCCATCCTGCCTTCCAGGCTCTCAGCAGCGTTTTCCTCTCCGCGGCCGATGTTCCAACCATCCCGTCCTTCCCAGGGGGAATGGGAGATGAATGGGAGGTGGCTGCAGCACCAGTGAGGTTCACTGCCATCCCACCAGCAGTTCTCATGGCAACTGCAGCCCCCCACGCCCTGAGCCCTCAGCTTTGACCCCTCTGAGGCCGTGACACCCGTGCTCAGTGATGAACTGCTCCGTCCCCGCTTTACTGCCACCGTCCTGCAGCAGCAACATCTGCTTTGCAAACCTGTGCAATATGCCAGCAAAATTAAACTCATCTATCAAAAAAGCAACAATGAAAAGCCAACAACGGCTAAAAACACCAATAACAACCAAACCCCAGGCTGTTACGTTACAAATGAGAGAGCAAGGAATGACCCTTCCCTAAAGCAATTCCTTTTGCAACCATATTACACAGAGGCTGAGCAAAGGCATGGTCCTAGAGAAACCAGATCTTTGCTGAGGGTTTCTCTTTAGGGGAAACTCCAAGAATTTGGGCCACTCAGGATGGAGAATAAATGAGCTGAGGGGTATGAGAGAGCTCTCACACATCCTGAAGGCTGTGAAGACATAAAGGGAATCTCTGCTGAACTAAAGGTGGCCCTTGCCAAGCAGACACATAATCCTACGGTGGAATTTGCCATCACTTGATGTTGAGAAAGCCAGAAGGAAAACTGGTTCAGAAACAGATTGGTCAAATTTATGGTGGCGGAAATAAAGTGGTGGCAATAAAATGTGGGAGACCTGGAGCCACCTGAGCCATGGGGAGCCCCTCCACCCTCTATTGCCCTCAACTGGGAGGAGATTACAGGAGGAGATCTCCAATCCCCAGCCTTCATACACTTGTCTGTGGACACCTGATACCAGCCACCATCTGGAAGGAGGCACTGGGCTGGAAGTCTCTTTGCTCTGGCCTGGTGCAGCTGGTTGGATGGGGTTTTGCTCAGGGCAGCCTCACTTTTGACAAGGACATGGAGAGATAGGACAAGGGGTGATGGCTTTAAAGTGAAAGAGGGCAGGTCTAGATTGGATATTAGGAAGGAATTTTTCCCTGCGAAGGTGGGGAGGCCCTGGCACAGGTTGCCCAGAGAAGCTGTGGATGCCTCATCCCTGGTTCAAGGTCAGGTTGGACAGAGCTTGGAGCAACCTGGTTTAGTGGAAGGTGTCCCTCCCCCTGGCAGGGGGTTGAAACAAGATGATCTTTAAGGTCTTTTCTGACTCAAACCATTCTATGAATCATTCTGTGAATCACCTTTTTCCCCCAAATGCATCAAACTCACATTTCTCTGCTGTGGTGGTGTTGCCCTGCAAGGAGTGAGTCATCTGGAAGCACCTGAACCCTTGGAAGGGCGAAGGAACCAGGTCATACCCCCTTCCCCACTGCCTGCCAGCTTAGTCCCCATCAGTCCCTGCCCCTGTAAGAGCCTCCTGCAACTCAGAGTTGCTCTTGAGCAAGAGCAGGAGCCGCCGAACCAGCAGCAGGACAAGGGCAGCAGGATGGCACTGACTTCTGTTTGTGTTCTGGTGAGTGTTGAAATCTCAGCTGTGCCTTCCCAAGGAGCAGATTAACCCCTTCCATGGCCAGGCTGCAACACAAAGTGCCCCTCAGTGCCCAGGAATGAACACACACCTCCACTGCTGGGCCGGCGGGCAGGGACACACCAGGAGCCCCGGGAATGTGCTACCACAGCATTGGGGAGATTAATTAATTACAAAGGGCATCTTTCATGGACATAAACAGTTGCCTGGAGGCCTCCTCGGACTAATGGCATCTGTGTTTTATTGCAAAAGAGCCACTTGAAAAGACAAGAACCACAAAAATGTTTCTGGCAAGAGCAGCCACCAGCAAGCCCTGCCAGAATAAATGGATTCTGTTATTTTAATTTTAGTAGAGCCCCGAGCTTTATTTAATTACTTAATAGGGGAGGAAGACTTTCCTCAAAGGGAGCATTTCAGCCAGGCATGTATATTCATATCTGGCCTTCTCCAGGTCCACACTTTCTTCCCAGCACTGGTGTCCAAGGTCCGAGACGGTTCATGCTGTGTCTGGCCAAAGACCCTGGAGGTAGCTCATGAGGGGGGGTGTGACCCCTTCCTCACCCCAATGGGCTTTGCAGGACTTCATTTTGGTCACGAAACAGCTTGGATTTGCCTTCCCTGGGAGCTGCTGCAGCAAAGCCTCCAGCCCCTGGCCAGAGCAAGACGGGCACAGCCATAGGGTCAGCAGCCCCAGAGGCTCAGGATGGGGTGGTGCTGAGCAAGGGCTGAGCACCAGGGTTAGGGTGACAGGTCCCAGTGATGCACACGGGGCTGCTCAGGGATCTCTTGATGCATTTGGTTTGCCAGTCCTCAACATGGGCACGTTAGTGCTGGGGTCACATCCCAGTAACTGGCTCCCAAGGCACTCCAGGTGCGAGAGCTGACCTTTGGTGCCATGTTTATTACGGCTTTTGTAGCTCTTTGTGGACTGTACAATGAAGCCTTTAAAAAGCTGGACTCTTAAGTTTCCCAGGGTGTTGGCTCAATCCCCGCCCCGGAGATCAGAGTCCACAGAGACGCCCTCTGATCTCGAGTCTCTGTTCTTATCAAGAGCACAACTCCAGGGAAGAAATCACATCAAAAAACCAGAATAAGATACGGGACTCCCTCCTCACAAGACTGAGCACCCAAGGGTTGTGTTTCTGGCACTTCAGCTTGGAGGAGCAGAAGCAGTGATAGGCGTTGGTGGTGGTTGCCACCAGCTCATGCTGGGAACACACCTTGGCTCCCCCAGGGGCTGGGAAATGGGTCAGCACAGCTGGTTTGCCTCAGCTGACCTGTGCTGCTGTCCCGTCAACTCCAAGCAGCAGGAGAAGCTGATGACTGGCAAGAAAACAAGCACTGGTTGTTCCAGAAATGGGATTTTTGGGAGGGAACAGCCTGTTTCATGCAGCAGGAGCAGCCCTGGGCTGCTGTTTCCCACAGAGGTCGGAACAGCTTTTGGTCACTGGATTCAGAAAACCCCACGTGAGTTTGCTGTTTGAAGTCCATCTGCTGCTTTGCTCCCAGCTGGACCGAGCCCTGTCCTGCTCAGGACCTCCTGGGCTCCTTGGCAGCAGGCAAGGCACGAAGAGCAGCTGTGGATGGACTTGCTGCAACCCTTTCCCACATAAATCTAGTCCAGATCTCTTTCCAAGGGAGGCTGACGTCAGTAGATAAGGGCAGCTCCTCACCAGGCCTGATGCCACTGCAACCCAGAGCAATAAATAAAGCTGCTGTGATTACAGGTCAGCCCCATGGGCTCTCTGGGCTCCAGTAAAACCTGCCCCAACCACGTGCTAAGCGCAGGATTCATCTCCTCTTAACCCCAGAAGGTGAGTTCCTTCTCCCTGGCAATCCTTGTATAACTTTTTAAAAACAATCAGCCTGCCAGAGCCTGGGTATCCAGGCTGGATGGACTGAAAGGATCTTCCAGAAGGAGATGTGCCAAGCCTGATGCCATAGAGAGGAATGATGGTGTCATCTCCCTGCCCTGTGCTGGCAGGGTCAGCACTGCCCTGCATCAAAGGGTCTTGCACCCCCTCCTGCATCTGAGTGCATGGCCAGGTCTGCCTTGAGCTCAGCTGAGTTTGTGCACTGCCTGAAATGGCAATTACAATGTCACTGGGGAGGAGGAGGATGCAGGGAATGGGTCTGGACCAGCGCTGGGATTTGCATCCTGCAGCAGGGCAGCTCCTCACTGCCAGAGCAGGGAACAGCTCAGGGGGAATGAGCAGTGAGGGAGAAAGATCATCAAATGCTGACGTCCTGGTCCCAGCAGCAGCAAGCTGGGGCTGGCACATGCTCCCCCTGACAGCCTCTGCTGTCCCCGGGGCAGTCACTGGTCACTGGATGCAGGACAGGTGAGCAGAGGGGTCTGCAGGCAAACACAGCACAGGTACAGCCTGAAGGGCAAAACCACCACCACCGAGTCCTGAGATGCAGAAAACTCCACAGCTGGGGCATGTGCCTGGCAGTGGCAGCTCAGGGACAACGCCTGTGTCCCTGGACCCCTCCAGCAATGCTGCTGGGCCACCTGAGTACTCTCCCCACCCGCCTGCAGTAGCAGCAGCGAAGGAGGAACTGCTGTGGCCGAGCCCCTTCTCCCCATATTGATATTTACCCCTATCTTTGGCCGTGTTCCTGCTGCTCTGGCCTCAACCCTGAAAGGGCACACAGGACAGGAACTATCCACAGGATAAAGGATGGGAATGAAGCAGAAACATGAAGCCAGAACTCCGCAGAGTCTGTTTACACAGCCCTGGGCTTTCCCAAAGGTGCTGGTGACTTGTCCTATCAGGATCTTCCCATTACACAGCCTGGGGGGTGCTGTGGGGTTATGAGGCACAGCAGAAGCAGAGAGACACTGCTGACCCCTACCCTACACCCCAAGACACCTTCCCTAGCCAGCCTGGGGCACTTTGATCCAGCCTCAAGGTGCTTTTTCCATCTTTGCCAGTAGCCTGAGCTACTGGTCCAAGCAGTGGGATACACACAAAGAAAGGGTGGGGAAGGAAAACCCCTGGGCAGGTATTAGAACATCTCAGGAGCCTCTCTGAGTAGTTGTAAATGAATGGGACAACAAACTTAGGGCAAACTGCAAAGGAAAAATCTGCCCCCTGTTACTTTTTCCCTGCTCAGCTGGTTTGCTGCAGTTTGGTTTTGCTCCCAAGGCAAAGTCCAGGGTTTAGCTGGGACTTGAAGCTCCCCAGCCTGTAGCAACAGTGGGAAAGGAAGTCTCTCATGGTGGCAAGTGCTGTTTTTAGGGAAGTGCCACTGAAGAGGTCATCGCAGGAAAAACCGTATCAAAGAACTGTTGCTCTTTCTGGAAGAGCCCGACAGCTCTGCAATCAGCTGTGAGACCTTGGATCCCACAGAAGAGCCTTTCTGGCAAGGAAGGGCCAAATCTGCTCCCAGAGATGCAACACATGCTCACAGGGAGGACTGGACCCTCTGGGCAGAGCTGGAGAAGCAGAGCAGAGAGGGAAAATCAGCTGTCTGAGGGGGTTTATTTCATGTCTCGCTTCTCTGCAGAAACACCGCCAGAATTTCTGTCCCCAGGAAGGAGCCAGACACCAAGTGATGGGCAGGTGACACAGCTGGCAGTCCTGGGGGAAACACAGAGCCCTCTCCAGCATGAAGCTGTGGAACAAGGAGGATGAGGAAACTGAGGCACGGCCAGCACTGTGGCTTGGTGCAGCCTCACGCCCCCAGGGTGCTGTGCATCCCTCCCTGGGCCACTGCAGCCACCAGCAGGTTGTCTTCTCCTCCCCCCAGCATTTCTCTTTTTCTTTCAGATCATTTTTAAGTAGTGACTCTGCAACAGAAATTTATAAAAAAACCCAAACTTGCTCTCACAGGCGCTTCCCTCCCCCTGCAGCCCACGCTCCCAGAAGTACCATTACAGCATGTACTGGAGACGATTGAAAAGAAAGATGCTCTGGCAAGAGTGATAACTTGATGTAACCAGGAGCGAGTCTGTATATATAAATTAAAAAAACACTGCCTAAAGAGATGAATCCCTCCCTCCCATGAGACCAGTGGCTCAGCCCAGGGGCTGTGCTGCCCTGGCAGCTCTAGCAAGGCTCTAAATTTGCTTTGATGAGCTGTGAGGGTACATCAGAGTTGGCTGAGCCTCCTGCTCTGCCTTCCTTTAGATCTCAGGTGAAATCAATACATGGAAAGAAGCATTTCAGGAAGTGGAGAAAAATGAAAAAAAACCAACAAACCTCCAAGAAAAGCTGTGGGACTGAGGAAGCTGAAAGGAAAGGGGTAAAGGATCAGAGAGGTCTTCAAGGAAAAAAGAAAATCACTCGTGTTGCTGGATGTAAAATCAAAACCAACTGGCATTAATAGCAAAAGGACACCCTTGCCATTGGTTTTAATGAGGATGGATTAGGCTGAGCTTGGAGCAAAATAAGAGACAGGAATAGACCTGGGAGAGGACAGTGAAGACTGTAGGTCTCTCCTACCCGTACCCATCTTTTTATCTGGGTAAAGATAATACTCAGGGAAATCTCGGTACAACACAACCATCATTTCCTGGAGGACACTGCACCCTCACAAAACAACTGCAGTAGAGTCAGGGGCCTTGGGATTCCCTCTGGCTCTGCCCTTGTGCCCCCACAGAACCAGTGCAAACTGTGCAGGGTGAGCACATCACCTGCTGGGATAAACATGGCCTTGTTCCCTTGGCCATGGTTGGAAAGGTGTTTGGGAGAACTGCTTCATTTCCACAAGCAGGGAATGATCCCTGGGTTATTTGCTTCCCCAGGATGTGCTGAGGAGCCTCCTGGCACTGTGGCATGATCCCTGTGCCCAGCACAGAGAGGTCCCTCCCAGCACACAGGTTTTTCATCATCTCCAATAATCCAGAGGGGTTGAAAAAATTAAAGCAAACATGAAATATGAAGAGAGTAGGTTTGGACTGATTATTAGGAAGAAAGTCTTCCCTGTGAGGGTGGTGAGGCCCTGGCACAGGTTGCCCAGAGAAACTGTGGCTGCCTCAACCCTGAGGCCAGGCTGGACGGGGCTTGGAGCGACCTGGGCTAGTGGAAGGTGTCCCTGCCTTTGGCAGGGGTTTTGAATGAGATGGTCTTTAAGGTCCCTTCTGACTCAAACCATAATGGGATTCTGTGAAAACAGGCCTTCATTGGGTTGGGATGTGCTGGGAGGAAAAGGGAAGTTCTTAGAGCACATGGGAAGTATCACCACTTTTAGGAACTCAACAAAGCAGCCCAAAAACCAGACCTGGTGGCAGACCTGAGTGTGGGCACCTCCCCCTGTAGCAGAGCCCAGGCTGCAGGGACAGTCACTGCTGGGTGCTGCAGACACAGCCCTGGACACAGCCATCACTGCTGGGGACAAACGTGGCACACCACTGACATGCCACCTTCCCAAATACAGCACCCTGGAAGAGGCAGGGCCTCTCCTGCCCCCAGCCCCCAAATGTGCCCTCTCTGTGCTTCCTGCTGGCACACAGGAGCAGCCTCAGGAGCTCCCCAGCTCATCCTTACAGCGGATGCTGGAGTTTATTTGAGCAAGCCCTGGTATTTATGTATCTCATTACATCTGCAGCCAGCAGCATCTGTTTCCACGCTGTATCTGTCAAGCAGCATCTTATCAGCAGAGCTGCTTTTCCGTCCCTCCCTCCACTCCCTCCAGTCAAGCTCCCTCTGAAGTTTAGGGCTGGCTGACAGCCTAACACAGGTGCAAACCTCTGCCTAAACTGCAGCCCACGGGGTCCCCCAGGTGTTTTCTCTGTCCCCATCCAAACCCCCAGCAGTGACCATGGCCAGTGGTCCCAGCCCCAAACCCGCAGGGGTGACACAGGGACAGGGCAGGAGTGACACAGGGACAGGGCAGGAGTGACACAGGGACAGGGCAGGCAGCTGTGCCCATCCAGGCACCCATGCTGTGCCACCCACATGGGCTGAGCCAGGCTCTGGAGGGTCCTCAGCAGACCCTCCCCATTGCACACTGAGCACCGTGGGCAGCTCCACTCCCTGCACCGGTGGGTTTAACCACCTCAGCAGCCAAGAACAAAACACTCCAGGAACCTCACTGCCCCCAAAACAGGCTCCCAGTGCAGCATCTATGGGGGTAACATCCAGTGTCACCCCATCCCGAGGTCACAGCCAGGAAGCCTTTCCCCTTCCGAACGAGCTGGGAAACCCATCAAAGGAGTGCCGCGGAGCAAACAGCTCGTTTGCACGGAGCGTTACTGATAACTCCGGAGGTGGAGATTCTTCCTGGATCTCGGGCTGCGACCTCGGTCAGGAAGAGCAGGAACAATCCTGGGCCAAGGGCAGGGCAGCTGGGCAGGAAGCGGCAGTGTCCCCAGGATAAGGGGTTCATCTGCCCCCAGAAGACCCCCGTGGGACCAGGCACACGCGTGACTTCACGGTGGCTTCCCCGGCCCCGGAGCGATGGACCAGGAGGGCTGGGAAGGGCAGGGGAGGGTTTGCACGCAAAGAGGGGCTGCACGGGGGGCTCTGCTCGACAGCCCTGTGCCCCCACTGTGCTTTCAGTGCTCAGCTCCTGCCTCGCTGCCCCCCTGGGGAGGGAGATTGCACTGATCAGAGCTAATTACAGCACGCAAACCCTCTGCCTAATTGCTCTGATTAATTATTGATAGGCAGAGCTCAAGCTCTGAGGGCAGCAGGTAAGCAGGGAGCCCTGTGCTCGGGCAGGTGTCTCCTGGCTCCTTGTGCTGAGAGATGATCCTGCTGTCCCAGCATCCTGTGACCTGTCTGGGAGAGGGAAACATACTGAGAGGCTCCCAAAAATCCTCTGTGCTGGGAAACACATCTGGGCATCTCCTGGAGACCACCAGTGCCTAAGTGCTATCGACAAGTAGAACCCCCCAGATGCCATTAGCTGTGCAAGCCATTGATTTTCTCTGCTGGAACAAGGAACTCATCGGAGCTGAGGCAATCTCAGGTGGCACCACCACCTCCTCCAAGCTGGCCAGCCGGGCTTTGGAAAAGGGGAGTTTTGTAGTTGTTTTCTCTCCAGTGGCTAACTGCTGGTAAATCCCAGCCCTGTGCCTACCAGGAGCAGATGAAGAGCTCTGGAGCCCTGAGCCACATCCTTTATATGGGAATTGAGACACCCCTGGGCAGCTTCTAAAGGAGTTCTCTCTGTTGGGTTGGGAATGGGTTCATCAGCCATCTCTGCCACTGTCCTGCACTGGTTCCCCATCACCCCGCTCATTAATCCAGCCTTAGAGCTCCTCTCATGGCATTCCCAGCAGCTTTGGGGAGTGGTTTGGGGTTTGCCATGCACTGAGGAGCACAAACCCTGCCTGTCCCCATCAGACCTGGACCTGCACTTATCCAGCCTCTCCAGCACCACTCCCCCAGTGACAGCTTAACCCAGCAGTGGTTGGAGATCCAGGTGGAAGGCACGAGTTGTTTGCCAAGTCCCTGCAGCACCAGCTGATTCTCACATGGGAGCAAATCAGGCCCACAGTGATTTCATCATATTTCCAACGTGGTTCCCAAATGAAAAGTGACTCTTCATTTCCCAGCTGGATTTGCTTCGGTAAATTCAGGCTTCTGGTGGCTGGTTCTGTTGGCTTTTGGGCACTGCTTTATTGTAACTGTGGTCCCTCTAAATGAAAATAGACACTCCAGCTCTCTTCCACGGATGCCTCTATTACTGGGGGACGAGAGGCTGGACGTGGCTCAGCAATGTGAGTCTGCAGCCCAGGAAACCATCCAGGTCCTGGGCTGCATTCCCACAGCGTGGGGGGAGAGAGGGAATTCTGCCCCTCTACTCTGGTGAGATCCCACCTGGAGTACTGAGGCAAAGCCTGGGTCCCCCAACATAACAAGGATGTGGAGCTGATGGAGGGAGTCCAGAGGAGACCACAAAGATTCTCTGAGGGCTGGAGCCCCTCTGCTCTGGATCCAGGCTGGGAGAACTGGGGGTGTTCAGCCTGGAGAGGAGAAGGCTCTGGGGAGATGTTACAGTCCTTTCCAGTGATCCAAGAGAGCAGGAGAGGGACTTCAGACAATACCCTGGAGTGACAGGACAAGAGGGAATGGCTTTTGACTGATAAAGGGCAGAGTTAGATGGGATATTGGGAAGAAATTCTTGGCTGTGAGGGTGGGGAGGGACTGGCACAGGTTTCCCAGAGAAGCTGTGGTTGCTCCATTCTCGGAAGTGTCCAAGGCCAGGTTGGACGGGGCTTGGAGCAACCTGGGCTGGTGGAAGGTGTCCCTGCCTACGGCAGGGGGTGGAATGAGATGATCTTTAAGGTCCCTTCCAAACCGTTCTGTGATTCTATGGTTATTTTACAACCTGCTGACTCCTCTTTATGCCATATTATGCCAAAGGAGGATTTTCCAGCTGAAACAATGGACATGACCCTTTTCCATCCTTGCACCCTGCCCTTCTCCCTCGCAAGTGCAAGTCAAGAGCTCTCTATTGCACTCCCACCATGCACAGGGTCAATCACTGCAGGAGGGGGAAGGCAGAGGACAGTTCATGTGTGGCTGGACACGAGATCCAAGTGACCCAGCATCTGATATAATTAAACCTCAACCTCATTCTTCCTCCCTAAGGGCACTCCTGAAGTCTTACATGGGCAAATCCCCCCCAACATCCTCCCAGGTGCTACTGGTGGTTTTGGAGGGACCAGAACTGCATCTTCCCCCACCTGGACCCAGGTGAACCCTCTTGATGGGCTCAGCCTTGGGATCCCAGGGCAGAGGGGTTGGTACTGGAGAGAACGTGGAAAAACCTCCACCCCCAAACTAATGTGTCTCTCACTCAAGGATCTCCAAGACCACACATTTCAGCCCTGACTAAGCAAATCATCTTAAAGAGGAAGGTTAAAGAACTGTTTGTTATTGGAAGTGTCTCCCTCTTATTTTTTGATAAATTAACTCCAGCTTCATTACTTCATGATATATTTCCCTTGACATTTAATTATACTTACCCCAAACACATTAAGCCAATCAGTCTGAACAGCTTCTTATTAATATGCAAATGTCTCCTTTGAAAAGCCATGAATCTGTGAAAAATCTCTTTAGGCTTCAATTAGGCCCATTTGGGAAGTTGGGAAATCCCCAAGAAACACCCTCCTGGCCCAAGGCTGGAGGGGATTGGGGGTCCAGCCCCACAGACACTCCCCAGTTCCTGGTTTGGGGATGGAAGAAGGGGATGCTGCCACACACTGCAGCACTTTCTTAGGCCTGGAGACAAGAAAGTGGGAGGTTGAATCCTGCAAACCAACATGGTGTTGCCAGTTTATCCCCATCCCAGCCTCTCTCTGTGCCATCCCTGGAGAGGCTGTGGTGCAGAGTGACCCTCTGCTGGGACCACAAAGGGGAGCTTCGCGTGGAAGCTGCAGAAGATTCCGTGAAATCTCGGCTTTCAGCAAAGCAAACAGGAATCCGGT
The DNA here is from genome assembly GCF_003984885.1 of Neopelma chrysocephalum. Classification (NCBI taxonomy): domain Eukaryota; kingdom Metazoa; phylum Chordata; class Aves; order Passeriformes; family Pipridae; genus Neopelma; species Neopelma chrysocephalum. Next base: position 2,699,683 of record NW_020897746.1, on the reverse strand, counting down.
TCCCCCGGCGCCACAGGCAAACGGGACATGATTTGCATTAGGCAAATAAATTGAACCACACAATTAACCATCTGCCCTGCAACAGATTTGGGTTCTGCTTTACAGCATCACTTCCACCCTCCCTGCGCTCCCACATCCGCCCGAGCACCGCAGGATTTTCTGCTGGGAAACCAACGGGGAATAAATTCACTGATTCATTCCTATAAATAATTGGAGAGAAACATCAGTGTAGGTACTACAGCTCCGGTGGCCTTTGGCCTCCTGGACGCATTTCCCGTGGATTACGACAATGGGCAAACCTCAAAACCACCTCAAAACCTTCCAGAGCCTCCGGTTCCCACCAAAAGCCTTTAGTCGCTAAACCAACACGATTTCCTGGGAGCTGCTGAGTGCCACATCATCATCTCAAGAAAAAGTTACCCATTCCATCTCATTTCAAAAAAGGTTGCAGGTTTCTCTGGGGTTTTTTTTTGTTTTGTTTTTTTTTTTTAATACGATTTAGTGTAGTTTTTTTTTTATTCCCTCCCATCAGACATCAAGGTCGGAAATACATTGCAATCAGCGTACTATATAAATAGTCCAATTTTGGAAAACGGCTCTCATGAGCAATAAAGAAACCCAATTTACTATGCACTATAATAAAAATATCTCTTTTAGCGTATAAATCAAACCAAAGTGAACAGATAAAAAAAAAAAAATCAAAATCAACTCGGCCCCCCTGGTGTCTGCCCACGGCCCAGGGGAAGGGCTCGCCTGCCCTGTGTCAATATAAGCAAGAGCAAATCTGTTAAAAATTGCAGCCACCACTTTGTTTTCTAAAGGTCCCAGTTTATGCTTCGGCAGAAGAAGGAGGGCTGGGGAGAGGTCGGCCAGAAACACAATCCTTTCCTGTATAAACACTGCAGCCTGCGCTGATTTTAAGTGCATCATATGGTATATATTTTATGTGTGTATACAGAGAGAGAGAAAGGGAGATTTTTCAAGCCAGTCAGAGACATAAAGTGATCTTATATCATCTAAAACCAACAATCATACTTGGACTTCTGGCAGTTTTCCTTGCAGTCGTCCCTGCCACCCCCCTGCCCCTTCCCCCCCGGGCTGCCGGAGCGCGCTGCCGTCTGCCCCCATTATTTTTCACAAAGGCATATAAATCACTGTGGAAACTCTTATTATCTTATTTTTCCCTCTGCTTCTCTCTTGTCTGTTTTGGGAAAAATTAATGCATTTGTCTCCAGAAAAATGTGCAGTCTCTATAATTCAGTTTTAAAACAAGCACAACTAGCAAATGGATAGACCTCGGTTAGGAAACTCATTTTTCATGCGAGTAATTGAACCCTTCCCTTCGATTTTTCCTTTGGGTGTTAAAGACAACTGATGCCTTCCTGGAATTTGCTGAGGTCTCAGAAAGGTGGAAAGACAAGACAGACAGACAGAAAAAGCAGAAGAGAGAAAGAAAGAGGAGACAGAAGGAAAGAATAAGATGAAAAGAAAAAAGAAGGGAAGGGAAGGGAAGG
>NW_020897746.1:2402753-2698069 GCF_003984885.1 Neopelma chrysocephalum | reverse complement strand
AAACTGGTGGTGGTTTGGAAGGCTCCTTGCTGCCCAGGCTGCTGAGGAAACCCCATCATGCACCCAGAGAGCTTTGACCTGCCCCCTGCTGAGCTGCCTGCAGAACTGGGGACCACCAGCCCTGTTGTGTCCTGCAAGTACCCCAGACCCTGATGAGGGGACACACATTGTGTAGTTGATGCCAGTGCTTTCATCCTGATGCCTGTTTCTGCATCCCAAACTCAGGAATCTGCAGTGGTTCCCTCCCACTGCTAATGGCACACCTGCCCCCACCATGAAATGGGATCCCAAATCAACACAGTTCTCTGGACAAAGCCCCTCAGGCAGCTTGTGTATTCCCAAGCCACAAAAATCACATCCAGCTTGAAAATAATCCCCATCCCTGGTGCTGGGGGTTCCTGTGTGGACCAAGCATCACCCCTGGGAACAGTATGTAGGACAAGGGCTCCTGTATGGAATGATGCACATCCCCAGCACAGCTCTGAAAGCATCCTGATCCCTTGTCAGCTCTGGGGCTCCATTCACCACTCACACAGAGGAAGCCAGGAATAATTCCAGAAAAGCCACAATCAAGTGAGCTCCCAGGCCAGCAAAGTCTATTGTTCCTTTGTCTCTCACTATATTATCTCTGTCCCCTGGGAGCTACATTATTGCCGGCAATATATAATGTGATTTGCTTGTTTTCCATGTCTGCCTCATTTTTCTCAGGCACAAGCACAGGAGCACCTTCAGCCATGCACTGAGCACAATGCATGTGTTCTGCTCAGGGAAGAAGAGGAGAAGGGTGGGAGAGGAGCTGGGATGGGACCTGGAGCTGGAGAGGGGGCAGTGGGTGAGAAACTGCAGGCAATGTGAAGGGGGACAAAATATTGGCTAGAAATTAGAAGGGCATGGAAAAACCACTGAATGGAGGTGATCTGGGAAAAAACACTGTTCTTCCATCCTCCTTCTCTCTGGAGAAGGAGAAATCCCACCAGGTCTCAGAGACTAAAAATCAGGACCTAGTGAGTGCAGGGACTAAAGCAGCTAAATTAAAACAGCAGAAGTTGGAGGTAGGGAAATAATATTAGAAATGGGTAGTGGATGCAGCAGGCTGGGACCATATGGACTGCATGGCCACACTCAAAAAGTTCTGGACATCCTTGTGACCCTGCAGGTTAATGGACCAGCTGCTGGGGTTTGTTGGAAGCAAGGAGGATCCATCCCCCAGGATATGGTTATGTTGTCCTAACAATTCAACAGAGACTATTATAAAGTTTAGGAAATTACTGTGAATATAGTGCTGGAGATGGGTGTGTGTGTGTGTGTGAGGCGTGTGTGTGTGTGCACATCAGCAGAGAGGTGTATGAAAGACCCAGACACCTCAAAAGACCTCGCTGTTGAGAACAGAGGTTGTTCCTTAAATTATGCTGAGAAGTGCCTTCTTTATATATCACTACACATTTCCTCCTGCTGCAAGGCCAAAAAATCCTCCATCTGTATTACAAGAAAGGGAGCCTGACCTCAGGCTATGATCTAAAATATACAGAGTCACACAAGTTTACCCTTGCAGTGATTCTTCATCCTTCCCGTGCCAATTCTTTGTCCTTTTGCTAAACGAAACTTTAATGGCTGGAAAAGGGCTCCCTACTTTCATTCCTGGAGCAAAGCAGCCAAGTGCAAAGAGGGCAAAAGTCTCCAGAAAATAGAAAGCTTCAAAAGATTCTTCCTGGCCTAATTTGCAAGTTGTGGGCAAGGCAGGGGCTGTTGCAGAAGGAGCTGCACAGAGCACAGGTCCCTCCGGCCCCGCAGTCTGCGCAGGGAGCTCAGCCACTGCTCACAAGGTCGTGCATCAAGAGCTCTTTCCTGTGCTCAGCGATTCCAAGGAATGCATCACTGTCTAACCTGGCATCAGAGCCATCTGACATATTTCAGGAAGTTTTAGTTGATAGCAGATCTAAATTTCATGAGTAAATGATACAGGTCTGGCTGCTCTGTAGGTTTGTACCACGCTCACCTTCAGGACGCTGCACGGGGGGAGGCTGGGGGGATGTGGAGGCTGTGGCTTGGACATCAGCATGACTCCGAGGTTGTTAGGAGTGAATACAGCGTAATAATGGAAAAATAATAATAATTTAAAAAAAAGAAAAATAAAGAAGGAAAAGTCCTCTTCAAAATGTGAATGGATGAAAAAAAAAACCAATTAGTGACCTCAGCTTCGTGAGTCAATTTGAGTCATTTAGATCCAGGTCAATTATTATTCCTCTTCCTCACTCAGCACTGCACTGGCACGGGTTGGGGTTTCAGATCAGCTCCTGAAGATGACCCCCAGCCTCTCCTTTTCCAGGGCTGCCCTACTTAGCAAGATCAACCCTCCTTCACCCTTCATTTCTCAGCATCCCCTTTCGTTGTGTTCCCCCTTTCATCGTGTTCCCCTGGGAATATGTAAGAAAATGCAGGAAGAACTGGCTAAGCCCATGCTGATACTCTGTACAGCAGCAGGGATTTCAAATCCACACTGACACCATGGCCCACCTCAACAGTTGGCCATCACCCTGTGGTGGGGGCTCACCTTGGAGGGCAGCAGCACCAGTGGCACTCTTGGCATGCTGTAATATCTCCATCACAACATGGAGAGCCATGGAGGGCTTTGGGAAGGGATTCTGTGTCTTGGGAGCCCAGGTCTCCCAAGGAGCAGTGAGATTTCTTCTCTTAAGCCACTTTGGAAAGCCCAGACGGGACCCCTGGAGATGAAGACTTTGCAGTGGGATCAAAGAGACTCATGGAGATAGCAACGAGGATTAATGCTTCTGCAAACACACTGTGAAAGCTTCTTAGTTATTCCAGTGAGGCTTTCTCCAAAGGGGCCTAAGGGAGTTGGGCACTTAGAGCTCACTCGGATCCTTTATTTAGTTTGCAAATCCTGCGCTGGAGCAGTGCAGCAGTGTGACCCCTGAAGCATTACTTTCTGAGAGTGCCTGCTTGAGTGAAAAGCTGAATTGATTCTGGCTGCGTTGGTGGCCTCCCACAGCTGCTCTTTCTCTGTGTTGGAGGGAGCAAGGAGGGAGCGAGGCTGCCGGTGGAAACAGTTGAGGGTACAAAGTATTTAAAGAAATAAATGAGGGACCAACCCAACACTGAAACCATGTGGGCTGTGTGTTCAAGGGAGCCACTCAAGGTGGCTCTGATTCCTTCCACATGGGTTTATGCTGGACAGCACGTGCTGGAGGATGCTGCTCCTGGCAGATCCAGGCTGTGAGTGACCTCCATCCAGGAGAGCAGCATCTCCGGTCCTCCCCAGTGGATTCCACCACCATCTCTAAGAAAGCTGCAGGAATCCCTTATTTCATGAGTTTGGTTACTCTTCACATCTCCCTGTACTTTTTTTTTTCTCCATCACCAGCCTTTTACAGTTAAAAACTGTAGAAAGAAGACCCGGGTGGGAGTTTTGTTCCCCAACTCGTTACATGTTCATGATGTCCTAAATCATTCCTACCACCACTTCTAATCCTACTGCGGGGGGTTCCAGCTCGGGGAAAGCAGTATGAGGAAGCTGGAAAAAAAGGCAGAAAAATAAACAAAGAATCTGTTTTTGTGCAACTGCTCCTCACGATAATAATAACAACAATAAAATAATAATAGTAATAGAAACACAGTTCATGGTCAGGCTGCTTTCCAAGCCTTCCCACTGGGTCCCCTGGCTTTCATTTCATGCCCCTCCCATCACCACAAACTGGACAGGGAGCCCCATCCACTGAGCCCCCAGCACAAAGCAAACGGGTTCAGCATTGTTGGGAAACATGGCACACATGTGACATGCTATTGTCCCTAATTTGATTAATGAAGCCATCACGCTAACAGGGCATCCCACACTCCCCCCAGCACCTTGTTACTAACCCACGCCAGGAACTTCCCAGCAGAGCATTAATTCCCCAGTACTTGCCTTTCCCAACCTTGTCAGGTAATTGTTTATGAAAAGATGAATGTATACAATAATACTGGGTGAAGGGAGCTGATGTATGCGGTGTTAATGAATGAAATAATCAGTTTGGTAATAACTGGCATGTGTATTTGTCAAAAGGGAACCAGCAGGACATTAGCATTCTGCAGCCACCGAACCTTTATCTCCTGGTCTTGTGTTTGACAACCGCCCCCAGATAGTCCATGAATAAAATACAGAGTAGTACCCAGACATAATTAAACTGCCAATGTGGATGTACCTAAATGAACTTGATATCTTAATGACACTGGATAGCGCGCGAATAATGAAGGCGGCATGAAAGGGACGTGCATAATGAGCACAGACACCCCGGCTGGCGCTGGGGCACGGCCCATGGGGACTGTCCCTCGCCAGGGGGGCTCCTGGGCTCCTTGTTAGCATCTGGGGCACTTCTCAGCACGTGGAACATCTCCAGCTGCTGAGGGGACCCGTGCCAGGGCTCATCCATGCACTGGGGATGGAGTCCTGCCCCTCTTGGTGTGAGGGCTGGTGCCCTGCAGTGCTGGCAGGGCTGTGGTCACAGAGGGGCTCTCACACTGGTCCCCTGGCACGTCTTGCCCTCCCCCTCCAAAAATCCCTCCTTTGCCCCATCTCTCTGCCCCTAATTCTCGTTGCTCCTCCAGAGACCTCTGGCACGCTGCTGTGCAGTGCAGACGTGATTTTAGGAGCACTTTACATGATTAGATTACCAAACATGTTCCTTTTTTATTTTTTTTTCTAGCATGGAGATGGTTTTCGAGGAAAGTGGCCGGTCCTTGGGGATGGGATGCTCAGAGGATGTCCCAAGATAACTCAGCGGCACGTGCAGAGCTACAACTCCTCATCCCCATTATCCACAAACAGCAAGCCAGATGTGTACTCTCCCAGCACCCATGGGTGCAATCCTTCCTCCAGAGGATGCTGGGCACCCCTGACAGCTATTCCAGCTCCCCCCACAAAGCTGCTCCAGTGTGATGCTGCAGGCCACAGGCATTTGCTCCCAAAAGGCAGGTTTGATTCCCCCTCCTTTGGTGTAGCATCCCACTGGGCTTCTACTCCACCCTGCTCCGAAGGTAATTGTTACTTATTGCTCTAATAACTCTAATTTTAGCAGCAAATGAGCGCTGTACAAAGTATCGGTCTTATTAAAGAAATAACAATGGGAAGCTGGAGCACGCGCTTGAGGGGAAGGAACACTCCCCCGGCACACGGGATGCAGCCGTGCTGGTATTTGACAGCAGCAGAGTCCCTGCCTGCTGCTGATAGAATTCCAAGATATTTGAACACAATGAGCTCAGCCTGTAGGAAAGCAACCAGCTCGATAGGGCTCTGCCGTGACGTAATCGAGTGGGGGCCCAGGGACTGTCACAAAGCCAGCATGGGAAATGTGACCTGGAGCAGGTCCTACCTCCCTCTAAAAAGGAGATTAGGGAAAAGTGCTTAATGCAAATGAAAAAAATTACAGCAGGTTTTGGGGAAAACATCTTAAATACTTGTCAGTGTTCAAGGCCAGGTTGGATGGGGCATTAAGCAACCTGGTCTAGTGGAAGGTGTCCCTGCCCCTGGCAGGGGGTTTGGAATGAGAGGGTCTGTAAGGTCCCTTCCAACCCAAAACATTCTGTGATTCCATGAAAATCCAGTAGACAACAGAGCTGGGCCCAGCGCAGGGAGAGGCAGCACCGAGAGCAGCACAGTGGAGGAAGCACAAGCAAGTGTGCTGCAGGATGGAGTACTGAGAGGGGTTAAAAACCATAACCCCTGTTTGGGCCAGGAAAAGGGAAAAGGTGGCACTGGTGTGATCCAGCCTGCTCAGGGAGGTGATGGGAGTAACTTGGACGTGTGCTCACCCCCACCACGTCTTGAGCAATGACAGTGAGAACGATGCAGCCAAAGAGCTCAGGTCACTAACAGGTGAAACTTTCAAGTTCCTGCACTCAGCCCCTTTCCCCCACTGGATATTTGGCCCTGACTGCCAATTCTTTAACCATTGCTTTCCTTCAGACATCCCCGTGGTGCCCCCTCATGAGACAGTAATGGGGATTTCATTAGATTAAATAACTCCAATGAACCCCAGAGACCAACAGCACTTTAAACACGGAGCTCAGAGTCAGAATTACCGTTATTTAACATTGATTAGATTACAAGGCAAATCCAATTTTTCCCTAACCATATGATGGCTCTGATTTGCCTGGCGGGAGATGTTAAGGACGGCATTCCTGGAAATCTCTGCTGGGGGAGGCCATGCCTGAGTCAGCAATGTCGGGGTGACCCATGGGCTTGTGTCTCCAAGTCCTTCTGTGGAGAGTGTGAGCAGGGCTCAGGAAGTGTCCCCATTGTCCCTGCTCTCGCCTTGCTCCAAAGCTGGGGGGGGCAGGTGGATCTGTATCTGCCACGTTGGCTTATCACCCCCTCCAGCAGGAATATCACCAGAAAATAACAGGGCCTTTTTGACCCATGGCCCTGCCATGGCTCGGGCCATTAATCACCGCCCAAAGCTCCCTCCTGACTCTTTCCCCACTGAATCCCAGAGCAAGGGATGTGCCTGGTGGCTGTGGCACTGCCCATTGCTGGTGCCTGAAAGGAGAGGAGGGTGGGAGAGTACCCAGCTCTGTCCCTTCTCCTCATGCCCAGGATCCTGTTGGAATCTGTTTTATGACTCTGGGCTTGGAGTTGGTTGGGTGAGGTTGGTCAGGGCAGGAGTGGGATCATCTCAGGAGGTGTGGCAGGTGCCCCCTCCCTGAGGACAGCACGGGATGGCTTTCAGTGAACACTGCACTTCCCTTCCTAGGGTGTGCTGGGCATTTAATGTCTGGCCTGGGAGAACAGCCAGGACAGAGCTTCCTCTGGACCCCTTGGCTGATCATGTTCGGAAGCTAAGAGGTCAAACAACCCCTAAATGCATTCCCTACATCAGGCAATCCCAGGAGCAGCAGGCAGGCAAGAGCACAGCCCTCCCAGACAGACAGACAGACTCCCACGAGAGCTGGCTCAGCTGCTGGTGCAAATCTCACTGGTCTGATAAATCTGGCATTATCCAGGGGATGTGTAAGGAAAAGGGGAATTTCTGCTAGAGTTGGCTCCCAGAAACAAGGTGGCCATGACCAGAGGCCAGACCCACCAGGGCACCCACCCTGGGCTGACCACAGGCTATTCAGCAGAAGCTCCCAGGGATGGAGGGGAGGAGCAGGATGCTTGTCCTGCCATGCTGGAACACCCAGTGGGCTCCAGTCTGGGTCCAGGCTCCTCCACCCCACTCACCCCCATGTGTCCCCAGAGGTGTGATGGCCAAGAAAGCCCCCAGGAGCAGCCAGGGCTGAGCACAGCCCTGCAGGTCACCCCACCTTGAGCTTCTTCATTTGGGTGTGGACTCACAGCAGCTTTTACTGGGCAGCCTGATTTGACCAACAAAACCAAGCACTGCTTTCAGGGCTTTAATAAAATCCAGAGTTGCTCATAATTTTAAACCAGATTTGCTCCAGAGGAAACACACCCAAATTCCTTCCTCGCCTCTGCAGTCACCACCCCTGATGCCTTTCCCATCTACCTTCCCAGGGCTACAATGTGACCAAGCCCAGGCAGCTTCCCAATGAGAGCAGGGCTGGGACATTAGCTGAGAAAACAGCAGGAGCATGTGCTGGGGAGATGATTATATTGTCCAAAAAGTAATAATAATTTAAAATTCCAGCACTGTGATAGCATATTTCTCATATACCAAAGAATTCAGAGGTGTTTGCATCTTTCTTGGGAAAGGTGGTGGATCCCAATGGATAAATCAAGCCATGGCTTCTCCTGCAGCAGGAAACTGTGGATGATGCTGGTGCCTGGCTCCAGAGGGTCCAGTGAGCTGCTGCCTCACCACACGGCCTGGCAGAGGCAGGAGGTGATGAGGAAGCAACCAGTTTCTTCCTCCTGCCTCTGTTTTGGGGCAGGCTGCAGGGGAGGGCAATAAATGCTGGATTTTACTCTCATAAAGCCCCCTGAACAGCCAGGCTGCAGGGACGGGAGCACCGGGCACGGGGACACATGCAGGCATCAGCTGTGACCCGGCAGTTCGCTGTCACTTGGCCAAACAACTCAAGTGCAATTAGGAAGCACCGAGCAGATGAAGCTGTAAACTCCAAACCCAGCGCTCCGAGCTCGGCTCGCCCGCGCTGCCGCATCCCACCGTGGGGGCAGCGGGTCCCCCGGGCTGTGACAGAGGGCCACGACCCCCCGGGAGGGGAGGGCAGAGCTCAACCTGTGCCATAGCAAACAGAGCAGCCCCGGCGCCCGGGCAGGCTGTGCTGACCCCGACCCGGGGCACTGCACACGGTCAAACTCGATTAACTGCTGAGCGCGGCATCTGGGTCAGGCGGGGCGCTCCTTCCCCAGCCCGGCCCCTCTGGAGCCTCCCGGGCTAACTGACTCTGTCCTACTAAATTCTTTTGGAGGCTCTTCCAGAGGGTTTGCTGGTGCTGGGAGGGCGGGTGGCAGGGCCAGGAGCAGGCAGAGCATCACCACGACTTGTTACAAAGGCGGCTCTGGGGCTGAGCACCTCTGCCCTGGGTCTGGTGCCTGTGCTGGGCTGAGCAGGGATCACACCCCGGGCATGTGGGAACAAGGTTTCAACCCGATGTGACTCCATATCCAGGCCTCTGGGCATCTTCTGCATCTGCCTGTGGTTGGAGCAAACACAGCCCAGAGCGGGCAATGCTGGAGGGACAGATCCTGGTGCCCACTGGCTGCAGAGCTGGCTGGGTTTAAGGGCTGACATTCTGAGCAAGCACAAAAAAATGCAGTCCACGGGTGGGTGTGAATGGCTGGGAGACAATATGTGTCCCAGGGGAAGCAGTGAGCTTAATGTTTTGTGAGTAGCTCATCAGCATAAACCCATTTCACAGATGGGGAAACTGAGGCACGGGACAGAACAGGCCCTTGCTCACCACCACCCAGCCAGCTGAGTGTGTCCCAAAGCCTCCTCAGCTGCCCTGGGTGACACAGGAGATGGGCAGCACGTGCTGTCAGGGCCATGATGTCCTCAGGAGCTCAGCTCTCCTGTCACTGCAGGCGCACAACAAAATCCCACCTCCTGCCCAAGGAGGGTCCAACTGAGCAGCTGGGCAAGAAACATCTTGTTCAGTCTGTTTAATGTCTGGTCTTTCATACCTTCACCTCTTCACTGTGAAACAGACCTCCTGCCACAGGGAGTGGGACCAGGCGATGCAGCATTCCCATGGCATCTTCCCTGGAACACATATTGTCTCCCAGCCTGTGGACTGGTCTTTCTGTCCTTGCTCAGAAAGTCAGCCCTTAAACCCGGCCAGGTTCGCACAGGGCAGAGGACTGGGGCTCGTGCCCTCCATCCAGGCAGCAAAACCCTCCAGCAGATGGGCAGGAATGAAGAGCCAGGGCAGCAGTTGGACTTCAAACCACTCCAAATGTTTGCAAAGCAAATGTTGGTCCTGGCGAGGCTGCAGCAGCCCAGCCCACAGGTCACTGCCAACCCTGCTGCCATGGCACAGAGGAGCAGCCTTGGATATCCTGGAAGCCCATAAATCTGAAGGGATGCTTCAGAAAGTTCAGCTGTGCTTACCCAGCTCTCACCAGCCTGTAAATGATATATCTTTTTATTCTTTGAACTGACACAGTTCACACACATCCAGGCTCTTCAGCACTAGAGCTGTTGGGAAGCAAGGATTTGATGGACATTTATATCCAGATTACCCAGACCATGGTGCAAAGTGCACATGTGCCTGTGCTCAGCATCTTCCTCCTCCTCTTCCTCCACATGGCCCTGCCCTGCTGGGGAGGCTGGCTGGGACAGGGCACACAGGGCAGCCAGGTGCTGGTGGAAACAACACACAGAAGCCAAGCCCTGCACAGGAGGTGTCTGCACCAGCTGTCAACCCCAAACCACACTCCTCTGGCCCAGCTCTGCATGTCACTGCCTGTGCTCTGCTTGCTGCAGGCAGTGAGATTTGCCTTTTGTGTTTTTCTCCTCCTTTAGAGATGCTGGAGGTACTAACAACCTTTGGCACACAGGTACAAGACTGCTAAATACCAGGCAAACATTTATGGGCAAATACTCATATTCACACAGCAGAGTTCAGCAGTGCAAGGGGGCAGGGTTATTGCACAACATTTGCTTTATGCCTTGCTGTGACATGCAGCTTTTGCACAGAGAAAAACCCCAAATTATCTTTCAGAAACAACCACTTCCCAGCCATCAAAAGCCAACCACCCAGAGCTCTGTGGTGGGTCTGTGCCAGCAGCACAGTGCCCAGCAGGTCTGTGGACAGGGAACAAAGATGACTGGAGCCAGCTGAAACTGCAGAGTTAATTTTTAGGGGCAGAGACTAGAACTACCTGAGCTGGAAGTTAGCCCAGACAGGGGGATTAGCACCCTCAACCTGTGTGAGAGGGGTCAGGGGAACTTTTCCTGACCTTCAGCAGCAGGAACAGGTTGAGGAACATCCTGCAGCAGTTGTTGCAGAGCAGCACCAGGGGGACAGGGCTGGTGAAGCTCAGCACAGGCTGAACACCCGTAGCTGATGCTTGTACCAGCAAACCTCCCTTCCTGCCACAGTCAGAGGAGAGCAGCAGCAGCTGGAGGTACAGGACAAGAGGTCCCATGTGCTCAATCTTGCCCACAGGCTCTGGGTGCTTTTCTGCCTGTTTCCCCACTGGCAGAGTGGAGCATCCAACATTCCACCAATGGCCATGGCACAGCACTAACCCAGGGACCATCTGCCAGACCCACAGCTGTGCCCTGGCTCTGCCAACATCCCCTACCAGGGAGGTTTTGGGAAGTGAGGAACACCAGAGATAAGGCCTCTGACCCAGCACTTGTGTCTCAGAGGAGGGAGATCTCCCCCACTCCTGCCATCACCAGTTTTACCTGCACAAATCCCAGTGTGTTAATGGCACAACAATAATTGTACCCAGGATAACCCCCTGCTCCCCCATCCAGGCCTGGGGAACATGGGCACAGGTCACCCAGGAGCAGGGGAAAGCTGTGCCTTCCTGTACTAGGAGACCCAGGGTCCTCCAAAACAGCTTCTTACTGAGGGTTAAGCAGAACTTGGCAAGGTCTAACCTGGACTCCAGCAATGCTGGAAACCAAAGGGATTGAAGGAGCAAATTGCCAACCAAGGGAACAACTATGGAGGCAAAGTCCAGATGCAAAATGGGGAAAGCAGCATGTCCAGCTGCTGGACATTACAGAGGCTTGAAGCACATCAGCAGTGTGGGGTCACTGATCTGGAGCATGTTTGGGGGGTCTCTGCTGAGCCAGGCATCTCCTTTGCTCCCTGCACACCACCTCTCCTGGGTACTGCATCTCCTGCCTTTCACTTGCTATCCCTGCACTGGAGGGGTCAGGACACAGAGCTTCCCCCAGGTGGGAAATCCACATTTCCTCACTTGTTTTACTGAGCTGGAACATGCCAATGCTTGGGGATTTCTCTCAGATTGGGCTTTCCAAACAGTCCAGTTCAGACAGTGCAAGAGTGCTTAAATAATGCCAAAAGATGCTCAATGTTACAAGACCATGAAAGCAGAAGTGAAACAGCAATGACAAAACACAACACTGAGAGGCCAAAGCTGCAGATGTGAGCACACAGACCCACATAAACCAGGGATAAACACGGAAAGCAATACTATTGGATTTGATAATTTTCCATAAAAGGCTTCCCCAGAGAGCAGGGGCTGTGGGAGGGAGCCCTCTTCCAACGGGCAACAGCAGAAAAACATCAGCCTGGCTTTTTGGGATTTTCAGTAAAAAAACAACCCCACAAAAGAGAGGTATATGAAAATAAATAAATAAATAGCCAGCTTCCCATCGTGATGTTGTGCTTGAACCTGAACCTCTCTCCCCAGGGAGTGTGGGAAGGGCAGTTGTGGTCAGACCTGATCTGACTGTTCACATCCCAGTTTCCAGCCAACAGGAACTGGAGTCAATGGGTACAGCTGGAACAGGGGAGGCTGCTCCATCTCCCACAGTCGGGAGCCAGGCAGGATCCCGCTGAAGCTGCTGTGCTGGCATCCAAAAACTTCAGGGATTGGTGCAAGGAAGGTGTCCAGATGCCTGGAATTGCCCCTGTGGGAATTTCTTATGCGACGCTTGGGCACAGCTGCTCGGCCGTGGGGAAAACAACCACACGAGGCTTCCAAAAGCTCCCCCCGGGGCAGTGATGGGAAGTTTCTCCTCCATCTCCCACCAGAGACGTACTCGGCAGCAGCCTCGAGCCTGGGGGAGTTTGAGCAGGGATCTTTATGTCTCTGCAACAGATGGTGTTGCAACAGAAAGAGCACGTAATGAATCTCCTCACTTCCAGGAAGCAAGAAGGATGGTCTCGCCGTGCACGAAGGGAACCGGCGATTTCTTTCGCTGAAAGATTTCCTCCTGCAGAATCACATCATTTGATGAAAGAAATGCCAAGAATAATTCACTTCCCCGAGCAACTCTATTTATATTCTCACTGCGGTCACCGTCCTGCTCACGCACCCCTCGGCAGCCACGGGGCTCAGGTGGGCACAGCTTGGAGCTGAACATGTTTAACTCCAAACCATCAAAACCTGATTTTCTTGGGGGTTGGGTTATGCAGGAGACAGGCAAAACCACCAGCCACTGTCATAGTCCCTGGGATGCCCCCAGACCCTGAATGATCACCCCCACAGCCCCACATGGGGCTTTGGAACAGGGTAAGACCCCAGTATCCAACTCCAGCTACATGACTGTAACTGCAACCTAATCCACTTCCCTCCCGTAATACCTGCACATAAAGAGAATTTGCCAAGATTTATGGCCACAACACCCGCCCCTGCTGCCCCTCACCAGCCTCTGCTGCTTCCCTGCAAAAGCAGCTTGGGTTACCTCGGGATTCTCCAGGGGAAAAGCATAATTAGCAGCTCAGGAGTTTCAATGCCTGTGTCAGGGAGGGGGCTCATGGGGGGTTATTCTCAGGTTTTCTGATCACTTGTTGTTTGCTCTGAACTCTTTGAAAAGGCACCAGCTCCATTCCCCCTCCCCAGACCTAACTGCTCTTATTATAGACTTCAAAAGGTCGGGGTGAAATCCTAGCTGGGCTGTGTTGAACAGACATACTGGTGGTGATGGTGTGGCCAGAGCACGGCCCTGGACCCCAGACTCCATATAATGACTTCCCAGGAGCCCCCCACCCCCCAAAGGCAGCACAGCCTGGCAGCAGGACAGGCTTACGTGCATAGGTGAGGATTTGCAAAATCCGGCCTTAAAGGGGGACTAGTGGTTTAAGCTGCTTCTCTCAAGTGTATCCCAATTTTTGCCATAAATGGGCTCCTGCCCCAGCCAGCTGGAGCTTTGTGCTGCTTTCCACAAGAGCCGGCTCTGGGAATTTTACTGACAACATCTTGGACAGTCGAGGCCATATTTTCATGATTGCTCAGCACCAGCAGGCAGGGCCAGGGGAGCCCCATTTCCCAGCACCCCAGGCTCAGGCAGAGCCATGGAGTGGATGGGGAAGGTGCTGATCCCCTCCAGGGACCAGGGTGTGAAGCAGTACTGAAGAGGAGGATGGGTCTGTTGACTTCTGAACCTCCCCATGCAGACCCCAGGACCTGGAGAGAAGAGTCCAGTAAAATCCCAAGTACTCATTTTGATGCCTTCTGATTGGAATGTGGTTGACTTCTCCTAACATGCCAACTCAGGAGCTCATTCCATCATCAGAAACAGACACAAACCCTGGATTCAAATCTCTCCATTAACAGAAAACAGAAGGGATACATAGAGATGCAAAAAGCTTAAAAGAATCAACAAAAATAATAACCCCTTTGGGGTCTTTTTAAGGAGTAAGAGGGGGAAAAGCCCAGCCCCAGGTCTTTGCAGGTAGATCTTGTGAGGAGCATGTGCCTGGACAGTGCCATCCCTGGATGGTCCATCCATCAGGTGTCCACTGCAGTGAGAGGACAGCCAGCCAAAGCCATGCCAAGGCTGCAGGACCTCTGCCAGCACCTCTGGTAGGATTCACCTGCTTTGGGTGTTATTTAACCCACAGCATAGCCCAACAAGCTCAGACTCCACACACCTCCTCCCCTCTGTGTGAGGAGAGGTGCCACAGGGCCACAATGCTGCTGTTCCACCCCTGCACAGGGCAGTGACTTCCCTCCCACCTTACAGATGGGCAAACTGAGGCAGGCCAGGACATCTCCCCAGTCAACCCTCAAACCATTTCAGGTCTTTACTGAAGTACCTTGGAGTGTCCAAGCCCAGATCACTCACAAAGGCAGTGGCAAAGAACATGAGCACCAGAACCAGTCTTATTTAATGTCAACAACCCCAACCCTGATCTCATCAGCATTTCCAGCAGGCTCCTTCTCCCCATTGCTCTTCCCCAGCAAAGAAACCTCCCTTCAATCACCTGTAAGCCCATCTCATCCTCCATCTCCCATGTCTCCTTGCCCACACCGCCCAAACCAAGGCACATACTCTCTTGTGCCAGGCTCAGCCCATCTCCTACAGTTGTTTACAGTGAATTACCTGTGCTTTGGGGCCAAGACCACCTTTTGTTCCCTTTTTATACAGCACCTGGCCCTGGGAGCTCAGTATGGGAGGTGTCTGATTACACAGCTAATAAATAAACAAGGGCCTTGATCCTCTTCAGCGTGTGGCTGTCCAAGGCTGCAATTTCCAGAGAAACTGCTGCAGGCTGCACTTGAAGCTATTAGTAATTCAGATGTGTTTGGGAGATGAGATGTTCCCAGGGCAAGGAGAAGGTGCTGCTAAACCAGATGTTCCTACAGGCAGGCGTGCAGACAAACAGGGAGTGAAAAACCCAGACTGGCTCAAACTCCATGTCCAACGGCACAAGCCCTGTTCTGGGCTGGGCACACCCTGAACGCAGGCAAAGACCTGGTGTTTCTTGCAGAGGCAGCAAGGATGGCTGGAGAAAAGTGGGCAGATGATCACTTAAAGGGGGTTTGACAAGGTCCTTCCTCCCGATGGCCACCTGGTCCTGCTCCACCTTCCACAAATTGTACTCACTGCCCTGACATCCCCCCGGCATCATCCACGCGCTTCTGCCCACCATGCCTACACTCCCACCCTCCTTCCCATGCTTACACAGCACTCAGAGACTGTGCGGCTGAATTATGGTGACCTCAAACCCTCAGGACCTCCAGGCCACCCGTTGCTGCAGGAGTGGCCCGACTTCTCCATCCCCGGCTCTGATTTCACCCAGATTTGAGGCACAGAGGATGGGAAACGGCACAAGGAGGGATGCAGCTGCTCGCAGCTGCTGTAAGCACATCCCCTCCCGACAAACCTCCTTTCCTCCATCCCAGACCTCTTCAGCAACTGAGATGTTCTCTGTTCCCTTTGACTCAGAAACATCAGTGCCTGCCTAGATTACAAAGAAGCAAGAAAAAAAAAAAAAGAAAGCCTCAGAGAAAAATCCCAAGAGGACATTAATTAGGAGCCAGAACTCCCCAGCTCTGGAAGCATCAGGGAGGAGCGATACTTAAACTCCCAACCTGACGGGGTAACTTTGAATCATCTTTCATCTTCCCCTGGATCGAGTGTGATCTAATGACATTAGCTTGGCTTCGCTCTAGTGAAATTGGCATCGGGGCTACAGAGGCAGGGAGATTAAAACATACGAAATAAATGTTCCTGGGGTGACTGACAGTATAATGACATTCCAACAGGCAGCTCAATCAGCGCGAGACTAACAAAGGATCAGAGGGAACCAGCCAGATTCACAGTATCACCCGCAAACACAGATATTTTCTTTTAATCCAGACATTTCTTTTACATGACTGGCTCAGCCCCTGTTCTTGGGAGTTTTCCCCAGGCTGTGTAGCCGTGCTGGGGTGGGGGATGGCAGTTGAACTCTATTAAAGCCCGTGCTCACCTGCTATTGAACTCTGTCAGCTCAATAGCCTTGTTCAGGGCTGCAGCAGCGATCTCGGCGCTGAAGTCAATGCGAGCATTGTGGGCTGCCCCCTCCCTCCTTTTGTCCCCGTATGGAGAGGGGACTCACAAACCCGAACCAGAGAAAGTTCCTTTCGGCACTCACAACTCCCCACACATGGGCACACACGGAGGTGTCACACTCACCAAATTAAACCCCTCAGATGGTTTTTACAAAGTCAGCCTCTCGGCAGGACAGCTGCCCCTTACCCAGGGCTGGAAGAGCCGAGCCGGTATTCCACTCGATTTAATGGATAGTGCTTCCATGCACTGTGTGGCAACCCAAAAGGTGACACCACTTGCTGTCACCAAGCCTGTGCCTCACCAGTCGCTGCCCTACAGGTATCACCAGCTGATGGGCTGCTCCAGGAGCATCACCCTCCTGCTGCAGCCACAGCTCAGCCACTTTCTCCATCCTCACAGCAGCTGCTTCTGTGGTCCTCCTCATGCTCAAAACCCTACAGTCACCCTGCCATGGTCCTGGTGGGGCATCCTAGTGACAGCCCACCTCCACGCTCCGGTGACAACGGCATCAGCCGCAGAGGGTGGCTGGATCTTCC
This sequence comes from Neopelma chrysocephalum, assembly GCF_003984885.1. Taxonomy (NCBI): domain Eukaryota; kingdom Metazoa; phylum Chordata; class Aves; order Passeriformes; family Pipridae; genus Neopelma; species Neopelma chrysocephalum. The sequence continues at coordinate 2,681,625 of NW_020897746.1, read as the reverse complement.
AAGCCACAAGCCTGAGTCGCTGCAACAGCCACCAGGTTTTTGTTCCCTGGGACAGGGCTCTCTCCCCGCTGCTTCCTGCGGGCGCTGAAAGCCAACCCAAGTGTTTATACCTTGTAACGATGCTGTTTAGTCTGACTGCTGGGAAACAGCAGCGCACGTGAAACCTAAGCCTCTGATGCCAGAGATAAGGAATCGGGACCCCTGGCAAACATCTGGCCATTTCCCCGGCACTGAACCCGCATCAAAGATCACAGCAGACCCGTGGAGAGACATGGGGAGTTTTTAAGTGAGTATTTCTAACAGGCTGGTAAGTGGTGACCAGCGGGCTGACACCGCGGCTCTGCCACGGCACCGGGACCCAGCGTGTTAGTAAAGATTACTCATACAAGCAAAGCCAGCAAGATTAGGTCTCAAAGGAATAATCCCACACAAAGAATTCACTGTACCTCAGCCTCCACAGGGCTAATAAAAAAGAAAAAAAAAAGAGATGAAACTCAGTACATCAAATACCAGAACAAACAAACTGCAGCTCATGTGCCAACTGCTAAAACATAATGATTACACAAAGAGCGCTCGGGACAGCACCTCCAGTGAGTAAGAGCTGCAAGAGCAAGACCAAACCTCTGGAAAATTAAATCCCCTACATTAAGGGCTGTACTATGCCCTAAATGCCTGTGGCTCCTCCTCTGTCTAGGTCTGCACTCCTCGCTCAGGGACTGCTTCCAGAAGCGGGTCTGTCCCACTGCCATCTGCTCCTCAAGGCTTCGAGAGCATCTTTGATAAATGAGCTTTTCTGCATATCCACCATAAATTGCAGTAGATGCCACCCCACAGCCATGTGTTTATTTTTCAAAGTCAAGGCTTGATTAGAGTTCTTGAGGTTTTTCAGATTCGTTTTTAACGTTTCCTTTCTGCTACAGGGTCAGCATGTGGAAATTGGATAAGCACAGACTAAAAATATAATTCTGTAGACAGCTTCAGCCCACACGAAAGGAAATCTTTCTTCTCGGAGAACCCACACTCTGCTGCCTGCAGAAGCCTGTCGTGTTCCTGACACCGGCAGATACACAGGGAAGCTCATCCCTTCCACGTGTTAAGACTTTTATATAAACACTCGGACTGTCAGTACTATCCTACTCCACATTTCAATACCGCCACCACAAGCTGAGCCAAAATCATCATCTCCTCTCTGATAATAGCTGGGCTTAACACCAAAGCAAAAACAAGCTCCAGGGGTACTCGAAGCCCTCTCCTTCTCGCTTGTTCATTCAAGAAAGCCACAAACACAGGCACACTCCGAGAAAGAGCAGTGTCGCCCCCACCCCAGCCAATCCCTTCCATAGGAATCTGCCAGGAGACGCTGCTCTGTTCACTTTAAAACACACAAGGAAAACATCTAAACAACATCAGTGAGAACCTTCTTGGCTTAAACATTTACTGGCTCGCTCGAAAAGGGGCACTTTTTATTTTGTTTAAAGCAACACAAATTCATTGAAAGCCGAACCCCGTCTACCTTTCTGCTCGTTTCTCAGGCGAGGTGAGCGCGTGGGGTCACGCTCCTGGAACTGGCATTTTTGGTTACTCAGTATTGGGATGCTGAAATATTTACATGGGAAGCAGGTTTTTTTTCTCCGCACTGACTACAGGAAAGCCGCTTCTAACGGCTGCATCGCTGGGCTGGGGGTTGTGGGAGGTGACGATGCGATGCTTTGCAAGGGGAGGCAGCCGGGGCTGCGGGGCGGCTCGGCTGGGAGTCAGGGTGAGCCACCCTGACAGGTTTTGTAAAGCCCCCCTGCCCTGAGAAAAGTAGGGGAGCAGCAACGCTGCGGGACCCGTGCTCCTCGCCGGGAGGAGGTTACCTCTGCCTCAGCATCGCTGTGCATCCCCAGGGCGATGGCGTACCCACTGCTCTTCCCATTGTGTGCGGGGTCCACCCCCGGGTTGCAGGGGGGCACCCCCGGAGGGACCCTGCATGGGACGGGAAGGCTGGAGGTGCGCTGGGCAGGGAGAGGAGAGTCGGGGAATTCAGGGACGGGGTGGCGGAGAGCCGGGAGGGGAATGCGGGGAGAGACGGGCTGGGCGATTTGGAAGCGGGGACGGGAGGACGGGTGGAGCGAGGGGCTGGGGGGGGAAGCGTGCCCGAGGAACTGGGGAACGGGCAGGGGAGCTGAGGTGGGAGGGCGAGGCGGGGAGGATCGGGGGATGAGAAAAGGATCGGCGAGGGGTTTGCGGAGCGGGGACAGGGCTGCGGGTCCGGGAGCCGCGGGTGGGCGGCGGGTCCGGGCGGCCAGCGGGGGGCACTGCCGGCTCGGCCACGGCCCCATCCCCATTCCCGGCCCCATCCCCGGCCCCATCCCCATCCCCGTCCCGTCCCGTACCTGTACCAGGCGAGTCCCCGCTCGTAGTTGCGGTCGAAGAAGTGGGGCTCTGCGCCCACGGCGCGCACGTCGGGGTGCACCCGCAGGAACTCCAGCAGCGCCCGCGTCCCCCCTTTCTTGACGCCGATGATGATGGCCTGCGGCAGCCGCTTGCTGCCCTCGCCCAGCAGCAGGGTCAGGGTGCCGGCCGTGCCTCCCCCGCCGCCCGAGCCGCCGGCCCGGCTCCCGCCGCCCCCGCCCGGCACCTCCGCGCCCGGCGCCGCCTCCTGCCTTCGCCGCCGCTGCTTCAGCCGCTGCAGGAGCCGCTTGCGCCGCGCCGCTGCCGCCTGCCAGGGGGGCAGCTCGGCCGAGCCCCCCAGCAACCCTCCGCCGCCGCCCTCCTCCTCCTCCGAGGCGGCGCCCGCGGCGATGATGGGCCCGGGCAGCGTCTGGCAGCGGTCGGCCAGGCAGTAGAAGACGTAGAGGGACATGAGCAGGGAGCAGAGCATCACCAGGAACTTCTTGAAGATGCTGCGGGGCAGCGGCTCGGCGGCGGGGGGGGCCGCCGCGCTCACGGCCATGCTACCCCGAGGCGGCGGCCGGGCCGGGCCCTGGCCATGCTCCGCGGCCGCCCCCCGGCGCGGCCCCTCCGCGCTGCGCTCCGCGGGGCCGGGGGGCTGCGAGCTGCCGCATCCCCTGCGCGGGGGACCCGCCGCGGCCGCGCTTCAGGGGGGCATCCCCCCGCGGGGGAGGAAAGGGGGGCGCGGGGGCGGGTTTGGGGGGAGCGCGGAGCCGCCCCCGCTGCCGCTCCGGGGGCTGGAGGGGGATGCGGGACCGGGGCTCCGCGCGGGGCTCCCACGTGCGGCGCCCGCCGCGGAAAAACTTCGGCGGAGACATCGCCGGGCGCGGGGCGGAGCGGGGAGGGCGGCGGGGCCAATGGCGCGGCGGGGGCGGGGGGCAGAGCCGCCCCCGGACCGGCCCCGGCAGCGCTGGGGGGGCGGACCCCGCAGGGAAGGCGCTGCCGAGCCCTTGCGGGGCGAGCGGGGGTGTCCGGGAGGTTGTCCCAGGGGGTGCGGACATGCTCTGGAAGCTCTCTCGGGAGATGCGGGGGTGGCCGGGAGGCCGTCCCGGGGGGGTAGAAGGATGCGGGAATGTCCCTGAGCCTGTCCCCGGGGGTAGAGGGATGTGAGAGCCACCCGGGAGGCTGTCCCAGGGGGTGCGGGGGTGGCCACGAGGTTGTTCCGGGAGTAGAGGGATGCGGGAGCCCCTCGGGAGGCTGTCCCGGGGGGTGCAGGGATACCCTGAGGCTGTCCCGCGGGTGCGGGATGCCCCGTAGGGCACAGAGAGCTTACACAGATAGCACAAAAGCTATCTGGGTTAGCTTTTCCCTCGGTGCTGTCCACTTTCCAGCCCCAGCGGGAGCTCCCGCTGCCCGCGGACAGGCTCTTTTGGCAGCCGAACTCCGCAGGACTTTTCAGTCCAGCGAGTTCTGTGTGTTCAGACCCCGGTGTCTGTCTGACTGTGCTTTGTCCACCTGTCTGTGGATTTGATTTTTGAACTCCCCCCCTCAATCCTGCCGGACCTGAGAACAAATTCCTGATTTGCCCAATGATCACATCCACCCTTCCAGACGCAAATACCTTCACATGGAGGAACAGTCCCTGTTAAACCCAGTGAAACCACTGACAAGGGTGTAAAACACAGCTGTGGTATCACAGCTACACTGAGCTCTGTGCTGAACACACACAGAAAGACCTGGAATCAGCCTTTTCCCTGCTGCCTTGCACGAGTTGCCCCCAGGCTGGCTGCAGAGTCTGGCCCGCAGTTGGTAAGAAATATCTACAAACACAACACGATGTTGCTCTCGGAATTTGCTCTTCTCCTCTGAGAGTACATAAAATGTGGAAATAGCTCTCAGCTTCATGCCTCGCCTGCCTGATTCTAAGGGCTTCATTATTTCATTGCCTGTGGGAATGCCCTTTTAATTTGAAATGTTTGTCATAGATTATAGAATTTTTAAACAAACTTGCACATGAAACACTTGACTTAGATCTTTTTTTTTTTTTCCCCTGCTGTTTGGTGTGGACCTAGCTGAGAAATTAAACTTCAACTGCTTGGAAATAAAGCTGGTGTATCCACAAATTATTCAATGAAAAGGAGAGGAAAAATTGCAATGAATTATAATCAGCCATCTGCAGAGCTGGCTGCCTAATAAAAATGTGTTTCCAAATAGTAAACAGGCCAAAATTAATAACAAATGTTATTTGCAATGAATTATTCTATTAGATCTTCTCTCAACTTTATGGCATTTTTCCTCTCTAAGAAAAGAAACTTATCTTGAATATATGCATTTCCAAACCCATACCCACCCCAGCTGCAACGCAGCCAGATCACTTTATCTAAAAGTAGTGATTGATTCCAGCTCCGTGTGTTTGGTGACTTCAAGACACTGTAGCATTTCAGGTATTTCAATGCTCCAACATGTAAGTAGATGCCTGGTGTGTTTTACAAAAGGCTATAAGCAGGTTAGGCCCCCAACACCTCTAGGCAACTACTTACATCATTAGGAACCTAAATGCCTTTATAAATCTGTGCTCTGATCCAACTCATTGAAGTCAATGAAAAGAGTTTGCTGACATCAATGGGCTTTGGAGTGGGCCCTGCAGAAGGAGCACGATCAATGCAAAGTGGTTTGACTTCTTTATGCTGGTTATTATGATACTTTTTTTTCCTAGACACTTAGAACAATGCTACATTTTCTGTCTGAATAAATGGTCCTTCCAAACGGAGAAAACCAGAAAAGAGAAGTGAAATTGGTGTGAAAGAGTGTAGAGTGTGTATCTGCTGGGCTTGTATCACAGGACTCCTGTTTGCAGCATTTTTCCTGGAAACATTGGTGAGAATCTCAGCTTTCCTTTAAAAAGTCACTAGTTGCCTAGGGAAAATGTGACCAGAGCCTATTTAAAAAGTTTCGGTGTCTAGAAAGCAATAAGCTAAATATATCCTTATTTAAAACAGCCCCACGATATTTAAGGCAAACTTGTGATTTTTTTTCAGACCCTGACTCATCGTTTCTGCCTGCTGGGGCTGAAAAGGGACCAGAGGCTCCAGAGCCAACAATAGCTCTCAGAGAAGGAAGGTGTCTTACACCTTAGAAAGGGCAATACAGGGAAATAGTGCATAGTTCCACCCCTCTGTACCCCACATTGCTGGGGGCTCTGTTAGTACAGCTGCAAATCTGAGATTCTTTCTTAGCAGACAGGTTCAGGCCTTATTTTTGGAAGAGTTTCTTTCGCTACAAAGACCATTTGATGAACGTTGTACTATAAAGCCAGAAAAATTATGTGGCTGACGTCATGACATCCAGTGCTGAGAACTTACACTTCTTATCTGTTTTAGCCCTGCTGCAAAAATAACCCTTCTCAGGGATAACTTAGAGGGCTTTTTATGCCTTAGAGCTTGGAGCAAAAGGTGCTTTTCATTTTACTCAGCCTCTTGCTCAACTGACTTAACATTTTTAGCACAGCCTCTTTTTTTTTTTCCCCTTAAATTTGTGCCACGTTGATCGATCTGCCCATCTCAGAGCCTTTCCCTGCATCCATCACAGACCCAAAGCCTGGCAGCAGTGGGGTGCCTCGGGGTGCTGGGATCCCTGGGGCAGCTCTGCAGGCCGTGGTGGGCACATGGGTGTGTGGTCACCTTCCCTGGGGGGCTGGCAGGGCACAGGGGAGCGGGGCCACCCCTGCATGCGGGGCTGTGCGTTGTGCCCGTGACTCAGGGCTCCCTGGCACCAATCCTGCTGCTGGCATGGGCTCAGCCCTGGGATGGTCCTGGCAGGTTCTCCTCAGTGCTCCTGTTTGCACTCGCTCCTTGTCTCGCTTGGTTGTTCCTTTCCCCTTTTACCTGTTTACTATTTTATTGTTGCTCCCCTCCTGCCTCCCCCCACGAATGCTCTGCTGCAAGAGTCATTTCGGGTGGTACTTCTGAGAGTGAGTAGGGCTGGTGCCAAAATCCCCCTCCACCACCACCACCAGCAAGGTTTCCCACTCCAAATGGGCTGGTTTGGGATGCCCTTCATGGGGGCACTGAATAAGCAAACCTACTCACCAGGAGAGAGTCCTTTGGCAAGTGAATCTTTGAAGGCTTAAACTGAGCAACCCAAATCCCCTGTCACTTTGGCAAACAGGAGCTGAAGGTTTTGCTTCCACCATGTATTTCTGAGTGCTTCCATACAATCAGGACAGGGGAAAGCTTCCAGCTCGGATGCCTCGTGCAGGCACAGCCTGTGCCGGCCCCGCTGGGACGGCTGTATTTTTTCCCCTTTCCCAGTGACCCGTAGCACAGATGGGATCAGGGGTTAAACTGGGAGTATGGTGGAAAAGGGACCGGGGAGCCCGAGGCTAGCACAGCTTAACAAGTGATTATGAGGTCTGAAGGCAAAGGGAACCGCTGCCTGTCAGGAAGCTGCCGCCGAAGAAAACATCCCATTGTAGCGGGGAGATGGAGTACGGGACAGAGGGGAGAGAAACAGATTGATAACCGAGGGGCAATGTGACCCCGCATGGGCTCCGACAACAAAAGCCCCTTCATCCAAAATGAATAGGAACAATGGCTAATGGGGACAGGCCAGCAGTGGCCCAGGATCTGAGAGCCTGAGGAGAGGGAGGAGGCGATGGTGGGTCCTGTTCTACCCAAATCCTCTATTGAGCTCAATAATCTCCTGGGCTTTCCCCAGCTCGAAATCACACAGAAAGTTCAAGGACTTTTTGCCTTCAGATTGTAGGGACACGCATTGTCCTGGAGAGCTGGAGAGGTGTGCAGGGGGGGTCGGCTGCTGGGAAGTGCCCTGGAGCAGGGCTGGGGTGCCAGCTGTGTCCTGGGCAGCCCTGGGATGTCCCCAGCAGTGGTGGCAGCAGCACTGTGGCTTCTGGCCTTGTCCTGGTGCTCGCTGGCTCCTGCGTGGGTTCCAGCTCTACCTGAGCTTTTTGGGGCAGAGTGTGGATGCACAGATTCTGACATAGAGACGTCCCAGCTGAATGCTCCTAAATAATTATAAAAGGAATTGTGGTCTTTCTCTTATGGGGTCAACAGGGCCTCCTTAGGTGCAGCATGTGCTGAGGGAGTGCAGGGCAGTGGTGGAGCCACGAGGGCACTGGGAATGGGAGTTGCATCCCCATGGAGCATCAGCACAGGGGCTTGAGCAGGCAGAGATGGGTGCTGGAGGTGTCTTGGAGAGCTGAGCAGTGTCTCCAGTACTGGGGGTTTTGTTGGAAAGGTATCTTGAAATATTGAGCCAGAGACACTAAAAATGTAGAGATGGGATGTTGATTTTATTTTTAATGATTCTGGGGTTTTTTTTAAGAACAAAAGTATCCACAGGAAAGATCATATAGCCCAGGGAAAAAAAAAGAAATGAAAAAGAAGTTTTAAGGGAGTATTTTCACCCTGTACTCACATAACTTGACAAAATTACCTGGCCTGTTGCAGAACTTGCAATGCCTGTGCCCAAAAAGCAGCAGACTCGGGAGCAGAAAGAGGATGAAATCTGAGTCCTGCTTTGGCTGAGGCAGGAGGCCACGTCACTCTGTACCTGATGCCTGGCCATGGCACTGTGTCCACCTTGTACCTGATACCTCCTGCCCAGCAGGGATGGAGAACAGGCCAACTTGATTAGGGAGCTGGCACAAGACATGAGGACATCTGGGAGGCCTCGGGTGGGGAGCATGAATTAATTAATAAGAGCCGGTAAGAGGAGGAGGCTGAATGGGATTCAGAGCCCCGGTGGGAGCTCGGCGCTGGGAGCCACGGTGCCCAACTGCTGCAGGCAGGGTCCTGATTTCTGGACCTGCCCTTCCCAAGGCAGCCACCCTGCTCAGGGTGATGCCTCTGCCATACAGGAGGGCAGAGCACGGGGGCAGCTCGGTGATGGCTCAGCCTCCTGTGCTTCCCAACACCGGAGTGAGCTACGGACCCCCAGGGCCAGCAGGGTCATGCCTCTCCCCTCTTTACTGAAGCCACAGTTCCCAGTTGTGGGTTTGGTGACCTATCACTGCTCCAGGATGCTGTGATGGTGGGACAGGCTGGGACAGAGCAGAGTCAGGGTGAAGCTGGCAGCCTAAATGCTTTGTTGTGATGCTCAGCTCGGTGCCTGCTCCCCCCAGCAACTTCTGCAGCCCAGCAAGAGACCAGGGATCCCACCAGGGGCAGGCCCAGAGGAGGAGCAGCCCATGGGCTCACCCAATGGCACTTACTGCAACCAGTGACCTCAGGGGACTGTCACCACATCTGTTTGATGCCTCAGCCAGCTGAAACACAAAGGCACTTGGGTCAGCATACCCTATGGGCAAGCAACCATCCATCCTGGATGCATAAAGGAAGATCTTTGCACCATGGTAATCCCCTCTGTGCATCCCAAGAGCAGACAAGGACCCCTTTACCCCAGGCAGGGCAGTTCCATGGGGCCACAGTGGGAGTTGCTTGGCTGCAAAGGGCTGTGAGCCTGAAGAGCAAGTGCATGGAGAGGTCTGAGAGCCACACTGAGGGTCTGAGTGGTACAATGAGGGGTCTGGGGAAACAATGAGGGGTCTAGGTGCTGCACTGAGAGGTCTGGAGGCAACACTGAGAGGTCTGGGTGCTCCACTGAGGGGTCTGCAGGCAGCGATGAGGGGTCTGGGTGCCGCATCGAGGGGTCTGGGTGCTCACTGAGGGCTCTAGGAGCTACATTGAGGGATTTGGGTGCTCATCAAGGGGTCTGGGCACTGCACTGAGGGGGCTGAGAACTACACTGAGAGGTCTAGGAGCCACACTGAGGGGTCTGAATGTTCGCTGAGGGGTCTGGGTGTTCATTGAGGAGTCTGGGAGCTGAGCTCAGCTCTCACCTTGGCTTTTATCAGATGGAGGAAGGCACCATGCCATTCTGTGGACATCCACCCCTCCCCAGGCAGCAAGGGGCTGTGGGAAGAGATGGATTGCCAGCTGGAGAGCCAGGAGAAGCAGCGGGGGTGGGGATGCTCCGTGCTCAGCACAAATCCACACACAGGGAAGCTGCAGATCGGAAACAACCTGTTACACTCCAGTGATTCTGCATGAGCACCTCTCATCCATGGAAAAAACACTCGGAGTAGCCCAGCATTGGGCACATCCTGAGGTGTCTATGCCTGCAGTGCTGGACACCCCAAGCAGTGGGATGTTGCTGGGCTGGCAGCCCAGGATGATGAACACCTCCCCAGCATTCCCAACAGCCCTCAGCCACTGCAGGCAAATATTTACAAGAGCTCTCCAAGGGAAACCCATAAACTGCTCCCTGGTATAGCTTCCTGAGGATCACTCCAGACAGCTATATTAGCTGGAACATGAAGTAGTTACACTCCTGCTGCTCTTCCAGTGCTTTTGAAACAGATACTTGTCTCTTTTATTACCTTTGTTTGTGTCTCGTTTTATTTGTGCTCTGCGTGCTTCCTTGTGCTGGGTTTGATATGGTTGTGAGTGGCTATGGGTTGGAACAACAATAAATACCTTCCAGGCCTTTTGGGCTTTTTAATATCATCCTCTATTAAAAAAAAAAAAAGAAAAAAAAAGAAAAAGAAAAAAAAAAAAGAAAAGAAATCCAAGCCAGGCAATGGAAACAATGCAGGGAAAATTAAATCCTAAATCTGCATTTATGGTCCTACATTAAGCACACAGGGAAGGCTGGCTACTGTCGATAAAACTTTTTGTTTCTGTTAAAAATGTGCTTTTGGGGAAAGTGGCATGTTTTATGGGTAAGGGTTGGCTTTGATGAAGATACATACTTGGTAAGGTTTTCCCAGTCCAGGATGGATGTGCCATTTGGAGAAAATGATCCCAGTGACTGGACTGGGGACCAGGGGCACCCTGTGGGAGCTGCCCACACTCACCTCCAGGTTCACTTTGTCCCTCCATAAAATGCCTTGTCTCTTTGGGAAGGCTCAGCCAAGCAGCTCTGAAGTTAAGGGAAGTCTTTTAATTGACTTTATTGGATATCAGGCAATGCTTGGGGAACACTGAGGGCTGAGTCAGTCTCCCAAAAGGCTGGAAAAAAAGAGTCAGAGATCCACCAGCGAAGGGCTGGGTGTAAATCCTGTGAGCTCCTCCCTTCACAGCAGGTTTTAAGGAATAATGTGTCCTCTGTACAGAAATGGTACATGTGTGGGTTGAATGTGGAGGCACTGATTTGATTCTCACGCCTTGCTCTTTCCATGTGATCCCTTTGGAATATCTTCCTCCTCTCAGAAGGGCTGAAACCACAGCTGGAACCAAGAGGACCTGACCCAGAGCCCCACGGTGCTCCTGGGGTGTTTGAGACACCTGGAAAGCACCGGAACCACAGGCAGAGAGGGGCAGTGATGCACCCCCAGCACATCAAATCCCGGGGTGCCCCCTCCTCTGGAGACCCTGCCCTGCTGCTCCCACTGCTCCGTCCCAGCTGGGAGGAGCTGGTGACAGCTCCTCTTCTTGGCTTTGCTGGGCTGAAGAGAGCACTTTAAAAGGAAGCAGAGCAGTAACATAGCATTAGTTCCTGCTGGAAGGGGGAATGAGATGCACATTCCTGCCTTGTATGGGAAATTTGGCCTCCTTGCATCACCCCGGGAGTTTGGGCTGAATATTGTATTCTTAGCACCCCATCCTCAGACAGCCCGTGCTCCTGCCAGGCTGTGCTAAAACCCACGGAGATGGTTGGGCTTCAGCAGAGGGTGAAGTCACGCCTGGAGAACTCGCTGAGGCTTCGATGCTGGGCTGAGGGTGGCTGAGCAGTGACAAAAGCCACCTTAAACCCACCCAAAAAACCCCTGGGAGGGGAAAACTGCCCTGCTGTGTGTTTGGCATTGTGTCCACACCCCCCTGTCGGTGTGTGCAGGGGGATTCACACCTGCACACACCAGCCTGTGGATGAGCCCATCGCCCCACTGGGATGAGGTCTGGATATGAACAAGGTGTGACTCGTGGCCCTGAGAACCAGTCCTAGTGAGCACTGGAGGGGCTTGGAGGCAGTCCCAGGACTGAGCTTTTGTCAAGTTGGGAGCACAGCATCCCAGTGTCATTTTAGGCCTAATTTGCATGTAGAGCACAGTGCCGAGTGTGTAATTACTGAGCTGCACAGGCAGTCATCAGCCCGGCTGTTTCCAAACATGATCTTTAGTGCTTCATGGAACACAAGCAGACACTTTCCCTCAACACAGCTGCCTGGGAGGTTTGGCTAAGGGAAGCAGAGGGGTTGGGGGGAGGTTGGACAGGTCCACCTGACCAGCCTCAGCTGGACATGCCCTGGGAGATGTGGTCACCTCCTCTAGGCAGGGAAGAGGCCTGAGACAGACAGGTTAGTCTGGACATGTTACCACTGATGGCTTTTCTTGGCCTCCACACCTACCATGGACTAACCAGATCTGCCATTCTCTGCCCCTCCCCAGTCATCAGGCTCCCTCTTCCCACTGTCTCTACTCCCTTCCTGGCCTCCACATTCACCCAGGGGCCCTTATCTCCCTGCTGGGGTGTGTCAGAGGCACCTGCAGCACTATGCTGGGAGGGCTCAGGCAGGAAAAGTTCCTTCTTGAGGTTCCCCTTTGTGGTGTGAGCTTGTGACCCAGCTCAGAGGTATCCACATAGTTACAGAAGGGAGAAGTGAAGCTCAGGATCCAGTGTGTGTGTGTGTGCAAAGGATGCTCCTGTGTGTGTGTGAACATCTGTGCTGCAGGCACAGGAGTGCAGGGGGGGGTGTGTGTGGGGTTGTGGGGGGTACCTACATGTTTGCACTTCGTGAGCCCTGTGCATCTGCATTTCATGTGCATCTTCAGGGGTTTCTCTGTGTGGATGTTCACAGAAAGAGGGCCCCATATCCATTTAAGACACATCTATGTCTGGGTGGGTGTCCCATGCCAACAGACAGCAGAGTTCTGCTATTCCAGAGCCATGATGAGCAACAGCAGAGTAAACAGAGCATCATCCCATATCTGTGTCACTATGGGGTTTCTTCTCCCACCAGCCTGGTTCCCCCATCCCGTGTGCTGAGCGGGGCAGTGGGGAGGGAGGTGACAGGCATCCCCTGCTCCTTCAGGGTCAGCCGGAGCACGGGCTGTGCTTTCCACTCGCCTGGCTCTTCGCACCAATGGATTTTTCTTCTTTCCATCTGTTAATATCAACAAAACCTGCCAGGGCACCTCATCACCGGGGCTCCCCCAGAGCAGACACCACATACTTGGAGCATGCAGTCAGCTTTTCCAGCCAGTCCTCACGGCCGGCGTAAACCCTCTAAGTACCATCAGAAACCACTTTATAAACTGAGGGCGGGAAGGGGGTGATTGATGTCTCCACACTGGACATGACACAGCTTCTACACTTCCCTGTATTTATAATATTTGTGTATTGCCCCTACCTCAAAGCCTGACAGGGCCGGTCCCATTCACTTAGAGATGCGAATTTGGCACAGCCTGACATAAACTCCATCTTTTTGGGCCACCAAGGGAGAACTATTGTTATAAACTTTCTCCCCCCACACACCCTCCTTGGCCCCTCTTTTCCCCCCATTCCAGTCACATTATTTCTTTACAAGCCAACAAGAACAGAACCAAATGTTTCACATCTGTTCTCGCCCGTCCGGCCATTTGCATGAGAATCGCGGTCGGTGTTTCAATGAGCACAGCTCGCTGGCCAGCAATGGGGACAGGGACAGCCACCACCAGCCCCTGGTGCTCCTGCCAGATGTCCTGGCTCTGCACAAAAGAGACGGACCCAGGGTGTTAACAAATCACCTTCTTTCGGGATCTGATCCCTCCAGAGATATGTTGGGTGATTTTCCTTTCTGGATGGTGTTGGATGAGCCCCACCCTTGGGTCAACCCTAGAGATATGTCAGGGGATTTTCCTTTCTGGATAGAGTTGTGGAGTTGATCCTCACCCTTGGGCAACCCTTTGGAACCTCCTGTGTAAGGGGTTTGGTGGTGGTGTTCTGGTTTCCAACATCGCCATCATGAAGGGAAGGTGGTCCACCAGCAAGGCTAAAGGCAGGGACATGTTTTGTTTAGTTTGGTAATTTTAATGGTAGATCTTCTCCAGTGATCTGGCACCATTGGGAAAGATCCTTGAAAAGTTTCAGAGGGAGTTCCCATTTGAAAAAAAAAAAAAACAAAACCCAAGCACAAAATCTCCATTAATCTGCTCTTTTTCTGCTTGCCAAAAGCATCTTCCTCCCCACTTGCTCTTCCCCTGCATCCCCTGCTCTGCCCTTCTCCGGGTCTGTTTGGGTCCTGCCCCTGCCCTGAGCTGGAGGTGAGACTCAGAGATGTGATTTTTGGAAGCTGTTTTTTCTCTGGGCCTTATGAGCTGCTGGTTGACTGACACAGGAATGGCTGAAAGACTTAAGTCGTCGACATGAGCTGACAAAAATGCCTTGGAAATTCTAGCAGGGAACTGCAGCATGGAAACCCTTCTGCACCATCCACCTCCCCATTTAGTGGATGCTCTTAACTCTCAAAACCACAGGGTTCTCCCAGGAAAATTAACATGTAAAGAGAAGTTTTAAAAGGATGGTGGAGCACAGTGCCTCTCAGGTTAGAGGCTGAGGTTGTGACCTCCAAGCAGCTCTGTACAGCCCTGGCTTGGGGGATGTTGGTTTGGTGCTTTCAGCTCTCCTGGGCCACTTGTGCATGTGAAAGACTTCAAGATTGGAATCATGTTCAAAATGAAGATTATTCCAGAGGGTAGTTACTGGGTACAACCTGTTGGGTCTGTGCATGGGACTGTCCTGCCTCAGGATGGTAAGCTGATATCCATGTGCTGGCATCCCAGCCCTGCCTGTGCAGCTCACAGTCCTTCCCATGAGCTGGGAATCACCCCATGGGGATATTTGGGAAAGGCAGGGTGGCCTCATGGGAGCAGGCATCTGCCAGGGTCATGATCCCCAGCTGCACAGGCAGTCATCCTCCTTTGGGCCTGTCCAAGCATTTAACTGGTTTTTTTTGAGGATTCCCAACCACAAAGGCAAGACAGATTGTGTATCGATCCAGCTCCCTGCAGTCAATAGCTGCAAACCACCCACAGCCGTGGCAGGAGCCTGATCAGTGTCTCTGAGAGGGGCTGGGCTGGGGGACAGCTGTGTTTGAGGGGCAGCAAAGCCCCATGAGACACCATGTGCCACAAACCCCTCCCTGGCTCAACTCCAGCCCCATGAGACACCATGTGCCACAAACCCCTCCCTGGCTCAACCCCAGCCCCATCAGGGTGGGCTGGATGCAGTTGGCCCAACTGAGCCCGCTTTGTGCCCACCTCGACCTCCTTTGTCCGCTCTGCACAGCAGAGGTAGAACAAACAGCAGCTGAAGGACTGGCCAGGTGCTGTTCCCCCAGCTCAGACCCTGCCCTCAGCTGCAGCCCGGCCCCAGCAGCCCTGGGCGATGCCCTGGGCCAAGGCAGGGAACAGAGCACAGGCAGCCCCAGTCCCTGCCAGTTCAGGGGTGCTGCAGCAGAGATGGGTGCCCTCAGCACCCCCAGGGCATCTCCACCACTGTGGCCATGGCCTGGGCACAGGAGATGGAGCACACACCCAGCTTTCCTGCCAACATGCAGAGCTGGCCATCCCAGGACTGCTGAGGCTCCAAAGACCCACCAGAGCCGGGGATGTGCTGCAGGACGTGGGGGGTGGTGCAGACTTCCTGCTTGGATATCATCTCCATAGGGCACAGTGGAACCAGTGGGTCAGAGCAAATCCCTGGGGATTCAGAGCACATCCCTGTGAGCACTCCCACACTTCCATATTCCATGTCTCAGGAAAGCCAAGCAGTTCACTCATGTTCAACTGTAAGATGTGGGACAGGAGGGCAGTTGGCATTGACTCCACAGGCTTTATAGCAGGGAAGGAGAAAGTTTTGGAAGAGAGCATATGCTGCTGGCTGTGCCAGTGAGAGGGGACAGTGCAGGGGTGCAGGTCACCTCCTCGTCACATCTCTCCCAAGGTTTCTCCATCCAGCACAGGGATCAAGGTGTCACTGCCATCAGCAGAGCCCGCTCTGCTCCTCAGGCTGGGTGTCCCTGGCAGATGTGGGTGTGCAGCAGGGACAGGGACAAGGCTTTCTGTCCCAGCTCATACGCAAACGGGAGTGAAAACAGAGTACACCGAGGCAGCAGATGAGTTCTGGGGAACTGCTGGTTTGTGGCACCTGTGGCCAGAGGAAGGACCTTCCCAGCACATCCCTCAGCTGTGCCTTTCACTCCCTGGCTGGGCCACTGCTGCAAGACACATCCTGACCTTTAGGGACCAAGTATTTTTTCAGGCTGCTGTCTGATGGGCCAAGGGTCTGGAATGCACAAGGGGATCCCTTTGAAGCTGACATTTCTCATTGAGCTGTGTTTTCTGCCTTTTGCTGGAGAGATGTGTTCAGAAAGGCTCATCTGTGCTTCCATGGGCAATTCCCATGAAGAAGAACAACATGGGCATCTCCACCAGTGCCTCAGAGCTCGGGGCAAGTGCTTTTGCAGTCGGGGCTCTGTGGTCTCACCTGACCATTCAGAATTTATTTTGATATAATCACAGAATAGTTTGAGTTGAAGGGGAACTTTCAAAAATCATCTAGTCCAACCTCCTTGCCATAGGCAGGGACACCTTCCACTAGCCCAGGTTGCTCCAAGTCCCGTCCAATATGGCCTTGGACACTTCCAGGGATGTGGCAGCCACAGCTTCTCTGGGCAACCTGTGCCAGTGCATCATCACCCTCAGTTTGTCATGATGCAGCTCGGGCATTTGGAGAGAGGAGGCTGGGGAGGGCGATGAGCCTGCCGTCACCATGGGTCCTTAACTCCCTCTGCACCACTGCTGGAAACACCCTGTGCATTTCCCTTGCCAAGAAAACAGCTCCATTCCCCAACCTGTCCCAGCCCTTTCTCTTTCAGATGGTCTGCATTTCAGAAATCGTCCTTGTCTTAAAATAAAACCAGCAGAAGCAGCTGCAAGAGTCACCTACTCCGTATTCATGCTGATGGTGATGCCTTGCATGGCTTCATGGTACCCAAACTCCCCTTTCTTGAGCATCCAGTGAGAGTAGGTACATCAGACTAGAAGGCTGCTGAATATCACAGTGAGGTCTGAATTCATGTTAAACAAATAAATAAGGTGGGTTCGTTGTAAGAGATGCTGGAGAGAGGACGTGCAGTATGTGCTTGTGAGCACAAGAGGGAGAGCAAGGAAGGAAGAGAGTTCATGAAGGACAGGGACGAAGGAAATGGGCTTGATACCTGTTTGTAAACTGGACCAAGATTAATAATGATTTGGGTAGTCTTGGCTCTGGGCCCAATCTTACAGGTTTTGCAAAGCCATATAAAGAAAAGACAATTCCTGCCTGGAAGGACGAGCTCTGGTGGTGATTTACAGACCCTTCACTTTACACATGCCCAGCCCCCAATTTCCACCTGCCCAAACCCAACCACACGAGTGAGGATTCACAGGCTCCGGGCTCAGCAGGTTAAGCCAAGGCTCTGGTTTAATCCTACTTGCGCCAGTCAAGGTAAGTCCTACCCAAAGAATAAAAAAAACAACAAACCAAACCCTGCTTGTGAGGTTTCTATTTTTATTTCACTGCCTTGTACTCTATCTGCTTTGCTCTGCCATTCCCTCTCATCGCTGTATCCCAGCAGACATGGAAATGATGGCACCAATGGTTTAAGTGATTTAAGAGAAGTGATACAAAAAAAAAGAAAAAGGAGCCAAACTGAATTCTGGGGTTGGCATTTTGCAAGACCAGCTTAGCATTCGCTCCCTGGACAAAAGGTTGAGTGGCTGAGCAAAAAATCTTTCAGGAGTCCTCTAGGAAAGAGGGAGTGATGGTGAAAACAGGACCAGTGCCCGGCATGGGGCAGAGCCACTCCGGCACAAACCCGGTCCCAGGGCAGCATTCCTGAGGCAGTGGAGTCCTGGAGAGCCTGATGAGAGGTTTTGAGAGCTATTTAGCAACACTGAATTGGGACTTGAAGCAGAATTAATTGAGCTCAAATTGCATCCTCCCAGCAATCCGCTAATCTGCTGCAGCAGGAGGATAATGACATCCCGAGAAACCGGCTTCAAAAATTGAAACTTGCCGAGTTTTAATAAACGGGCTGCTTAAAGAGAGGATTAATACTTGCATATAAAATATCGCCATTTCAAGACTTATTCTCATATGGGAGCCTTTTGCTTCCAAAAGGAGGGGGATCTCAAGAGAATTTGTGAGCTACACACACTCACACACACACACACATGATTATGCACCCAAAAGCACACGGAACCAAGCTGCTGTCATGTTCCCAAATTACTTTTCCTAAATCGTGTTTATTAGTCCCAGGCAGTTCTTAGCATGCAGGAAGTTTAATAAAAGCTCCTTTCAAGCAAAGACCTCAAAATGCTCTGGAAAGAGCAACAAATCAAATGTCACATCACCCCAGGTGACACGGGGACAGCGCTGCAGCCTCTGAGAAATGAGTGGTGTGTGGCTTATACACAGCAGCCCAGGAACAGAAGCATCTCTGAGTCTCACACTTTCCATCTTCATTTCCTGTCTCCCATTTGCTGAGATCTTTGTCACTGGGAGAGAATTAAGAACATAGGATTTTTGCAGGAACCCTTTTGGGGATACACCCTGTTTTCCATGTCCACATGTGGCACGGTGGGCTTTCAGGGCTGCTGTTCAATCTGACAGCATATGGGTTGGATTCCTGGAAAATATCCATCTACCCTCCTCATTCCATGGCTCCTGTTTGAGTTCAGCTGGCTGAAAACACCAAATGCCTTAATGCCAAGTGGCTCCCTCTGCACTCCTGCCTGCACCTTGGGGCAGTGCTCCTCTCCACAGCTTCCCTGCATCTCCTCACATCCCCCTCTCTCCTTAGGCTTCTGTGCTAATCTAATAAGATGGAGCACAAGCTCTCCACCAAGTCTTATCCATCACCCTCAATTTACATTTTATTACCGTGGGTATCCAGAGCAAAGCAAATAAACTGTAGCTGTTGTTCTCTCTGTTGCTGTCAATAATATTGTCGCTGCTGCCGACCCAATTAGAAGCATTTGTCTGCCTTCAGTAATAAGCTCAGAGGTCTCTGTCTTTCACCGGGTGGTTCACAGGCTGCTGTGAAATATTTATGAATGATCTTGGGTGACATCTGTTTGCTATTTTGCTGGAGATGTTCCCGGTGAGTGGCTGACCTGGGGAGCACATGTTGGTTCTGTCAGTGTGGGCACCAGGTGAGCCCTGGCTGGTGGATCAGCACAAAAATAAACCAAACCAGAGCTCAGCTGCTCCATCCTGGAGTGGGTCCTGGTTGCTGCCTTGCAGGATGGCCCTGGGCTGGTCCAGCCATGTGAGCAGCATCACCTGGGATGATGTGTCTCAGGCTCAGCAGGCAGCACTGGGTGTACCAGTGTTCCAACCCATCCTGGGGCTAGTTTCTTTCACACAAATGTGCTTTTGACTATCTCTCTTCATCAGATGCTCCTGGGAGGAGGGGAAACTTTGTCCCAGAAGCAAATATTTGAAGGATGAGGTACTTGAGGTTTGGGCAAGGCAGTGAAATACCATGGCCAAGCACCAAAGTGTCTGTGCCAGGAATGAGAGTTATTCTGCTGACACAATTTTGTGCCACATGTTCCCGGGTGCAGTGGCCTGGGCGAGGGCAGGGGGTGCTTGGACCATGCACCCCTAGGAACTGGACCCACTGCTGGGGCTGGCACAGGACAGGCTGAGCAAGGAGCAGCTGTGGGGATGTTGCACTTCCAGAGAGCTCAGCCAAGTCACCTTGGCCAAATCCCCATGGCCACAGAGAGAAAGTCTCCACAGCAAATCACAAATGCCCCAAAAATGTCATTGTGATTGTCTGAGTGCTGCCACTTACAGAGGATCCAGCTCAGCTTGTTTTAAGCAATTACCTGAGACCTCTAAGTAGGTATTTATTGTCCTGGCCTTCCTTCAGTGCCTGCAGTGAGTGATTTGCACCTAAATCTGTGCCTGAGGTGGGATGTGCACTCTGGAAATGCCTGTTTCTCTTTGGGGAGCTGTGCTTCCCACAGTTTCCCCAGGGTACCCCAAACCCCAGGATCCACAGTGTCCCACATAGCTTGTCAATGTTGTTAGAGAGCTGATGACTGTTCAAAAGCTTCCTCCCCGTACTTTGGTGGCCTATCCATCAGGAGATGACTGGCTGGGAGGATCCCCCCATGGTGCTGCCTCAACCTTCATCTGTGTTTTGGGGAGGGGAGGAGAGCAGTGGGGGAGGTGGATGCTCTGGCTTGAGGGGCAGGATGTGCCCCAAGGGCTCACAGGACTAAGGGGTTGCCCAGCAGGGAGGCTGGCTGGGCACATGGATTGGTAAAAACCCAGCAAATCCCCCAAATTACCCCCTTCTCACTGCAAGGAGAAAAGAGAGGCTGGGCTGAAGCTGTAATTTGCACAGGAATAGCTGAGCAGTTATATTTATGTGATATCATGAGTCTGAGTGCAGCTCGTTCCCCACCAGCACTCCCTCCTGACACCCCATCCACACCCCTCAAGCCTCCAGCCCACCCTCAAACCTTCCCTGAGGTCACGCTGGAGCTGTCAGCAGCAATACTCATTAGGAGGGGAGTTAGTGACAGAGATGACATGCTGGTGACACTCTGAGGGAGGTGTCAGCTTATCATGGGATACCCCTGTCACCACCGTGCCTTGGAGAGGTGTTTTCCTGCAGGATAAGCCCTGGCAGACCCCGTGACACTGCAAGTGTAGGGGTGGTGTGGGGGTACCACTGTGGGACATGCCAAGGGCCCTGGGGTGAGTTGATGTCAGAGCCAGGACTGGGATCAGCTCTGGGGACCTTGGGTAGGGACAGCCCCACACACATGGGACACAGGGAGCCATGAAGGGCAATTTCCCCTGGCAGTATAAAGCCTGGGTTCTTTCTGTTAATCTCAACCATCATTTGCATCTCAAGGGTAGAAGGAGCTAATGGACAATGCTGGACCTGGGATCAAGTGAAATGACCTACCAAGAGGTGCCCATCTGGCTGTTCCTAGGACTGAATCCCCCGTGGGAACCAGAGAACCTCTTGGTTACAGACCTACCTGAAGCACTTCCCACTTTTCTACCCAGGGCTATGCTGTTAAAGATGCTCCTTCCCTCATTCCTGAGCTCTGTTTGTCCACAGATGAGGTTTAGGCTTTGATGGTCTCAGACTTGTGCAGATCCTGTCTGTGTGTGGGAACTTTATTTGGAAAGTTTCTGGTGATGCTTCTGAGGGCTTTGTGTTTTGAGCACCTGTCCCTGCCAGCTCTTCAAGTGTCATTCAAAAAGTCAGGAACGGTGAAATAAAAAGAGCAAAGAAGAGAGTGTTTCCAGCAGTGCCACTCCGGGTGTTTTCCAGGCTTGGCAGGAAGGATCCACCACCTCCTCCTACCCCTCAGCTATCCCATGGAGCTGTTTTAATTGAACACATCACAGACACCTCTTCACATCAGGCACTTCCTCGTGGTGACTTTGCTCGTGGCGGAGGGTGCTGCTGTTTAACACTTCTTTCCACCTGAAGTATATGAGGATGAAAGATAAGTGGAAATAATTTTCCACTGAAGGACATCGGCAAAATGTATGAAAACTGCCCGTCTCTGGACCATCTGGCTGCTGATAATACAATATTAATAACCACAGTCAATTAAGCTGAGCCTCCCTCGGGGAGCAGGGTTTCAGTTGGGCAATGTCACAAGAATCGATGTAATCCAAGTTCTGATGCCATCGATAGCAGCTGGTCCCGGAGCCAGGGAGCCCAGGGGAGTGTCCAGGCACATTCCCAGCTCTCCTGGGAGAGGTGCTGCCACCAGCAGATGCTTTGCAAGGATCCCTGAGTGAAGAAGTGCTCAGGGTGAGCTGCAGGTGCTTTGGGACCCCAAGCTGAGGCACCAAAAGCCTCATGTCTGGAGAGAGCCTGGAGTGGGGGAAACCACTGAGAGGTGATGGTGGACACTGTGTGAGGTGCTGGAGGGGGACTTGGATCAATCCACAGGCAGATGGAAAGGGTTCTGCACTCACTGGGATTCCATGAGCTGAAGGGGACATCAGTTGTGGACATCCCTCATTGTGAGTGTGGACATGCCCAGTGGTGGAGCCACAACTGCTTCAGAGGAGGCACAACTGTCCCTCCTGCCATCAATTGTAAAAAGCCTTTCTTTCCTCTGAGTCAAAGTTTTTTCTTGTTTCCTTTATGATTTTTAGTGGGTTGAGACTTCTGACTTGGCAGGGCTCTGCAGACAGGTGAGAAGCAGCTCAAGGAAGAGCTGCCTTCATGGCAAGGACTTTTGTCACCTTCTGTCACCACCCAGCATTGTCCCTGATGCAGCTGAGCCTCAGCACACAGCCTGCCCCTTTGCAGGGCTCCTGCTCTCCATCCAAAGCTCTTCAGGATCCCAGGAGCTTCTCCTGCTCTGGAAGAGTTTCACCAAAAAACCCTATCCCAAAATAGCCCAGAGGTGAAATCCCAAGTAAGAGGCAGATGGTGCTAAGGATGGATGAACACTGAGACACTTTACTCACCAGGCCACCCATGACACCCACAAATATCCAGGATTTATATGGCTGAGCAGGATAATGCCCAGGTTCCCCAGTAAAGCAACATCCAACAGCAGCTCCCCAGGGAAGTTGTTCTTTGGCTTGTGAGGAGTCAGAGCCTGATGTGTCACTTTGGGAAGCACCTCTGCCAGGCAGGATGGTGTTTTCCAGCAGAATTCCTCTAGGATTGTGCACACAGACTCCAGAAGCAAGTTTGTAGTATAAAAAAATCTCTTTGCAGCCTGCCAGGCAAACTCCTCCTAATTGGAGAAACTTGCTTCAAATTTGACTTTCAAAGCAGAGATTTTAGCATTTTAAGGGAGATATCCCTAGGTATGGCTATTTTTTTTTTTTTGACATCTCACAAAAAATTTGAATTTGGAACCATTTGGCTGGAAAATTCACACTGTGAGAAAATTCAGGGCTTTCAAATAATACCTTTCCCAGCAGCAAAAGATTCATTGTGATTGACAAATGGTGCCACATGTTAGTTTTTGCTCAAACTTTCATATTGAAATTTTTACCAGGTTTGACCCAGTTTCAAAAGTACTGCAAAAAAACGTGAAGTCTGAGGGGCGCAGGGCGCTCTCAAAACTTGAAAGGGTGAGGAAAAATCTCTCTGAGTAACAGAGCAGAAAATGTGCTGGTGTTTTAACGCAGTTCAATGTACGTCTTTTCTTGTTGCTTCGACCCATGGAGTTGCTCTGGCACTGAGAAGTGCTCCTGAAGAGAGGCAGGAGCTGATAAAACCAGGATGTATTGGATGGATAACAACTCCTCCCTATGCACTTCCCATGGGCCGCCAAGGTGGACCCTCTTTTGGGAAGAGCCCGATGCCTTCAGGGGGGTCAGACCTCTCGTGTCCATCCCCAGCATGGCAGCTGACCCTGGGCAGTTCATCCTTCTCCTTTATTGCCTAATGAGGCTGTAATTACACACTCCCAAACAAAGGTGCCTTCATGTGAGCATGTACAGCACTCACAGCAAAGAAACTCCAGGCACAGCTGGAGCTGTGTAATAAAAAACATATTAGTAATCAACAGGAGGGAACAAAGGAGCAGAAGCAGTTCAGGTGAGACTTCACACACACTAATTTCTCAGCAGCACCTTCCAAGGGAGATGAACCTCCCACTGAAGTCAAGGCCAAAGAGCTGTTACAGAGGAAAAAAAAAATTGCTTACACTGAAAATGTATTGTGTGGCTCATTTCACAATGGTTAAAGCAATTTAGAGCCATCAGCAGGATCAGAGCGAGGGATTTGCTCTGTTTGATCAGACAAATCAGCCGTGACGTTGGATGTCTCTGCCTGCAGAAGTTCAAACGCTGGGGCTTCTTCTGTGAAGCCCTCCCTGCTCTGCTGAGAGCCTGGACACATCCCATGCTGGGACAAGCCTTTCTTTCCCAACCACCCCAGGCAATCTGCTGCCTCGATGCAGGGACTCTAAAGCATAAGATTGGATTAGGCTGTTCTTAGCTTGCCTCACTCCCAATGTAGTGTTGCCAATTTGTACGATTTTATGCCAAGCCTTGTGATATTTGGGATTTTTCTTAGAGCGTCAGTTCCTGGAATAAAGCGATTACAGAAGAACCTCCTCACTGCCTCGGCTATAAAAGTACATTCCTGTCCCATGTTGTTACCAGAAGGGTGGAAATGGGAAAGGAAGATTTTATCTGGGGGAGCTAAAGGCTCCTCTTCCACCACCCAACTTCGAGGATTAGTGTTAAAGCTCCTGCATGTTTTAAGTAGCGTTCTCTGATCCCTGAGCATCTGGAACAGTCCTGGTCAAATTTACCTTGGAACAGCAGGAAAATCTTCTAACTGTGCAGTGCATTCATTTCTGGAATGGTGACAGAAGATCATCAAAATGCTCCTGTGGTCCTGACCAGGCTGGGCCAGCCCAGTGTCCTGTCCCTGCGACAGCAGCTCTTCCCCAGGACACTCTCACAGCCTCAGCGATCTCTGGCTCAGAGACAAACTCATGGACAATGGCAACCATGGAATCCCATTTCGAGATAAGATGTTATTTTTACACCAATTACAAAGTTATGGATCAGGCTAAAGGGTGTTTAATATGCTGTAATATTAAGGCACACTTGGCTCCGCTGTTTATTGGGGCTGTTTGTAGCAACATGTGATATGTGCTCACTGTGCAAGTATGTGACACGCACATAAACCCGGCACAGATGTGCTGGGAAGCACCAGGGAAGCCGGGCTGGCCTGTGGCATGAGGAGCAAGTGCTCCTGCCTGCAGTGAGGGCAGCAGGAGAAGGGAAGAGAGAGGAGGAAAAGAGATAAACTCGTACCTGCCGGGCTTGCTCCACTCAGCTGCATCTCACTTTAACACAGTGTTTTCTTTTGAGGTCTCGGAATCCCATTGCACAATATTGTAAAAATGTCATAAAATATTTTATTGCCTCGTACCACTGAAATGCTGCCAAGAGCCTTAACCCCTGCACTGCCTCCCTCCCGTGGATGCCCAGAGTGTCCCTAGTTGGGAACCAGCTCCCTTTGTTTTGTGGTTGAGCTTTGAGGAGGATGGAGGGGGTTTGGGGGCTTGGAGGTGAGAGCTGCCACACCACTGCTCCAGTGAGTCTCTCAGGTTGGTATCAGCTAATCTGGGGCCTTCCCCTGCCTCTGTCTGGGGATTGCAGCTGGATCAGAATTAGAGGGGAGGTCAGTCCTGATGCTTTCATTCTTCACCCTCACCCCCAGTGCCAGTCCTGCGAATACCAATGGAAATGCAGTCACTGCTTTGCAGGTTCCCTGGGTGTGTCCCGCTATTTTGTGTCATGCTGAAGCCATTGATCAGCTATAAAAAGGCTTTTAGGAAGCATCTAGAGTCAAATCCCAAAGGTACAGGAGGTGAAGGACCAGCCCTTGCTGCAGGGTCAAGGCTGTCCCTTAGGAAGGTGATGGTGCTGCTGGACAGGTGAGCTGGGAAAGTCATTTCTTAGCACTGGGCCTCGTTTTCCCAAGGTGTGCTTGGGGATAAACAGCTTTATTGACCTGCTCTTGGAAGCTCTTGGAAATTCACTGCTGAGGAGACCGTGGTACTGCTCTTGTTGGTAAGTGGTTTTATTTATGAGACTGATGGTGGATCTTTGGAGGTCAGTGGGGACATGAGAGTGACATTAGACCCTTCCCTTATACAGGTCATGCAAATAAGGGACCAAACTGGACAAGACCAACATAAGATTAGGAGGCTCCTTTTCCTCAAAGCAGTCCCAGATGGAAAACCTGACCCCTTGGAGCATGGTTGTGGAGTCCACTTCTGCACAACGTTGGGTTTCCTTCAATCACTTATCCTGTGTATCCAAAAAATGACCACCTGGGCACCCCATCCCTATCTTGACAGACACTGTCATTAACTGGGGAAATATTCTACATCAGCTGGAAAATTCCAGTGAGCTGGGGAGGCCAGAGGCCTCTCCTCCTGCAGATGTTGGGGCTGTGCTTGCCAGCAACCAGATCCTGGCCTGAGTTTGTTATAAAGAAAGAGCAAAAATTAGCCAGCTGCTCTCAGTGGAGATTTTCATCCCTTTTTCTCCCCCTTTAATGAAAGAAATAATAACTCCATGAAAGGCTCAGGCAGGACTTATTCAGACCCAGGGGAAATTCACCCTGCTGAGAGGTATAGATACCAATTAATTCTCATTTAAAGCCTATTTTGAGTGGTACTACATGGGTGTAAATCTTTCTGCTGGTGTTCATACTGAAGTGAATTTTCAACCGGCCCTGAAGGGCAAAAATTCAAACTCTCTCTTATTTCATAGTTCTCAAGGACGCAGAACAGGCAATACCACCTTTTCTAACCTTCCTTGGCTGTAGGTAGGCTGTGGGATTGAGTCATGGGCTAGAAGAGTCCTTAGGAGAGGCATTCTCTGCTGTAATGGATCTCAGGGTAACTCTTGGTTTGCAGGCTGCATCATCAGCAGTGCCTCCCACCCTCTCCCAGCTCCTGAGCCCACAGACACACTGCCAGGGCTTTAATAAGGGACTATTAATGCAATTTTCCCTTGAGTTTGTGCTAAATCTCCATCCCAGGGGCTGAGATGTGCCGGGGAGGAATGTGGGGATTTTATCATTTGCTTTTCTATCTAAACAAAATGCTTTCTCATAAACACAGAGAAGGAAACCCCACTTGGCTGAGCCCCCTTGGAAGAAGTGTCTGCACTGGGAATGTTTATATGTTGCCTCTGAAACCTAAACTAAATCAAACTGAGGCTTTGAGCAGCAACTGCCCCAGTTGTGAGCAGCACCAGGGCTCTGTGCTGTGCTGGGGCTGAGCCTGCACCCAGCACAGCCCCATCCTGCCCTGCCAGCCCTACTGCAGGCAGCACATGGACCTGATCTTGGAGGCTGAGCTGGGCTTTCCAGAAATTAAGTTCCCCAATGGCAAAGACCTTCCTGGAGCTGGAGGAGGAAGGCACTGGCTCCTGCTTGCTCTTGTTTAGTGTTCACCAGGGCTCTTCACAGTGTCTTCCTAGTGAACCCAGGGCAGCCTAGAGCTCATTGTCCTGTCCATGAGAACCCTGGACTTTTTGGGAGCTTCTGGGTTTGCCTGGGATGTCCCAGAGTCCTGACAAAGAACACATAACTGCCCCTGCCTCCTGTCATCCCTGGTACACCATGGAGGCCTCTCCTTTAGAGAACCAGACAGTCTGACTGTGTTGCCTTCATTTTAAATCATCTGGGGATTATTAACCGGGGATACCCTGACCCCCCCACTGAGTCTGATCCCCTCACAGCTGGGTGGGATCTGAGACCCCTGTGCCACTCAGGCTTGGCAGGAGCTCCTGCCCAAGGTGACAGATCCCTGCTCATTCTGATGTGAGGTACAACTGGGGGACAGAAAGGTGCTCTAATTTCCAGCAGAAAATAAGGCACAAGATGCTCCACTGCTGGAAACTTTCAAGATCAGGCTGGACAGGGCTCTGAGCAACCTGGTCTAGTGGAAGGTGTCCCTGCCCATGGTAGGGGGTGGCACTGGAGGGTTTTTAAAATTCCCATCCAAACCAAAATGTTCTATGTTGCTATAACACCATGGGAAACGAGCAGGCAAAGCCAACCCCACGGCTGAGGTACTGTTTCCAGTGTCAGCAGCCTGTCCCAGGGGTGTGTGCCCTCCCAAAACAATGCAGGCTGTCCCTGGGCTGGGATGCACCCTGCACTAACCAATGCCTGCTGCAGGGTTCACTGTTTGTAACCACTGGGGGAAGGCACTGTCAGGTATTACTGCAAGCTCTTGGGAGCTGAGGTTGCCTTTTTTAGAGCTTTAGGATTTAGGAGGGCATGGGCTATACAAGCAATAGGGATGCAAATTTATATTCATTAACAGTGTCTAAAAATCCTCTCTGCCTGAGCAGAGCAGTGCTGTGATGTGACAAGGATCACTGGACAGCGAGGGCCACCTCCCACCTCGAGCTTTGGTCCCTGTGTGGTACTGGGCAGGTGTTGTCCAACCCCTGCAGCAATAACAACACCACACCAGCCAAACCCAGCAGCTGTTCTGTGCTGGGGCTGTGGTACAGCCTGTCCTGTCACATCCCACACGAGCACACGCACGTTCTCCCAGGGCACATCTGCCCACAAAAGCAAACACCTCTGCAGTCACTGAATCAGCCACAAACACTGCAGAGGGAAAAACACGCAGGGGCAGCAGCTCTGAGAGGTGAGCAAGAAGAAAATAAAGCAAATATAGGAGTGCAAAGCTCCTCCACATCAAACACTGATGGAGTGAGACACTGAAATCAGCGTCAGTTCCCATCTTTTTTTTGTAAGGTGTATTTATGAAATCTGGGAATGAAAGCAGAGTCCAATATGGGATGCACAGCACAGCTCACAGAGGTGAAAGCAGATGGTGGCAGTTAACACGGGCAAACAGGAACGACCAGCACAGAAATATAAATATACTCATGGCTTTTAGGAATTCATCAGAGATTCATGCAGGCACGAAAAGGGTGGATCTTCAAGGGGGGCTAAAGCAAAAAGCAACGTAGCTTTTATGGCCTCTTGCCGTTAACTGCTCTGCAATTGCAGTGGTTTACACCACGAGGTTCTTTATGTTCTCTCTGGAGGTGCTGCCACATGGAAGCAGAGCCGATCAACCGGCTCTCCTGAGTCTGGGAATTAAAACCTGCTCTCTGATTAAAACACCCCTGCACTTGCTCTGCCTCTGTCTCGGTCTCTGGTCACGCTGATGCTGCACCAAGACAAAACCTGTGCTCGTCTCTCGTGAAGAATTGCCTCCCCTCTTGGGCCCAGCACCGTGTTACTGCTGAGCGGTTCCCACCTTCCATCATGCAAAGTGAAATGATTAAAAGAGAATTACCGGAATTCCCTACATCTCCATCAGATATCAGACTTGGTCACTTGGAAAATTAGTAATGAACGTCGTTTGTTAATGTCACTGTTAAGTGATGAAGTTTTGTATGTTTAACAAGCCAGGACTATTTTCTCTTCATTTCCACGTTTGTTTTGGAACCTGCTAATTTAATTAAATCTCTGCTGTTGAGGAGCCATTAAAGGTGACCAACCATGCAGGATACCTGCTGTGGTGCACCAGACAATTAAAGGGAACAGGAGGCAGCTTGGGGGAGAGGAGCAGGTCCCTGTGTTGTACCAGCACAACACCTGGGTTTACGGGGTCATGCCCTGCAGAAGGACTTGTAGGATATTTTATCCCATTGCACAGGATATTCCAATCCCCTTGTAGTCCTAGGGCAATGCTCTGAAAATGTTCCTTGGATGGTTTTGGCCCTAAATACCTCTCCCTGCAGCATTTTGTTTAATATGTAAGATCATTAAGTGTCTGGCTATATGCAAAGGGTTTTTTATGTTCCCCTCTGAAGAAAAAAACGTCTGGAATGAACCAGAAGTGTAAATGTATGGCCTTTGCTTTGAGGATCCATGCAAAGGCAGGGAAAAGAGCAGGGAGGGAAGGGGAGGCATCAGACATAGTTCCAGAGTTCCCTTTTCCTCTTCCCCTGACCAGGTACCTCCATTACCTGCAGGTTCAAGACGTTGTTTGCAGAAATCAGGAAGCTCTGAGGTTCCAAACCCAACCTCAGCAGCCTCACATATTTTATACCTTGTAAACAGCATCCATGCCTCCTTGTAATCCACACCCACTTTGGGTTTTCCTCTCAGAAGGAATTTAATCCTTGCCATGGCACAGCTCCTCAGGTCAGAGCTCGGGGGAATTTCCCATTAAATCCCCCTGAGAGCTGTTGCTCAGTCCCTCGGTGCAGTGCCCCCACTCCAGTGAGGGCTGTGCCCCTCAGGACATGGCTGGGGGATGCTGCTGCTCTGGGGGTGATGCAATTTGGTCCCCATGTTTCAGCAGAGCACAGACTGGCCCATCCAGCAGCACTTCCCCAGAGAGGGGATGTTTCTGCACTGCCTTCCCATCAAGAACAGCCACAGGCAATTTTAACCCAAGGTCCACCTGGTGCTGGGAGGAGTGAGATGTCTGGGGGCACCTCACCTGGCAACGGCCCAGGGGATGAGCAGGGACACTCATCCTGGTGGTGTGCAGCCTTCCCAAGGTGAGTGTTATCCCAGGAGGACACTCACAACTGCCTGCCTTTTTCCCCCCTTGGCAGAATTGCTTCTCTGGGCAATAAGACCTGATCCGAGCGAACAGTTAGTAGGGACTGAGATGGGGATTGTGCTGCTCTGAGACATCATTAAGCAGGGAAAGACTGAAATTATCACATGCTGCCTGACAAAAATACAGTTCTCCAGAGCCCAACATGGGCTGGATGGCACTTTTTCTCCTCACAGCCTTTGGTAGCTGCTTCATTACTTCCCAGAAGGAGCTGGTGAGAGCTGAGCCACGGCTCCTGCTGAGCAGAGTCAGACTGTCTCCTGCATCCCTTCATGGTGGGTCTGTGCTAGTTGCTGAAGCCAACACAATTTATCCAGCTTATAAAAGACTCTGATGTTCCTGTGAGTGGCCATGCTCCAGCCTGAAAGCAGAGGAGCTGCAGTGCTGCCATGCTGGTCTGCAGGTGAAGCTGGAAAGTCCAAGCTGGTCTCCTGTGGCTCTCAGCCTTGAGCTGGCCCAGTGACCTGATGTGCAGAGGGGAGCATCCCCTCAGCAGCATCCCTGAGTGCTGGGGCAGAAGATGGGGAAGCCTCAGGGGATGGTGTGAGCTCAGGTGGTGCCATGAGTGGCCACAGAACACCAGTCCTCCAGCATGGACTGTGGCCCAGGTGCTCCAGCAAAATGCCAGAGCTTGTTTCCCTAAGGACAAGCAAAGCAGGAGGCCCACATGTGTGTCATGGAAAAAGATATCAGGTCATCCCTCTGCCTGGTGCCTGCCTGTGGCCGTGCCCCTGTCAGGGGGATGCACCCTCTTTTTTTGCACCAGGGCTGGATTTGGCCAAGACTCCTCAGGAAGCAAAGAGGGATCCAAAATGCAAATGTAAATAGATGCTTTAAAAAGCCCTGGAATATATACAAGCTCCAGCAGGAATGCGGGGAGCAGCTGCTGTTTTTCTCCTTGGCCCTCTGCTGAACGTACACAGGCACATTTTGTTGGTTGTAAATGTTTAGAGAAAACAGTTACTATTTGACTGTTTGAGGACCACTTTGTATCAGCTGGGCACTTGTAGGAGGACCGTGGTGGTGATGAGCTGCACATGTACAGCCCAGGCTATCAAAGCCTTTATCCCAACCCAGGCCCAGCACAGCTCCTTTGCATCACATCAGTTACAAAGAGCAAACACAAAGCAAACTGTTGAAAAGATTGCCCTTACTCCTAACAGGAATATCCCTAAGCTCCTTGAGAATTCAGTGATCATCCCACAGAGCTGGTCCAGCACCAGGGCAGAAATCTGCTGGCCCCACAGGCAGCAGCCTTAGCCCTTATACTGCTCACCAAGAAAACAGAGGTGGGCTGAAAGCAAAATCTCTGGGTCCAAACAGCCTTGGATGCTGATGGAAAAAAACCTGTTCTCTTTCCTTCCCTTACATCCTTCTCAGCCATTCCAGAGTTACCATCCAGCTTAGGATAACACAGTGATTTAAGGTAGTGAGTTAGGGAGGGGGGAAAGAAAGTCAATGGCTTGATGTCCATATGGGTGACAGAGAAAGGCAGGGACACCTGTAGCCCTGCCTTAGGCTCCTTTGTCACCACATTGACTTGGGTATGTTGCTTAGACATCTAACATGCCTGAAGATAGAAGAGGTCATCCCACCAACAAACTGAGATGCGATTGTACATGGGAATTTGGGCCCAAAGGAAAGGAAAGGAGAAGCAATGGGAAAGAACAAAATAAAAAAGCAACAGAAGCTGCTGCAGAGCCCAGCTGAAAACCTGAGCAGCCCTCCCCGTGCCCCAAACAATTCTGCCCTCCTGTGCAGAGGAGCAGAAGGCACTTCAGCCCTTTCATCTCTCTGCAAAGCACTCACGTCTCACCCCAGCCCAGGCTGGAGCTCTCCTCCAGCTGGGACAAAGTCAGGCAAAGCAGAAAACAAACATGTCCTAATTGCAAGTGGCACCTCCTGCTGCGGGTGGTCTCCAGGCAGAGAAGTGTGACATTGTCTGGAGCCCCCGTGCATGGCGGGGGCCGCCGTGTCCCGGCTCGGGGGTCTCGTCCTGCTGCTGGGTAACAAGGGTTTAATGGGGGAAAGGACGCACTGGGCTGTGCAGAAATCAGCCAGGAGCTGGCTGCAGTGGTCATCATTAAAGGTGCACAACTGGCTCCTGGAGAACAAAACGCTCGTCTCTCCCACCAGCCCTCCCAGCACAGTTTTGGTGCCGGGCCAGGGCGGCGCAATTGTTGTTTTGACGGACGTTGGTTCAAAACAAGCCCTCAGTCAGTAATGAGGCTTCTTCAAACTGCCTGGGACTCCGTTTGTTCTCCTCTCAATTAACGCTTTCAGAGGAATAATGCAGATTCTTTCCCAATTTGGGGGTCGAGGAGGGGGTGGGATGGAGATAGCGCTGAGAGGGGGTGACTGGTTCATCGGAGGGAAGGACAAACCTCTTTGAGTCCAACCCAGCTTTGCCTCTTGGACAGTAAAACAGTTTAATGTCAGCAAGTGGGTTCATAATTAATAGACTTTAACTGCATGTAATTAATGAGGAAGGTTATGGCAAATTCCAACCCCACCACACTGCATTGTCCCGGCGTTCATCACCATTAACCGCGTGTGCCAAGCGCTGCAGCTCCCTGGCCTCTGCATGGGCATCAGGAAGGCAAAACCTGCCTCTGTGGGGACAACTAGGGGACATCCCATGACATTGTGGTGCCTTGGATGTGTCAGCAGAGAGGCCAACCAGTCCTGATACAGAAGTGGGTCATGGGAGAAATTTTTCTGCTGAAACACGCCAAGGTTGGGTTTGCCCTGCCAGTGTTCAGTCTGGAGCCAACTCACATAGATCTGTGTGTTCCCACCAAGGGCTGTGCAGATGGGTGCCCAAGGGCCACCTGCTGCCACCCGTGTCACCATTCACTGGTGTCCCTTATGTGCCACATCTGGGCCAGCTAATAGCTGTTTCTCATTCCTTCCCTTTTCCTGGAGTGGAAATTTCTACCTGTTTTTTGGCCATAAGTTGCACTCGTGCCAAGGCAGACCACAGGATGTGGTCTCATATGAGAAAACACCTAGAATTGGTGTTTTATCTGTTTTATGGTGGTTTCACTCTGATGAAACACCCCCTTTCTCCAGGCCCTCCTTCCCCTCCCTCCTGCTTGAGCCAAGAGATCCCGAGCTCCCCAAGGTACCCGGGGCAGGAGCCTGGATGCTCTGGCACAGACAGAAGCCCTCCTGAGCTTTTACATTACACAAAAAAAAAAGAAAGGGTATTTTGGGGCTGCAAGGCCTGAGTAGAGAGTCCTGGGATTGCAGTCTGAATTTGGGTCTTCAAATTTTTATTTGCCCTGGGAAAAGTGTGCAGGACATGAGGCAGGGAAGTGCTGTGGGGAGCATGGGGGGATGAAGGGATGTGCCATGGAGAGCCAAGAGGGGCTTGGGCCAGCAAAGGGGTCCCAGAGAATGAAGTGGCATTGAAAGGAAAGAATAAAGAGAATTGTTTTGCTTTGGGAGCAAAAGATAAAGGAGTACAAATGAATCTCAGTTGGTTCAGTTCTTAAAACTGATCTTCTTTGAAGGAAAAATAAACAGTTCTGAATTTTTTAGGTTTTGTGCTTGGTTCCTTCTGTGCTCAGTTGTCTCCAACAGAAATGTTCTCTGCACTCTGTGCTTGATGGTCATTTTCTAATTAGGCAAATGCCTTTTGGGATTTTTTTCCCCCCAAAACGAAAACTCAGTTCTCCTGGATAATTTAACTTCTTATAAAATATTGAGAATTAAGACCTAATGGAAAAAAACCCTAAAATAAATATTTTATGGCTCTGAAAAGCTCCCAAACTCCAGCATAGAAAGCTCCCAGATACTGCTGTGTTTCTTTTTTAAAGAAAAAAAATAAAAGTTTACTGCTTGGAAAAACTCATAACTAATTTATTTATGCCCTTGGTGGTCAGGGGCAGCAGACTGTGATGAGGGGAGGGGATGGGCTTTGGGTAGTTTTTAGGAGAAAAACTGGAAGAACTTTGGCCCCTTAAAAATATCAAATGTTGGTCCTGCTTGATTGACACTTTTGCTACACAAATCACTTTGAAAACCCTGATCCTGGGAAAGCCCAGCCCTGGTTAATGAGATGTTTGAAGGGGTTCACACTTCTTGTAGGAGAGAGTTGAGTGCTAGTCAGGGGCCAGGGGAGCTCCTGCTTGCACAAGGCTGGGAATCCCTGGAAAACCTCTGAGTTACCTGCTGGGGACATCCACGTGTCCCTTCTGGGGACAAGGAGTAAAGGTCACAACCATGTTCTCAGGGAAATGCCCACATCCAGGTGGTGTGAATCCATCCACGTGCATCTGAATAGAAAGGTCCAGGGGTGTTTTCCTGCTTGAACTGGTTAGTGTTGCTACTGGTTTTCCATTTCAAAAATGCAGAAAATGCAGGTTTGGTGACAAATCCCCTTCCTGCACCGCTTCTTGGCTAAGGCCAGCCCTGCCTTTCCCTGGTCCTTGTCCCAGACTGGGCAAGGAAGCAGGTCCAAGAGGTGACAGTGCCAGGGGGAGGTCAAGAAAAGTTTAAGAAGTGCTGTAATTGGGATTAGCCCGTTTTTCTTTCCATCTAATCAATGAGGTTCTCTGTATAGATGGATACAAACCCATTTTCTAGGAGGGAAACTGTATCTGTGTGAGGAACTTGGCTCTTGATGGATCATCCTGCAGGAGGGTGGCCTCTTCCCTGGCCCCTAAGAGCATCCCTATGGAATGGCAGCTGACTGATAGAGGGCAGCTAGGAAACCCCAGGAGAAGGAAAGTGAAGGATATTCCCATTATCTGCAGGCATGTTCTGCAGACAGGATTCCTTTTTCTTTTTTTTTTTTAATTATTATTTTGAATCTCTATCCAGGGAGAGTTGGTTATAAAGGGAAAAACTGTTCGGCTCATTATCCTTTAATTATTGAAGTGAATGATTTGGGTAAAATGGAGGAAACTGAAAACATGGAGATGATATTCCAGTCCATTAGGCAACCTTGGTTTCCTAAATCAGTATCTTTAAAGCTGGCAGGAATATTTTTAATTTATTCTGTCATCTGCATACAGAGAGAACTCTGTCATTACAGAAAGGACTTTTCAAAAGCTACACATTTTATCCCCTTGTTCTGCTCTTCTCAGCAATAATCTCTCTGTGCCTTCCACCCCTGAGCTGCTGGTTTCTGTTTTAGTTGGGGGTTTAATTTAAAGAAAAAAGATCAGTCTGGCATTTTAAAGGACTGCCTGCTCTGCCCATGATTGTATCTCACCTCCCCAGAAAAGCACTAAAACCCAAGCAGGATTCAAGGAAAGAAAAAGTTTCATCTTGTTTAGAAAATATTCATTAAGAAATAAAATTACGAGAAGGATACAAATATTTTCACTAAAAATAAATTGAAAATACCCCAGGTGAAGAATCATAGATCATCCAGGTTGGAAAAGACCTCCAAGATCATCGATTCCCTCCTGTCTCTGATCCTCACCTTGTCCCCCAGCCCAGAGCTCTGAGTGCCACGGCCAGGCCTTCCTTGGACACCTCCAGGGATGGGGACTCCACCACCTCCCTGGGCAGCCCCTTCCAGTGCCTGACCACCCTTTCTGAGAAGGAATTCTTCCTGATGTCCAACCTGCCCCTCCCCTGGCACAGCTTGAGGCCGTTCCCTCTCCTCCTGTCCCTTGTTCCCTGGGAGCAGAGCCCGACTCCCCCCCGGCTCCCCCCTCCTGTCAGGGGGTTGCAGAGCCAGAAGGTCCCCCCTGAGCCTCCTTTTCTCCAGGCTGAGCCCCCCCAGCTCCCTCAGCTGCTCCTGCTGCTCCAGCCCCTTCCCCAGCTCTGTGACCAGTACAGATACTCCACAATCAAGAGGAGAGCTGTGACAACAGGCAGGCAACTCTTCCTTGTGAAAACAGGACAGAAGAGTTCTGGGATTGCTTGTTCTCTGCTGATTTGGGCGGCAGCTGAGTGGAAAAGGCTCTTGGAGTAAACTTCAGAATGAGGCTCTCCAAGAAGTTTTCCAGAGAATGGGAAGAGTTTCAGCCACTCACTTCCCAGCTGCTCTGTCAGTGCTGCTGGGTTTTCCTTCCTGCAGCGTGAAGGTGCTGGTCAGCCACTGATCCCCCACAGCACCTCTGCTGTCACAGACACCTCCTGCTCCTCTCCTCTGGACCAAACACCTTGACTTCCTCAGCTGCTCTCTGAAACTGGTCCCTGCTGCACTCTACAACACCCTGCTGACCTCCAGCCTCCCCCTTGTCTCTGTCTTTTAACAGTACTGGGTTCAAAGTGGGACAAGATGTTTCAGACAAGACCTCAAACACGATAAGAAAGCAAAGAAATAATCTTCATACATCCCTGAATGAGATTTGACTAAGAATTGGCATTATATTCCAATTTTGGTCCGTGTTTAACTCAAGATCCACTTTTATGCCAGACTGTTCTTCGGTCAATTAATTTTGATGTGGTACTTGTGCATTTGTATTCTTCTTAAACATCCCGTTTTACAGCTTGCACTGAATGTTACATTGCTGGATTCCTAATCAGGTACTTGGCTTGTTAGGATGGTTTTTGTTCTGATAAGGTGTTTTCAACCAAGTGTATACCCAAATTACATCTCTCACATGGTGATTTCCTCCAGACAGCACTGCCCTGAGTTATGAGAGCATCAATCTGAACACTGTCAAAAGCCTCCTTACTCAAAAGCCATCACATGTATCACTTGGCTCTCATTCCCGAGGAGGAAATGAAATTAATTTGACATGTCAGGATACATTTGGGTAAAACTGAGGGTTATTTTTAGCGTGGGAGATTTGTTGTTGGGTTGTTTAGGAGGATTTTAGCACAGAACACGACTCTTTAAGTAGATCTACTCCACAAAACTCTAAATGTTGGGATAACTCAACAGACTGTTGAGTTTGCAATGCATTTGTCTGATGAAGATAAGATCTAATATGTCTTAAGTAAAGACAGTTGTTGGTAAAACTCATCTGGCTTCGGAGTCCATCAGACTTAAACACCAGAAACTTTTTAAACCCCTTCAGCTGCTCTCCATTTATAGTTTACCTTGGTCCTTTCCATTCTTCTCCAAAACCCAAACAATGTGGTACTTATTTAATGAAAAAGCTAACAGAGAGTTTACATTTTTTTTCCTGAGAGAGACTTCAATTCTTCAATTGTGTTGCTCTTTTTCAGGCACTCACTTTCCTAAGTGGCTTCAATAACAGAGCTGAGGTACAGACATAATGTCACCGTGGTTGTTGGTGCCTCAAAGTGTGTATTTCTGATGTTTGGCCTTATTTTCCTTTCTTTCCTCTTTATCTGAGATAAACGTCATATCCTTCTTATTTCTGGTGATTACATCATTACCCTCAGCTCACACATTTGTGAAGGTGGGTTTTTTCATGTCTAGTCTGAGTCAGGTTCAGTCTGAAGTTTCTTTATGTCTTTGGAAACCCATGAAAGGTCTCTGAAAGCCAGACTTGTCCCTTATTAGCTGTATAACTGATGGATCAAACATATTGGCACTAAAAATGAAAACCTCTTTTTAAATGGGTGGTTGAAGATTGAAAACATGAAAGTGTTGTCTCTCTACAACTACTTTCAATGGTGCTTTTGCCTTTTGCTGCAGAAAACCAAGGTGCAAATGGCTGCTGGAGCTGCCTCTACCATTGTGCCTGAGAAATGTCATTTTGAGGATAAAGGTTGTTTCTTTGCAAAGACACAATGCAGTGTCCACAGGATTTTGTTTCTATCAACAGTAAATCGTGTGTTTCAATCTTAACAAGTATTTTTACAAAGTAAATTCCTAAAAAAAAAATATGATGGACCAGCTCCAAAAGTTGTGAAAGGGCCCTTAGTTTCCCTTGTGCTTGCAAACCACCGTAAAAATATATACAGAGTTGAGACAAAGTTGACAGTTTTTCCTAACAAGTAAAGAAAACACACTCCACTCAAATCCAGCAATAAGAAATACAGAAGTTTCAAGAAGGTTTTGGATCTGATCCACGGCTGGTGAATTTGAATAAAATATTTTAAAACCATGAGAAGGTACAGACTTTTAAGATCTATTTTTATACAGCTAAATTAGGATGATGATAGTTTCACAACTGCTTCCCATGAAGGGGAACTGACAGCAAGTCCCCCAAAATACCTGTTGAAGTGCTGCAAGCTCCAAATTTGGGCGCAAATGACTGATGGAAGCATTTGACCTTCCTCTCTGAAGAAATGGGGGAGGTTTCTCGCGAATCTTTCAAACAGTGTCAGCCTGTCAATTTTCAGACTCTTTAATTTTTTCCAGCTGTAAATCAATCATCTTATTAACTCTTCTCTAATGTCTCCCACCGAGTTATCTGGGACTGGCAGCTTGACAAGCGATTTTTGCGGAGCTGCGAGAATAAAGTTTCTCTTGTGCAGCGCCGTGATGTCATGAGCGCTCCCTCCTGGCTTCCACTGATCCTCTCTCACAAAAGCCTCCTTCTTTGCTCGCAGCAATTATTCAGCTATTAAAGCACATTACGTTAGGTTTCTTATTTTAAGAGTGATATCACTCCTCGCTTTAATGTCCAGCCGATGGAGCAATTTGCACTGACTTCCCCTGACACCGTGTTGGTGCTCCAGTCCCCAGGTTGTGTTCCTGCCTGCATAAAGCTGCTATTGATGGGATCTAATGTGGAGAAGGCAGAGGGGCTGTGCCTGATTTAAACATGTAAGTATGGAATATTATGTACTCCCTCCTCTGGAACAATGTTACCAGAGCCACCACTGAGCTCTGCTTGACAAACCTGTGAACCTTTCCCCCAAGTGTCTTCGACTTGGATTCTTTGAGAGGACGAAGCTCAGGAGCTTTCCTGTGTGTGGGCACATGAATATGTGTGGATGTCTCCTCCCTACTTCTGGTCCATCACCTATTCCAGACCTGACCAGGACATTGATGCTCCAGATATGCAGGTCCCACCAGTCCTGCAAAACCAGGTGGCCAGGCTGGAGAGGAAAACATGCAAAGAGGAGCTCAGCCCTCCAAGAGCTGCCACAAAAGAGATGCTCCAGAGAAAGTTTTACCTGGAGCCTGCAGCTCCTTCTGAACCAAAGCACGTGTACAGGATGCTTTGGTGATCTGTGCCTTGGTTTCCTCCAGCCCATCACCATCCAAACTGCATCCAACGATCTTCTTTCCAGAGGGAACCAGAAGAAAGTGAATCCTGGGCTTGTGGGGACACAAGAGTACACCCAGTGAGGAACCTGGCAAGGACAGAGCCTGCTGGAGTCCATCCCTCTCCACAGAGCCATAGCAAAGCACACAGCCTGAGCCCTGGTGCTGGGAGGACTGGCTGCTGACATCCCCACACCTTTGTTACACTCCCCCTTCCTCCTTCCACCTGACATGACAATCTCTGGCTTTCAACCTTTCATCCAAACCCCTCTTCCTTTCTCCCCTTTGCTACAGTGGGATGGGGGTGACCACAGCCCCTGGGGCCCAGGCTGGGCTCTGTGGGGCTGTGGGTGCAGGGGCAGGCTCACATCAGTAACTCCAACAGCTCCTGTTCTCGCAGCTCAAAACCAGGCTGCAGACTCCTGGGTGCTGATTTTGGCTAAACCTCGGTTTCTATTTCTGTTCTCAACTTGGGAGAAGCACAGGGAAAGGGATGATGCCAGAGAGCCCCCTGCCTATCCCAGCCTGTAGGTCCACTCCTGCTGCCCAGAGGGTCTGGCAGCCAGAGGGCGAGTCAGGGCAGCCCAGGATTGGTGTGAAGCATCACAGTGGGACCAACACCACCGGGACTGTCACTGAGCCACTTCTAAGCCTCTGCACATCCCTGTGTGCACCCTCCTCCCGGCTGGAGGACGCTGCCAGCAGCTCTATCCCACCAGGCAGCACCCAGATCCTGCCTGGCACCCTTTTATTTTGGAGGTGGGGAGGGAGGTCTGACTGCTTTGCCCTGCTCTCGGTCAGAGGGGCTGGAAGTGTTCAGCTCCAGCTCTGGTTTCCTCACAGGTGGTCCAGTGCCCAGGAGGCTCAGGTGTATATATAAGACCTGCTATTTATAGGTCTCTTTAATTTCCCAGTTCCACTGTGTATTAACCACAAACCAAGCAAAACATGCAGCAATCTGTTACTTCTGCTGTGTCTCACATGCAAGGTGTGGGGCTCAGAGGCCACTGAAGGACTTTCCACCGACAAATGCCTGTCTGGAGTAGCAAGAAGTGCCTCAGGTTTAAAGAGCCAGTGAAGGCTTAAAATCTGTTTGCATGACCTGATGCAAATGTCAAATGAATATAGATATGCTGACGGCTTGATACTGAATTTTTCATGGCATAACAAGGTAACAAATGCCTACCAGGCAATGCAACTTTGCAGTCCCTCTCAAAAGCTTAAGCCTGTGATCTGATCAGCCTAAATTCATGTGATCAACTGATCAGATCAGCTTGTGATCAGTCTAAATGCATCATATCTTGTCTAGTCTTAATTAAGAGTTAGCAAGATGTTATCACTATTAAATTCATCATTCAAAGTGCAACCCATGATGTACACAAGTATGTCAAATAGAAGTGCAAGTGTTTGAACATTACACTGAATTTTTTAGTCCCAGAAGGCTGAAAATAGCAGAAGCTGAAGAGAAACAAGCACTTTTCAAAAAGTGATTCGTCCAGACCTAAACTGTTTGGAGTGAATTGCTCTCTGGATATCCCTTTTCACGACTGACTGAAGGAAAATAAATGACCAATTGACTCCATTAGCCTCTGCTGAGCTGCATAGGCCAGTTTGGGTTCCAATGATGCAAAGAGTCAGTTTTATACAACTATTTTTTTCAGACTTTCTTGGCACGCAGCAGGACAAGGAAGAGAGAGACTGGAATTTAAGGGTTTTCTTTTAAGAAGGCAACTGAGAAGAAATAGGTGCTATTAAATACTTGATCAATATACTGGTGCACAGTGAGAAAACCAGCTCAGACTTCCCAGGAGGATTTGTTTGTGGTTGCATGGAAAAGCAGCTCGGAGAGGAAATCACAAAAAGGGAAGAGGTGTTGTAGGAGAAAGTGGCAAAGAAAAACTTGACAAGCTGCAAGAACATGGGTTGGGAGGAGCCCCATGGGACAAGATGCTATGGAGCAGCTCAGGGATAACAGGATTACAAAGCAGAACCTGGATTTTGGAGCAATCCACGACAATGGACATCCAAGCAGGAGACTTTGGTCTGTGTTAGCTCCCAGCAAAACACTTTGGACAACGTTCTTAAGTCTGGGGATCTGTGTCACTCCTCCCTTCTGGGGTAGGACACGAGGCAGCCATTCAGCAGCAATGACAGTGGTGCAGGAAGGATCTGAAGAGGTTGTAAAGTGGAATAACAAGCTCAGCCATATCCACCTGGAGAACTGGGGCTCATGGCATGGAACTGCTGCCCTGTGCAGGGGGCCCTGTGGGACCACCCACGGTCAGGGGTTTGCAGGCAGTTCCCAGAAATGGAATTATACGGAATGAAGGGATGCATCAGTGTGAGTGACTTCATCTTTGGCAAAAAATTCCAAGGGACTTCTGGCTGCAGAGTCTTCCCTGAGGTTTCCATGTGCATCAGCATGGTCTGCTGTAGGATCATTTCTGTGTGACAGCCGTGGGACTCCGGCTTCTGTCACCTCTGGGATAAACAGACCCTCTGCAACACACACCTTTTACTAATCATGTGACTCCCTTAATGAAGGCCCTGCAAATACACATAAATTTTCATGTGGGAAGAGCCCCATCAAGGAAGAGAAGCCTCCTGCCAGACTGGTTCTAATGGTTCCTGGCTCTGGGCAACAGCCAGCCCTGTCAGCTCAAAGCAAAAGAAAAAGAGGAGGGGGAGAAAAACGTGCAACTAAAGAGTCTTTAGTGGCAAAAATGTGCTTCAGAGGAACTTTTATGGGGTCCCTCTGGACAGCACTTGTTAAAATCCAATAATCACTTAGAAAAAAATCCTATCACACTGGCAGAAGGGAAAAATTGAATAAGGAAAAAAATTGCATGAGAATTGGTTATATATAACATCATCGTCAAGGTTTCACGTAGTTCAGATACGCACCATGGTGAGGGAAGATGTTCTCTGCTTTCACATCCTGCTGCCTATTCCTATGTGCAAACCTCTGTAGGGAGATGAAGTTTTTAACCCCTTTTTGCTGGTGATTGTACCTGGCACCCCATGGAGACACCCTGCCTGGCAAAGGTGGTCCAGCCAAAGGCAGTTGAGAGGGGGAGAGTTACTTGGGATGGATGGCTGGATGGCTGGATGGAAGGATGGATGGATGGATGGATGGATGGAGCACTGAGCTATAAAACACTCCTTATGCAGTGGAAAAATGACAACTAAAGCTAAACTTTTAAAGCACCTTGTGTTTGAAGGGGCTTGCTGGGTTTACATCTGAGTGATCTTTCCCTCTGGGCACCACTGTTGTCCCAGGGTTATGTCTGGATTTGAGAACTGGCAGCCACTTGTAGCTGCTCTGTGAATTTTTCTTTTATTAGCAGGTGCTTTCTGCATTGTGCATCTCTGCTGACAACCTCCAGCACACAAGAAATGTGAACGCTCATGGTTTCAATCTGACATGGACTGGAAGCAAAATCAAAGCTAAAAGAATCCCATGAAAAGGAAATCCAGCTTCTTGACCTGCTGTAGCAGCAGCAGAGCTGAGCTCTCAGTGTGTCACAGGCAGCTGCTGCCATTTGCAAGTTTATATTTCCAAACTGGTTTGCAGAGGGATGGACAATGGAAGGCAAACAAAATGAATCTCTTGCACTGAGATAAATCCCTGAGGCAGACACAGTGGTGAACCCTCCTGCTAAGGCAGCCTGCAAATGAGAATCCAATGTTCCTTAAGCACCACTGTTCCTGCACACATCAACCTCCTAATTATCAGTCTGACAACGTGTTTGCAATACACACTTATGGCATATCCACTGCAAGAGCAGAGTTGCTCTGTGCACATGGAATGGGGATTTTCCCTGTGATTTTTGAGGTCCAATAGCCTGGACTGCTGCATATCCTCAAGTCAGCCTAGCTCACATTAGAATGGTAGCAAATCATCACCAAAATTGGTAGTTCACTGACCAAGTTGGTAAAGCCAGCAATTTCTGTGCATTAAGCATGTTGATGACCAGAGGACACCAAGTTTTTCATTGATGCCTCAACACCTTTTGCCTGCTGTGAAGCCCAGCAGATCTGAAAATCTGGACCTCCATTCCCAAAGGTTTTTTAACTTGCTCTGCCGTACAAGTACACGTAGAGCCAAAGGGATCATGATAAGGCAAGGGATCATCACTGGATGCCACGTGTGGTAAGTTTTTCCATCAGGCAAAAAGAAAAGAAAACATGCATTTAAATGAAATAAAATAGTTACTGTTGAAGGTCTTAGAAATCCAGGTAGTAATTTTCAGGGTGAATGAAGGTTTCTGCATGAACAATGTTTTCAGAGTATTGTTTGTCTTGGAGAAGAAGTGCTCATAAATCTACAGCCTGTGCCATTGCAAAAAAATTATCTCAGCTAATTTCAGGCCCAAGCTAATTAATCAGCACTTGTTGCCATGTTAATTAGCCAAAAGTGACCTCAGACGAATTTGGCCTTTTCCAGCTACTTAGCCCTAATGGGAGAGTATGCACCTGAGGCAAAACCTGGGAATAAATAGATGTGAAACCTGCTTCCAGCTGGGTAAATACAGCCCAGATTTCCTGGTTCCTACACTTGTGAAATAAACTGTGCCCCAACCTTGCCTCTCTTTGCTTTCTGGCCTTGAGGAACATCTACGACTCTCTGGGCTTTAAATGGAGCCCTTGCAAAGTGTTATTTATGCAGAGGTGGCCTTGGAAAACTTTACAGCTGGGTC
Organism: Neopelma chrysocephalum; assembly: GCF_003984885.1. NCBI lineage: Eukaryota > Metazoa > Chordata > Aves > Passeriformes > Pipridae > Neopelma > Neopelma chrysocephalum. The sequence continues at coordinate 2,638,325 of NW_020897746.1, read as the reverse complement.
TTGGCCACTCGTGGGATTATTGCTGCAGTATTTCCTGCTGGGAAGGCTTGTTCCCTCGGCAATAAAACGTGTGCCAGGAGTGCACAACTGCAGCAAAGACGTTCAGGAGGGAATGCCAAGGGTGTGGAAACAGCTTTGTGCCTGATTCCACTGACCTTCAGGAGCAAGATCCCTCCTCCACACAACCCTCTTGCTGTGACACTCAGGATTCTCCCCTTCACCACCAGCTTGCTCTCAGGACTAGAGTTGCAAGACCAATAAGTTGCAACTTTCCCCACAAGAAAAATGGCCCAAGTGCCTTTCCAGATACATGTCAGTGGTGGTGAAGAGAGGAAAGCCAATGCCACATCACCTTTTGACAGGTCATTTACATTGATACAGCCAATTCCTGTTGTTTTCCTAAATTAGATGTTCTTTTCCAGACAGAAATTAAGGAATCTGGCTTTCCCCTTCAGAAGGCTTTCTCTAGATTAGGACATGGAGATGTATTATGTGAGTTTGAGTTAAATTGTTGGTAAAGGCAAAGCACTTGAGAATACACAAAGTTAACCAGGTCAAGAATGTTATTCCTGTAGATCTATTTATTATTCTATATAGATCGATAATTTATACAGGTCTGTTGTTATAGATCCCTTTACTCAGTTTTATGATCTTAATGTGCCTAACTTTGCAATTCTCTGACAAGAAAATAAACATGATTATCCCCATTGCACAGATGAAGTAACTTGCCCAAGGTCTTGAGTGAGAAACCAAACCCTCTCCATCTACATGAACTCAGCGTTTCCAGCTGCTGCTCTGCTCCAACCCAGTATCAGCACAAGCAGCTGCATGAAACAGGGTAACAAAATACAGCTGCAAACCCTCTTTTCTATCAGAGCCCAAGATGGGACACCCAAAGGCAGCACGACCATCCCTGAATGCCTCTCTCTATCAGAGGAATAAACCTGGAGCTCTTCCAGCCACTGCTCCCATCCTGCTTATGTACAAGCAAGTTACTTTGGAAAGTTTCTGGTCTCGAGAAAGTCTCTGATTTTGAAAGTGTTTTTTAATCTACTAGAATGTTTTTCCTTCTAAAGAAGCTGCAATTCCCACTCTGAAGTGTTTTAGTAAAACACCAGTTTTCCTATTTTCGCTGTCTCTCTGACTCCCACCAACTTGCTTCAAGAACCTCCTCAACTGAATCATCTCCACTTGAAATTGCTGCTCTTAAACAGCCATTAACATTTCAAAAAGCTGTTTGAAAATCCCAAATCTCTCTTGAGTCACTTCCAAGGAACTTTTATGAATCATGGTTTGTATCATATCACACCATTCAGCAAGACATGGGCTGGAACAAAGGCATTAATGGGCATGACCAATCTTTAAAATATCCACGTGAGGAATAGCAGTGAAACGTTGTGAAGGTTACAACTGGGGATGTAGGAAGCCAGAGGTGAGTCTATGGCTGCTTCTGAAGGGCTGTTTAATTTTCTTCAGCTCTTTTGAGCCTGCAAAGACTGAAACATTTAGTGTAGGAAAAGGGAATTATTTTCCAAAATTGCAGTCATGCCTCTTAGCATGGTCTTATCTCTAGAACATGACCCTATTATGCACAGTAACTCAAAATAAGAATAAATCATGTTGGTCTCTCCTGGGACCACGTCAGAGCATGTTATATTTTGAACTGAAGCTGGTTTGAAATCAGTCACTAAGGCACTGTAGGAATTCTTTAAGGACTTCTTCAAATGTGATGAATTAAAAAGCAACATTACTTTTAACCACTTCACTCTTCTAACCCGGTTCAGCTCATTATTTTGGCAGCACAAAATGCAAAAGGAAGGCTCCTTGCATTTCACATATTCTTTCTAGATAAACAGAGATGCCCTGTTGCTTTTGGAAAGGCTGATTATTTTGTTTATAAATTTAAAAAAGGCTCACTAAACTGCCTCTGAGACCCCATTTCTCTAATGTTAATGGCAGAACTGGGGAATGAGGAAAGTGGCACCTTCCCCAACTCATCTCCCCTGTCCCCTGTACAGTGATGAGCTCACACACCCTGTGGAAAACTCCTGGTGATTTCCTCAGGTTCAGAGCTGGTGTTGGGAGCAGGGGATATGGGAGAGAAGCACCTGAAGAATCACAGAATCACAGAATGTGCTGAGTTGGAAGGGACCCACATGGACCATCAAGTCCAACCCTCAGCCCTGCACGGGCCCATCCCCAAGAGTCACCCCCTGTGCCCCAGAGGATCAGCCAAACCCTCCTGGAGCTCTGGCAGCCTTGGGGCTGTGCCCACTGCCCTGGGGAGCCTGGGCAGTGCCCAACCAGCCTCTGGGGGAAGAACCTTTGGCTGAGATCCAACCTGAGCCTGCCCTGACACAGCTCCAGCCATTCCCTGGCTGCTGTCCCTGGTCCCCCCAGAGCAGAGCTCAGTCCCTGCCCCTCCTCTGCCCCTGCCCAGGAAGGTGGAACTGCAGTGAGGTCTCCCCTCAGTCTCCTCTTCTCCAGCTGAACACACCAAGTGCCCTCAGTGTCCTCACACAGCTTCAAATCAAGACCCTTCCCCTTCTTCGTTGCCCTCCTTTGGACACTCTCTGATGGCTTCATGTCTTTTTTATATTTCAGTGCCCAAAACTGCCCCAGTATTGCAGATGAGGCTGCCCCAGTGCAGAGCAGACTCCTGTGTCTGAAGCCTGCAGAGCATCCCTGGAAGGCTTCAAGAGTGAGCTGGGTCAGTTAAGGCAGAGATAACCCTTCCCCTCTCCCTCTCTTACCTTGCTCACATGTATTACACCTTGTGCCTTTCACTGCAGGTTAGTAAAGATGCATTATAGATGAGCAGCTACCGGGGGGTGTTGGTAATGTGGGGTAGAGTTACCCAGGAGCAGCAGGCAGAGCTGAGCTAAAATTGATCCCAGCCTTTGTTATTTGACCACCTCATACAGAGTGTTCCAACTGCCCCACTGTGGCTCTGCCTTTTGTTTTGGGCTGCCCTGTAGCCCCATGGGCTCCAATACTTTTTTGTCATCTTCACTGAAAGATTTTTTTTATTGAGAAGTGCCACGGAATCTTTCCAAGCAATGGGTTAATGTTGAAATCTAAATTCTAGTTCAACAGGGACCTGTCTGTTTAATGGCAAGTTGTTGGTTCAATACTGATATATAGAGAGAAAGCAGGAAAAATAACCTGACAATGATGCTCAAACGAGGTCGCTGGGAGCGAATCTGGTCAGGCTCTGCTGCAAACTAAAGATGAGCAATCATTTCAGTCTGGAGTAGTGCTAAAAGACATCTCAAGGTTATTTATTTTTAAATTGGTGAGTTGAATTCAACACTGGAGTAACAGGGAGGTATGAATATCCTCTATGGAGGCGAGGATTTTGGGGAGGAGATGGTTCTTTTGCCCTGGAGTTGGAAGTGCCTTCACTAAAAGGTTGTTTCCTCTGCTGAGGGGTACAAAGGTGCTGATAAAATAAAATGAGGATGAAAAACTCCCTCTAAGGGGATTATTGTGAAGGGCAGGGAAGGGAAGGCACACAGCACATAACACACAGCTTTTCTTAGCCCTGGTCATGGTCATAAGAAAAAGTTTGAAAATTTGTCCCTCAAAAGCTACAACCCAAAAGGGAAATAAAAAGAAGCCAAAGATTCAGCTGCATTTCCTACTATCTCAGCACTGAGGAGATTGACACCTGATTTTTGAACACTTGGAGCTGGCAATATTAATAAAGCTGCTTTCATTGTCAGCGTTTCAATGTCAGGTTCATTGAAGCAAGGACTGGAACTGAGCGATTCTCTCTCCCCAATGCACGTCCTGACCACCGGGCTGGAGAATGTGCCGTATGCTCCCTTTCCATCTGAGTGAATCCCAAAATAGCCCATGCAAGACATGCTGCTGGAGGAGGGACCAAAGGGTCTCTCTCTCATATAGTGATGGAGAAACTCTCCTTCAGATTGGAGCTCAAATTCCCCAACATTTGGGCAAGCGAGCATTAATTACTGATTTAATGCCTGAAAAAAAGGCTGTACCAGCAATAATGCAAACCTTCAGTTTTGGAAACAAAAGGTTGCGTTTCAGGTGGCAGCAAAACAAAATGTTGTGGGTTTTGGCTTTGGGGAGGGGAAAAAAAAAAGCAAACAGGCAAACAAACAAATTACCTCAGGCTAATCACAGGCATTAAAAGATATCACTTCCTCCCTCCAGATGGAAAATAGGGTATTTGTACAGCCCATATTCAGAGTGTTTCTTCCCTTCGAAAGGCCGAATAATGAAAAAACATAAAGGCAAAAGCAGTGCCTGGTGTCCTGAAGATTTACTGCAGTCCTCAGGGAGTCTGGGACAGCAAAAATATACTGTCCCTGTAGTCTGCCAAACTTTGCCACCTGCATCTCCTCCACGATTTCTGCAACATCTTGTGGAAATGCCACAGTAGGAAGAATGGGGCAACAACAAGCAGAAAAGCTCCTTTCCAGGTCTAGGTATTCCTATACACCTAGATGTGTTTTCTAAAGCCTCAAATCAATGAATTGGGTATCTTACCCATCACCATCAGTGAAAACATCCTACCTGTTGTATAAAGTCCACATTAGCTCCTGTCCTGAGAATGGTTTGAAGGTGAATCAAAATCAGGTGTAAATTCCACTCATCTCAATAGGAATCTTAACTTCAGCCTCTGAACCTGGTCCTTAGAACAATAGGAACTGAGTAGAAAACTATCTCCTCATCCCATGCCTTTCCCTGCAGGATTCCTGTCCTCTTGACTTCCATGAGAGGGAAGGGGATCACTGGGTGCAGGGATGGGAAGGCACCTCCTCAGCACTCATCTCCTGTGCATGCATTTCAGTTTTTGGGGTTTAACATGAGCATGACTCAAAGGGGAAGTCCTGCCAACTCCAGCCAAGGGGTTTGATCCCTTCCCTGCCAGATTCTGCCCAAGATCCTTCTTGTTAATGCCACAAAGAAAAAAAAATGAAAGTGGGCAGCATAGATGACATCTGAAATCACCCAGTTAAACACATCTCCCTATTTCCTTTGAGCTCTGGAGAACCAACAGCCCAGACACTGAGCTCTAAAATGGTTTCACCCCTGTGCAGCACACATCAAGCTGCAATCTCCTGTTCCCTTCTCTGAAATACATAAACCATATGTTCACCCTCAGCACAAAGGTGACTTTAATCCACGGCGCGCACGTCCAGGCACACAAAGCAGCTCAGTGTTTTTGTGCACTATCTGAGGGGAGGTGTGCATGTGCCAAACACATCAATCCTCCCAGAAGCCCAGTGTGAGCAGGCACCTCGGGGACACAGGCACTTAACTGTTTAGTGCACACCACTGCAAGAGTCTGTGGGACCGAAGGACTCACACGTGCTCTGGTCTCTGTTCCACATCCCCTGGTTGCAGGTGCACTGCTCAGGGGCTCATCCCAGTACAGGATGGGCAGAATCCTCTTTATGTGAGTATTAAAGCTTGTATCTTCTGCTTTAATTCATCACCTAGATGCCCCAGCCATGCAGGTACCAATGTCCCCACTTGCAGTTCCACAACCCCAAGCTGATGCTCAGCCCTGTGCTGCTTTCTCAAGGAGTCTGCAGCCCAGACAGGGCATGGCAAAGGGGGTCAGCTCATTCTGCACCTGAGAACAGGAGTTTGACCTGATCCAGGCTTGTGCAGCCCAGAAGAACCTGCCTTGTAACAACTGAGCAACCTGGGATAGTGGAAGGTGTGCCTGCCCATGGCAGGGGCTGGAACGAGATGGTTTTAAGGTCTGTTCCAACCCAAACATTCTATGAGTTGCCATCTTTGGTCTATTTTAGGCCAAAGCAACTGCTGCTCATCCCATATTATGCTGCACAGTGAATATGACTGATGGCAGCTGATGTGTCAAGCTGTGCAGGGCTGTAGGGAGAAGAGCAGCCTCAGCCTCAGCTGCATCCCATCCTGCCCCTCTGCAAGCTGGAATATCCCATTTTCACCCCTCTTAATTAAAGTGGGTAGCACACTTACAAGGGGAAGCAAGAGGTTATGCTCAGCAAACAATGGTCCACTCAATTAAAAGGAAACACTCGGAGGAAACGTGGAGCAGGGGAGTCAAGTGTTTTCATTTATCCTCTGCTGCCTTTCACCCAGACCTGATTCTGCTTCCACAGGACCAGTCACACCCCTGTCGCTCCTCTTTCTCCCTCACACCCACCCACTGCAGGGATCAAACCCTGCCCAGAGCAAACACCTTGATGTAGTAAACCAGTCACCTGGTGAATGCTTCCCAAAACCATCCCAGCAAGGCAGGAGCCTGAAGCAAACAAGTCTGACAGGACAGGTAGCTGACCATAATTTAATGGGGCTTCTGTGCACAAAGAAGGAATTACTGGATAACCAAATTTAATGGTAAAAGCATTCCTATTCATGAGTCACTTCTGAAGGGAGAGCTGGGTACTGCTTTCCCTCTTACCTGCAGGTGCTTAATAACAACTTTGGGCTATTAGATAAGAAAGAATTTTAAGCTTTAGCTGCTCTTCCCCAGTGTTGCAATTCTCTTGCAAAGCTGGAGGGTTTGCTTTGCAACTGCTTCCTCAGCCAGGTATCAGGATCATCTTTCATTTAAACAAAATAATGGGTTTCTAGCCAGGTTGAACAAAAAAAGCCAAGCAGAACAAGCTCAAAAGAAAAAAGGCAAATGGAAATCTTGTGTTATCAGTCTCCCAAAAAATAACATGAGTTTTAAATTTTCTTTCCCCACCTTGCTCACGGTTCTCAGTCACTTGAATAAGCAACACTGCTCTGTTATTTAGTTCATTTGTTTGCTTTCTGCCCTCACTGAAAGCAGAAAAACCCAAGCTGGCTGGTTTAACGTGTCCTTTATAGGCAGATGTGGAAGTGCTGTTTGGATCTCTCACTAACCCCTTCCAAAAGGATGAACTCCACCCTTTTCCAACCAGCTCCTGCAGAACCCAGTGGCTCGGTGGGAACAGCTCCTGCTCACACCACCCAGGTTTCTCCCCTGGGTCCTGTCTCACCCAACCACACTGGGCACCTGGGGGCTCTTCCTCAGGAGCTGCTGGGGCAGTGCTGGCAAAGGGGCTGCCCACACCCACCCTCTGCCTCCATCCCCCCAGCCCCAGGAAAAGGGATCACACCTCTTGGTGTAAAGCAGCAAATCCTGGAGGGGATCTGCCATGAACTGAGGGTCTGGCCACAACAAAACCTGGCACCCCGCTCCCCCAGGGTCTTTGGGAGCAATTCCCATGGCCTGTGTAATTTATTATGCCTATCATCATGATCAGGATGATTTATTTGTCCTTTAAAGCACATTTTCTGCGTGCCAGGTGCTGGGCACAAAGAGAACAAACCAGAAAATAACAGGGAATTGAAAACTCACGTTTGAAGTCTGAGAGGAGGTTCTGGGATGTCCTTTTACATCTGTATTGGAAGGAGCACATCCCCAGCTCCCTGCCCAGGGCACAGAAGGTGCCACAAGGCTTTGGAAAACTGTTTGCCATTCTGGGAGGTGGCAGAGAGCACAAAGGTTGGCAGCACCCAGCAGCCTTGCCAAAACTCCCCATCACAGCCCTCATGGCCACAGCACCTTTCCTTGGACACAGGATCACTGGAGCACCAACTGGACACTAAAATAAAGGATTAAAAAATGGGAGTAATGTAGCAAGTGAACATAGAGCATCACAAAGCAGAAAGCAGATACAAAATTCATTGGATTTGGCTCCATTTCACACAACAGACTGTTCAATGGCAGATGTCAAGTGTATTTATGTTGTGGGAACATTTCCAAGCTACTTCCTGGGGTCTGGGAAGATCTCTGTGATTCGCCTGAGAGAAACTGTTGTTGCCTGGTTAGAGATGAGAGTTTTCATATTTACAGCTCCGGTTTCCACCTTCCATAAACTGCCCTGTGCTGCCAGAGGACGACACTCAAAATCCTTCTCTGCCACAAACATCCTTCATTGTTTTTCACCCTCTTCCTCTGCTTTCAAGGGAAAGCATTTCTTCTTTTAAAAAAATGGGTTTACAATTGACTGAAACTAATAGTAAACTCGCATTAAGTTAATTGGGTTTTTTGGCAACAAAATCAGGAAAAAAATGGAACATCAAAACACATTTTCCTTGATATTTTCAAGGAAAAATTTTCTGACATTTCATTTGGGCACAAAGCTCTGTTTCAAAAGATACTCATGTTTAATAATTAAAAAGGGGAAAAGAAAAACAATCAAGCACAGCATGCTGAGACAAATTAGATGTTTTCCTGACCCAAAAAACCCCTTAAAAATACATATTTACTGTTTCCTTCTGGGAAACAAGTTTTAAGATAAACCCAGACTGAACCTTATCTTGGGAAGAGGGTTATCCTGTGAAATAAAAAGTCAGTGGTTTGCACAGTCCCTGTCTCCAACTTTTGCTTTATAGAGGAGTTGGTTCTGTTAGGGAAGGTTTGATAAGCTACAAATTGGTAGAAAGCAAATAAACAAGGCAGAGCTGGACCCAGCTGACAAAAACTCACAGGAGGAGCCAACCAGAACCTCACCAAGCACCAGAGAAGGAAGGAGAGGTGGTGTTGGGGCAGTGGCACAGGGGCCCAAATCAAATTGTACCCAGGAGGAAGAGAAGACCTTCAGTGCCAACATCCATCAGCTCAAAACTGCCTTTTTTTGGCTGGCTGCTGCTCCCAGGGAGCGGGAGCTAAATCCAGGGGGAAACCTTTTCCTGCCATCTCCCTCGGAGCTGCTGGCAGAGCCTTTGTGGTAAATTAGGGATGGGGTTGAGTTGCTCAGGAGTGATTGACCAGACTTCCAGGTCATCTCTCCCACCTTGGGGCTGGCAGTTCATTATCATGCTAACAGCAGGGCAGCCCCAAATCTCCCTCCTTCAAACTGCAATCCTTTATTACCCGCTGTCAAAAATACCCTGGGCCAGTTAGGATTCCTCCCACCTGCTCCCCATTTCCAGCTCTGCCTGGAAAACACGGGGTAAAACCCAGCCCTGGGTACAAGTCCCATCCTTTTTGTCTGTGCTGGGGCAAACTGGGAGGTGTCAGCAGGGACTTGGCTCTGCAGGTGCAGGAGTTGCTTGCTGATACCCAAACCTGGGAGATTTGTATGTGGATACAAAGTGCTACCACCCCCCCACCATCCAGGGATTTTATCCCCCCTCAGGCTCAGAAAACTGATGAGGGTGCAGTGAATGGGGGGGGTCTCCCGGGGCCAATTAGCAGAGATTTGGGCATCATTCAGACACTGCTGGGGATCACTGAAAAGCCTGGAATTTCTCCCCTCACTGCACTGTTCACTCACCAACACACACAGCGGGCACAGGGGGACTTGGAGCCAAAATAGAGTTTTGTTTATCCAGACAGCAGGGCTTGGGCACCAGTGGTGGCAACCTGCGTGGTGTGTTTGCATCCAAATATATTCCAAGCACTACAAACAGCCCCGGAGCTGTGGTTGGAATGCAAATGAAGCGGAGCAGAACCTTGGGGGCAAAGCTGGGATGCTGCAGATGCTGCAATAACCTTGTCACCTGGAAAGCCAGGGGTGTCACCGAGGCGTTATTGCCTTCCTGGGATGTGTTTTGCATTTCTTTGCCTATGCAAAGCAGAGGAGGAAGCGATGATGAGCCTCGAACAGCTCTCCCTGCCTCGATGAGGGCCCTGCAGCAGGGGGAAGGGAGGTGTGCCAGGGGTTTTGTGGAGCTCTGGATCAGTGGATGGTGCTTGGGTATCTGCCCTCTCCCTTGGAAAGAAGGGAATGCTCTTACATAAAACGTGGTCAGTTGTAAAGAACAAGCTGGATGTGCCTCTGGTAAATCTGGTGATGCCTCACGCACTGCCCAAAACCTCCCTGGAAAACCAGACAATATTTTTTTTCCCCTCTGTTTTTCCACTTGCAGTGATGCTCGAGAGCTTCTTATAAGTCCAGAGCAGAAACCATTTCTGCTGCAGGAGCATGTCTTAAAGGTGATGGTATGTTTTTATGAGGCCAGGAGGGAAACATTTCAGCCACGACTAAGAGTTTGCTGTCTAGACACATATTCAACCAAAAAAGGGACACTTTAACATAACCCCTACACAGCTCACAGAGTACTGAGCACAACTACTCAAAGACCCTTTCAAGTCTCATGCCCCAAAAGCCTTTCTGCCCACAAGAAAGCTTCAGCCAAAGTACACAAACTTCAGGGACACCCCTAATCCTGCCCTCACCCCAGGCACTCCCCCCATGCATCCTGCCAGCCCAGCACGAATTAAGGGGTGGATATGAAGCCTGCAGTTTACAGAAACACTCTCCCAGCTTCAAACAGCTTCAGACCCTGCTAGGCAGAAGGAATATCTGAGTTTCCATGCTGTAAACAGGGAAAACTGTGTGTGTTGGAGGGAAGCAGGCAAGAAGAGTCCACTTGCAGCAATCACATGAGCCTGAAGTGTCATTTACTGTGCATGGAACCTCCTGGAAACATCCCTTTTGGCTGTTCAAGGGCATCTCTGCTGCTGTACATTGTGTCCCTTTGCTTTCTGCTTGCATGGGGTCCACATAACGTGGCAGCACCATCAGGACCCTGCCCAGATAAAGAGCTCAGCCCGACAGAAGCAAAAATGTCAACCAGTGACAAACATCGGTGCCATCAAGGACAGAAGCGACTGATGTGCTTCCAACTGTCCTGCCGTGGGTGGAGGAGGATAATCCCATTATCAGTCATCTGCAAGAAACTGGATCACCAGTCTGGCCACGGGCACACTGGAGCTGTCAGGTGGCAGGCAGGAGCGTCAGGAACAGAGCTGAAAGCTGCCAGACAGGTCCGAGGTTTCTTGTCTCACTGATCTAAACTGATCAAAGACACAGGACATGGCTACTTGTTGCAGAGGTCCTGAAGCACAGCTGTGCTCCAGTTGTCTTTGCACTCACCCCAGGTTTCAACATCCCTCTGAGGATGGGACAGCTTCTCTGAAAATTAACAGAAATTCAGAGTTAAACCCCACCTCTAAAGAAATGTCATCAATTAAGTTTAGTAACAACACCACAAACTTCAGCTCCAAGAAACTGCTGCAGCTGTGTGCACAGAGTGCCCCTGAAGACACCAAACTGTGCTCTGCTGAACTATGCTGTGCAGTTCCTGATCTTTGTCCATATTACATGAACCACAGGCAAGGCCACATCACCCCACTGACCACTCCTGATGACCCCACAAAGATGTGAACGTTTGCATTTTGGTGGGTCTGATTCCCATCACACAAGATATGCCAACCAGAACAGCAGGAAAAGCAATTTATGACAACTTAAGGATGGAGACACCAGATCAAACACATGCAAAATGGAACAAAACGTTAAATTTTAGAGCACCAAAAGCATTTGTTCCATTTATTTCTCTTGACAAATTCTACAGCTGTCTCTGTCCTTGTTAACCCTCCTCACAGGTAATCACAGCAGTGGGTTTGCTCCCTTCTGCAGGATACATGGATCACATTGGATGTAAAGAGTGACTGTGTGCTGTGTCTTTGAATTCCTGCTCTTGGTTATGCCTGGTTAGGAATGATTACACTTCAGTAATGGTCATTATTCACAAATTCCTGACCCACTCCCTCAATCGTAACTTCACCTTCCTGGGTTTTCTCGTCTGGGAATTGCTCAGCAGTTGGGTTCAACACCTTGACAGACAATCTCTGCTGCAGAACTGTCCCAGTGTTGTTGTTACTTCTACCAAACCTCACATAAATGCTCTCAGGAAGGCACAGAATAACCCAAGTGTTGCTGGGAGGTGTGAAGGTGCCAGGTCTTTCCTTCTGCCAGAACAGCAGCAGTTTCATGGCCCAAAAACAAGCAGAATCCTCTCCAGGATGGGGACCCTTGGGTGGCTTTTAGAGCTGAGGGCACAGAGCTGGGGCAGAGCAATGATCAGCTCTCTGTGCTATTACAGGACCAGGTTAAGAGCTGAGGTGATGTCACCACAGGGCTTATTGGGAAATGCACTGACAGGAGGTGGTGAATCCTGGACAACGATGCAGCAGAGCAGCCCAGCAAAGGGAATAATTTTTAGCATCAGAAGGACATGTGCAAACACCTCCAGGATGGCTGAAAGTGCTTGTTTGGCTCAGCTCCTGCTGCCTGGAACAGAGCTCCTGCTGCCTCAAGCTGCTGGAAGTTGTTCACCTTGGCTCCTTCAGCATCTCTCCAGCCCCTGGGATACAAGAGATTTGAGCTTCTACAGACTGATTAAAGAGACATTATTAACATTTGTCACTGGTGCACTTCAGATCACAGTGTTAGAGACCACACGTGGAGCAGAGGCAGCAGTCCAAACACCAAACTAATGGAGAACCAAGGAGAACTATGGGTTACTCCAATAAAAAGCAGAAAATTGGGGGGAAAAACCCATTAGAGACTAGATTTCTATCAAAAAACATAGTGGGACCTAGCTCTAGGGGTCTGTAAAATGTTTCAGCTGCAATATTCTCATTAAAAAAAAAAAGAAGGAATTATTTTGCTTTTCATCAAGATGTCAAAATTAGTGGTGAGATTGAAACAACTGCTTCTCTTCCCACCCAAGGCAGCAGTAAAAGTGCCACTGCCTGAAGGGTGGCAGCATCCTGAGGGGCCTCCCTGGCCCAGCACACCCCTTACAGCTGCTTTACTGGGGAGCAGCAGAGCTCTGTGCTGACACTAACGACCCCCTTGGAAGCTGCCAGCCTGGGAAAGGAGCGACACCGTCGCTTTAGGACGAAGCCAAGCAGAGAAACATGTGTCCTGGGCAGGATCACGGAGCAAAGTGGATATCCCAGGAGCTCCTGGCAGGTGGCTGGAGCTCCCAGTGCCCCCGGTGGGGTCTGGTTTGCCAGAAGGAACACGAAAGCCCCGCTGAGGCTCCCGCAGCCCCAGCCCCGGGCGCTGGCACTAATGAAGCTGCCTGGCCCTCCTTCCCTTTCTCTTTTCTTTTCCCAGGTTGGAGCACCCCATGCCACCAGAATGTACTTGAAAGAACAAGATACTTCCTTTGTATGGGGAAACAAATGATGATTAATGTGTTAGTTGTAATTAATCTGCGATGACAGATTAGCAGAGCAGTGGCAGTGCCTTTTGCTGCTGCAGGAGCCAGCGCTGATAGGACAGCTGGTGAGAGGGGACACCAAATTCAATTTGCTCCTCATTTGCATACATATGACAACCATCTGTGCTAATAGCACTGCAATGTCTCTATTAGGCTCTCTTTTAGTGTGCCAGCTCACCTAGGCTCCAATTAGGCCTTTAAGCGAGGAAGCTGAAAGCATAAATATTTGCCGAGGGGAAGGGGTGGCTCAGTGCCTGCCCTTCCTGCTGGAGCCTGAGCCCTCTCCAGTGCCCTGCTGCCGTTTAGCACTTGGTAATGAGATGCTGAGCTCAGGCCCAGCCCCACGCTATCCAAAAGTGCTTTAAGCCATGTGAGAAAATCCAAAGGGTCTGTGGAGGCTGGGTCAAGACCAGCCCTGCAGTGGGGAAGAAGCCTTGGCCAGCCAGGGCCGTGTCTGCCCCATATTTTCACCCACATTTGGGAGCTTTCCCTTGACTGCTACCCCCAGGGGAGGAAGAGGCTGTTGGCAGCCACGGAGAGGTACCTGGTGGGAGGTCACCCCTGCAAAGGTTGTGTTCCAGCTGACACCCCACTTCCACTTCCCAGCTGCTGCTGCAGCAGCTGGGCGGGAGCGGCACCAGCACACGCCTGCCCCAGCCACGAGTGTGCCACGGGGGTTTGTTCCAGGGGGCCATTCATTTCTGTGCATGCAATTCAAAAATAGCAGTCCCAGGCTCCCCTGAAAGCTAATTAGGGAACCAGTTAATTAATGAGCTGGCTTACCTACCCAGGTCCTCCTGTTCTTTGCATCAAGGTGATTTCTGCAATTTTCAGTTTGTTTCTTGTTTTCCAGTCTCAGCCCCTCCAGAACCTTCACTGAACTGAGAGCACAGGGAAGGGCTGGGCAGGAGAAAGGACTGGGCAGGAGCTCCCTGTATTCACAGTAAGGGATGCAGTAACACCTGCAGCCAACCTAGAGCTGAGCTACTACTCCAGGCACTGTGTAGGTCCCTTCAACATGGAGCAACTGGAAACCAGCCATGGAGGGCAAAGCAGCAGCCCCTTCTGCAGCTGACCAAACTGATTCCTTCATGTGGTTCAGTGCTGCAAGCACTTTTCCACCTCCTGACCAGGAATCAGTCCCCAGCCCTGTGTCCCAGCAGGGCACAGGGTGAGCCCTGCTGTGACCATTCCGCTCCTGGTCCCACACAGGCTCATGGAAGCAGGATCAGTCCCACTGTGCTTCCATGGAGAACCTTCCCACAGCAGCTTTCAAGAGACATCAAATCTCCCACTGCAAAACACAACTTCTGATACCAAACCCTAACACAAAAACCAATCCAACTCATTCAGGGGCCTCTCCACAGGTGTATCCAGAGTTCAGGTGTCCCAGGCCATTGTATCTGTTTTGAGGGAAAATCCTACTGTGTTTTATGGAAAACCACTTCCCTCCTCTGCTCCATCCAGCACAGGGTGGTGCAAGGCAGGCATTAACTGCTCCTCTGAACACACACAGCCCTGAGTGTTGGGAGGGATGGGGAACAAAGGAAATGAACCTCAAAGCCCTGAAATGCTCAGTTTAATTCCAGACAAATCAAACTATGTACACACCTCCCCTGTTTTCATCACATGAGCATGGCCCAGAAGTTTATAGATCAAACACAAGAGAAAGATACTATAATTGTTCCAAACCCACATATGAAACAAAGCTGAGACTTCAAACACACAAAAAAAGGCATTTTAAGAGTCCAAAGAGAATAAGATGTGAAAATATGCAATTAAAATCTCCAGACAACCTTAACTCCATCTTCCAGTGATACCAAGTGTGGTACAATGATGATCAAGGCATATTCCTTCCTATGGAGACCAACAGGATCAGCATGACTTGTCTGTGTGCCCACTGAAGCCACAGGAATTTTATCCTGAAAGAAAACCTTGCCCTCCACTGGCACATCCACAGTTCTCATATTTCTATTCCTATATTTTCTTTTGTGAATGGCAAAGCAAGAGTTTTATGTTTTGCCTTTGGAAATAAAAACAATCGGAGGTTCAAGTTCAAAGGAGGAAAACTTCCATTACACACTTTTTCTATGAGAAGCCATTTCCCAAACACACTGCCTGTTATCTGCCCTGTCAATGTGGACAGACAGATCATGCTTCAAGCTAAAACCAACTCCAGAGTTTCCTGACCTGACAGTATTAGCGTTACATGATTTATATTTTTGGCCACTTCTTTTTTTTCTATTATTGATCCAGATCATTAACTACCAGAACGTTAATTAACAATGTCATCCTGTAACTCAGAAAAGGCCAAATAATGGAACAGCCCTGTGCAGCTGGTGTAAGTCAGTTAATTAGTTCACATGAGTTCTGAAAGTTTCTTTGAAAAAGAAAAATATTAAGGCTCAAGGAGCAGGAGTGATGGAGAAGCTGCCATGGCCACGCTGTATCTATGTGTGCTGGGCTACCAGCAGGATGCAGCTGCAGCTCCCAGCTCCTGGACAGGCAGATATCCCACTGGAAAAGTACAGCCACAAAGGGAAAATCAGCAAGGATGTGCTGTCAGGGAAAGCAGCCCAGATACCAGGGGCTGGGGCTGTGTGTTTGTCTGCAGGTGTGAGCATGCTGGAGCTGCAAAGCCATTGAAGGTACTTGCATGAATTTGGAGACATTTTGGAAATGGCAAGTTTGCAAGATTTGCAGCCAAAAAAATAGAGGGCTTTTGCAGTGAGATCTTTGCAATGTCTTCACTTATGAGGGAAACACTGCAAAACCCCCAACAGCATGGATTTTCTGCATTAAATCCTCAACAATGTGAAGTTCTCAGGTGGTGGCTTTTTTGAGAGTCAAACCCCACCTCTCTGCAGAGCATCCCTGAAAGGCACTCACTGCACAGCACCCAGAACCAGAAAAGCATCTATCTGTTCCCTGGACTTTCTCTGAATCCCCAGGCCCACCCACTGCACATGGAGCTGGCAGGGATGGAACACACCCCTGCCCCTCCATCGTGCCCTCTCTGACCCCTCCAAGGCCCAACTGCAGCTTTTTCTCCTCTTTCCAGCTCTGGGAAGTTCTGGGGGGCTCAGCTGGTGCAAAACCACAGCAGCAGCCTTTCCTCTCCTCCCTTTTCTGCACACACAGAGCTGAGAGCCTGCAGCCATGCCAGAGGGTTCCTGCCCACCAGGACAAGGACTGCACGTCCACTGCTGGGTTTGCTCATGTCCATGAAGTGCTAGAATCATAAAATGGTTTGGGCTGGAAGGCACCTTAAAGCTCATCTCATTCCAACCCCCTGCCATGGGCAGGGACACCTTCCACCAGCCCAGGTTGCTCCAAGCCCCCTCCAACCTCGCCTTGGACACTTCCAGGGATGGGGCAGCCACAGCTTCTCTGGGATCCTGTGCCAGGGCCTCCCCACCCTCACAGGGAAGGATTTCTTTGTAATACTTAATCTAAATCCAGTCTCCTTCAGCTTAAGGCCATTCCCTCTTGTCCTGTCCCTCCATCTCTTGTCCCAAGTCCCTCTCCAGCTCTCCTGGAGCCCCTTTAGGCACTGGAAGGGGCTCTCAGGTCTCCCTGGAGCCTTCTCTTCTCCAGGTAAACTCCCCCAGCTCTCCCAGTCTATCTCTAGAGCAGAGTGGCTCCAGCCCTTGGAGCATCTTTGTGGCCTCCTCTGGACTCTCTCCAACAGGTTCACATCCTTCTCGTGTTTGGGACCCCAGAGCTGGAGGCAGCTGGAGGTGGGGTCTCACCTGAGTGGGGCAGAGGGGCAGAACTCCTCCTTCACCTTCACCACAACATGGGATCAACCCGGGGCACAGGTGGCTTTTGGGGCTGCAAGTGCATATTGTCGAGAAGTCAAACTTCTTGTCCACCAGCACCCCCAAGTCCTTCTCCCCAGCTCTGCTCTGGAGCCCATCCAACCCCTGCCCTCAGCCGAGGGAATCCCACAGGGAGCTGTTCCCACAGTTAATAGAAGATGCTCTCGAGGGGTGAGTTCTGTGCATAGCAAGGAAGATTGAGATGATAAATAATGCAGCCCTCCCAGTGGCACTTGGGAGTGATGTGGCACTGCTCCCATTTGTGAGGAACACGTTAGTTACCCCTTGCCAGGGAGACTCCCTTGGCCCACCAGCCATGGTGCATCTTGAAGGTGCTAAGCAGGTCTGCCTGCTGCTTTCATCAGCAGCTGCCTCGTGCTGTCACTAACACTTCCAAGGCAAACAGCGAATAAATGTTGACAAAACTCCCTGACAGTCCCATTCAAAAGCTGCAAAGATCCTGGTTTGCATCTTTGCTCTCAAGGGACAAACTCTGGTGGACCTTTGGGGGGCCAGCTTAGGGTGAGAGCCAGCAGTCCCAGGACACACACAGAATTGGGATGTGGGATTTGACAGTGTCCTCTTGTGCAAAAAAAGGGTAAACTCTTTTATTCCCCCCTCCCCAGGAGGCAGAGAGTATCCAGCACACAGGTTTGGGAGCCTGGTGTTCATGTCACCACTGACACCAACATTCCTCGTGGCCTTGGCTGAGTCATTTTGCCTCTTGCACAAAAATTACACAGTGTGCAGGATGGACAAGGGGTAGTTTCGGAAGGTAACTCCCATTTTGCCCAAGGAATGCTGCCACATCATGGAGAAGCTAAAATAAAGGGCAGGCACAGAATGATTCATCACTCCCAGGACCGGCCAGGATGAGGCAGCCTCTGTGGTGGGTCCCGTGCAGACATCCCTGCCCCTGTGATCAGAGCCTAATTGCAGCCCTGAGGGATGTCCGGACACACACACGCCGTGCCCGTGGGGACGGGGCTAAATCCGATCCCGGGGAAACGGCAGAGGAATTTAGTGTGGGTTTAGAGCTGCAAGGAGCAACCAAACACTCTGGGGAAGGACCAGGCGGGGTCAGACCACGAGCCTGGGACCTGCTGGGGGGTCGGGGTGACATTTCACCAACCGTGGCACTCTCAGTACTGAGCTCAGCACTGACCTGTCCAGCCCAAACCTCCTTCCCTTCCGAATCTGGGGGGGCCTTTTGCCCAACAGCTTTCAGCCAGGCTGGGCTGTGGGATGTCCTCTCCAGGCCAACATGTGTCCCAAACCCTGAGCTATGAGCATTTCTGCAACCAAATAGGAAACTCCCCACCATGCTGCTCTCACTATGCCCCTGAGCTTGCAGAAAAATCCCACCCATGCTTGTTTAAAAACCCCAAATCCCTAATGGGACCCTTACCCTGTGGGTACCTCCACTTCCTACAATACTGCAGGAAAACCACATCCTGCAAAGGCAAGGGACAAGGTCAGAAGCAGCTGCATCAGCTAATTCATGTCCACACACCCTCCAAAAATCCCCCAGCTCCTCCTCTGCCCTTCCAGCCCACAGGTGCCTCCATCCCACTCCCTTCCTGGTCCCGCTGCCGCTCACTGAGACAGATGGTCTGATTCCTCCTTCCCATCACTGCCCTCCATAATCTAGTTTATGGGACACAAATTAGTCAACACCAGAGCTATGTTAATTAGTGGCTCATTAATTTTTCAGTTCATTGGTTGAAAAAGATGAATAGAAACATTCACATTGTGGACACCAAAACTTGGTTTCACCCGACCTGCAGCATTTCAGTCTCATTTCTTAAAGCTATTTGGGGATGACACTTCAAACAGAAATGTCAGTTTGAAACAAAATACTCTGGAAAAAGTTGAAATGAAGCATTCTGACTTCCTCAAATTTTGTTGCCTCCCGTGTAAAGGGGAATGTGCTGGGAGATGACTTGATGAATTTGACCTGAATGGAAGAATTATTTCAGCTGACTAAGCATGCAATGTTTTTTCCAGAAAAACATCATTTCATCAAAAGTTCCATCCCACAAGTGTATCATTTTTGCCATTGTTGCAAGTGTAGGATTAGTGTTCAAAGCTGTTGGGGAGAAATTGAGCATCACTGTGAGGAGCCAACTGCTCCCCTGTGTGTCTGTGTACATGGGTTTGGTGGCACATACACGTGTCCCTGCCTTGGGGCAGAACTGCTGCTGTCTGGGTGTCCCATCCTACCTGCCAGCCCAGCCCAGCACAGCTGGAACAGCTTTTGTCTCTGGAGGAAGGGCCTGAGCTGTTCTGAAGCCAGAAAATTGCTCTGAGTGTTGCTGCTCCCACCCAGCCTGGAAGTGTCCAAGGCCAAGTTGGACGGGGCTTGGAGCAACCTGGGCTGGTGGAAGGTGTCCCTGCCCCTGGTAGGGGGTGGAATGAGATGAGCTTTAAGGTCTCTTCCAACCCAAACCATTCTGTGATTCTCTGATTACTAGGACTCTGTTGAAATATTTACTCAAGGCTCACTCAGGCAGGCCTTTGCATGCTGTGAGCAGCAGACAGGTTCAAAACCTGCTTTCCCCCCTCCCTAAATGAATGCCCAGGTCTGTAAAAGACTTCAGACTGCTGCCACTGCCTCCCAGTCCTGCAGGCAAAGGAATGCTAGGTGGCAATTTTAAGGAAAATACTCATTTTCCCCCTTATCCTCAAAAGATGACACTCAAAAAGCATCATTGGCCAAAGGAGCTCCAGCAGGAAAGGAAAATATTAAAAAAGCAGAGAAGAATGTCCCAGCTTCATTCCTATTCTGTCTACATTTGTGAATGGGAAGCATTTTGGTGAGGTGCAGGCACCACATGCACCTCCCACAACTGGGGGAATCCACAGCACAAGGAAAGGGTTATTAGAACTACAACTTCCATTATTTTTAGTGGCCCAATTTCTCTCAGAAGCTCTTCCACCAGAATTGTCTTTTCCTGTTGCAGCTTGTCACAAGCTCACACCATTTCCTCTGTGCAAGAGGAAGCCTCTCTGAGTTTAATCATAGAATTGTTTAGCCTGGAAAAGCCCTCTAAGATCATCCAGTCCAACCATTCCCCCAGCACTGCCAAGGCCACCACTCAACCATGTCTACAAAAGCCACATCTACAGGGCTTTCAAATCCCTCCAGGGATGGGGACTCCACCCCTGCCCTGGGCAGCTGTGCCAGGGCTTAACAACCCTTTCAGAAATTGCTCCTAATGTCCAATCTAAACCTACCCTGGAACAGCTTGAGACCATTTTCACTTGTCCTATCACTTGGGAGAAGAGCCTGACAAATTCTACTGGCACAGTGTCCATGTGGGAGCACACACACAGCCAAAAAACTGTCCCTCAGTGCAGCAGGGCCCTCCACAGCAAAAAGTGTCAGGTGAAAGCCTGGGAGGTGGTGGGTTAAGGACCACACTGCCTGGAATTTTGCATTTCTTATGAGGACAGT
The DNA here is from genome assembly GCF_003984885.1 of Neopelma chrysocephalum. Taxonomy (NCBI): domain Eukaryota; kingdom Metazoa; phylum Chordata; class Aves; order Passeriformes; family Pipridae; genus Neopelma; species Neopelma chrysocephalum. The sequence continues at coordinate 2,618,027 of NW_020897746.1, read as the reverse complement.
GCATTTTTGGACACTTGCAGTTGTTCCCACACACTGATGGAGATGTTCCCAGACCCACGACAGCCAAGAGCAAGAACACAGAGTTGCCCTTTTGTGACACCCCTCACCCACCAGTGGGTGACACTTCACTTATGTCACAGCCACACTGAACTGTCACTTTGGAATATTTGGGAATTAAGCCCTGGTTTGGTTTTGCAAGTCAAAAGTGTCCCCTTGATGAACTCCTCTGTAGAACTGCTTTGCCTTTTGTTTCCTGAACAACACACAGAAATCAAAATGGCACAACCAGTTCTGGATATTAATTACAACATATTCTGGTATTTACTGCTCTTAAAACTCCAGATGCTTCTTTGCCAAATTGCACAAGAGTATTTCCTTATTTAACATGGAATTACATGTTCCTGTCCCTTGTGGTTAGCATGAAGAGCACCCACAGGAAACAAGCACATCCTAAACGCTCAGAAACCGAGCAGTAAATGAAAACCCGCAAATTTATTGTGTCTAAAAATACATATTTCAACTTTACAGCCGAACTCAGGAGTTTTCAGGCTGATTCAGGGCTTTCTCACCATCCACCTTTTCATGTTCCCACACTGGAGCACGGACAGTCCTCTCCCCTTCCTCAGGAAAATTCACTTTGGGCTTTGCTGTTTCCAGTTACTCAGTCCTGATGCTGGGTTGACACCACTGTCCCCCTACACATAAAATTGCTACATAATTCCCTGGATCATTTCCCCAGTTCCTACAGCAGGTAGATCTACCACTTGCCTCAGTTCCAGTCTCATTTCTTTCCCCTCAGCCCTCCCTATTTCACAGTCTCTGGGTATCTGCTTTTATCCCTGTAATAAATTAATCTCCAGTGCCATTTCTCGGTCTTATATCACTTTGAGGCACCAAGCTCCATCCCTTCCCAAGTCTGCTCCTCTGTCTCCCTCGTGATGCTCCTCTGAGCTGTTAGTCACTTGCACTCAAACCTTTAGTCCCAACTTTCATTTTTTAAAGTGGTTTATGACTTCTTCAATTTACTAAGACATTACTGAATGAGGCTGGAGTTTGTCTCGTCAGCTTTTCCAGCAAGGTTATAAATCTGCTTGTGAAACACGAATCTGATGAGAGGTTTGAGGAGCTACAGGCCTTTATTCCTAACAGGCTGCAGATGCCCCTGCCTCTGGATCTCAAATGAGATCTATTTTAAATATATTTTCCCTGGAATGCATAACATATGGGGGTGCTACAGCGCTTCTTCAAGGGCAGCAAGTGAGCTGTGCCCAGAGGCTCAGGGCAGCCAGGACAGCCTCCTGCAGCACTTACTGATTAAGGTGATGCTCTGAAACCCAGAAAACCCTAAATCCTGTTATCTTACAGGGAAAAAGCATGGCCTCTGTCCAACACAGGAACATGGTCCAGAGTGGTCAAATGGCATTCATGGACTGGATTAATCCCATGAAACCACACTATCCAATCTGCCACAGAGGAGGCAAGACAAAACTTATCACAGGATGCACAAGGATCCATCCCACAGCAGGGGAGGCAGCTCTCCAACACATGGGAATGGTCACCCAGGTTTAACCAGGATGTGCAGACAAGACCACATTTCATCCAATGCTTCTTAATGGGAAGTTACATCCTCATGGTAGCAGCAGGACATGGGGAGAGGGGGCTGGGGGACAGGGAGGAGTTGGCCCTTGCCACGGGAAGGATGCACTGGAAATTAGCTGTAAATAATCCCTCAGCACCCATTTTTAATGCTGGAACCCAAAACCTTGCAATTTGCTGCTTATGCAGAGCACAGGGTTAAGGCAGCAGCATATTTAACTTGCCCAGGAAGCTGGGCTGTTCTATCAACATGGATTACACATGGAGCAACTGGGGATTATCTTTTCCAGCCTCCCCAGCTGGATGCAGCCCCACTCAGCAGCAGGGATTGCCACAAGCCCCCGGGAACCTGCACCTCATCCAAACCCCATCATTGGACAGGGAGCCCATCCTGCTTCCCAAACACCTCAGCACCCCTCACCCCTGCCAGGAAGTTAAGGAACTCAACACTTTGTTGGTTATACCATTAAGCACCAGAAATAAAGAACACACAGGGCCCACTGAGCTCTTCCTGCACCTCTGAGACCTGGGATCTAAAGAATATATTCTTCAGCCCCATCTGCTGGCCCTCTATCCACCAGCTCTTTGCATAGGCAGCTGCAAAACCTCTTCACACACAGCTGCAGCTCTCCCAGAACCAACACCCTGCACCCCAACACTGCCCCTGAATATCACAGGGATGAGGGAAACCCATCAATGCTCCAAAAATGAGCGTTCCCCATTAAGCCATGTCACCATGAGCTTTGAGAGGGGACATGGACAAATGCCATAAGTCAGGCAGGCACATAAAGAAAGAATAACCTTTGGACAGGCTTTTCCTGAAAACACAGCATTTCCTTGGAACTGAGTCCAGTGGGGAGAGTTATTATGGGAAGATTTACTTCCACTGGGATGCCAGGCTTTTAATATCAGCCTTTTAAATAATGCACATTTAAAAAGGTTATTTTACTGTGAGAAAAGGTTAACGCTACTGTTAGTTGTCTCCAGCCTATCCCGGATCAAGTGCCTTATGTCATCCACCAGCAGCAGAATTAAATGTGGCATTACCTGGCTGGGGCACAGCTGTGTCAGGCAGTGGCTGTGGATGAAGGCCAGGATGGGGGGAGCCACGATGGGAGTCTTGCAAGAGTTTCATCTTGGAGAGGTCCTGGCTGAGAGTCTCAGGTCTGGCTGTTGGTTCAGGTCTTGGCTGTGCTGAATATCCCATCTCCCATTTTGCAGTGAACCTGAGCAAGAGAAGCAACCTTCAGCACTTCAGCTGCTGTTGGGAAACATCCATCATTTCACCATCCTGCTCTGGCCCCTCCTCTCCCAGCAAAGAGCTGGGGGGTAACAGAGATCTGGGGGAGCCACACCAGCTAAATGGGCTTTGATGTTCACACAGACTGTGGGGCCCATTGCTGCAGACTAAAACTTTCAATAAACACCCTGTAAACTCTAAAGGGTTCATTATTGGCCCCCAACAAATACAAAGTTGAGAGCATGCAAAGGAAGGTGTGTGGCTCAAGGCTTTGCTCCATGCTTGGCACATCCTAAGAGACTGCCCTGAGCAGGTCACATCCCATGCACTACCTTCCCTTGCACTTCCCCAGCCACCTCACCCAATCCAAACACTGGTTTTGTCACCTTCAGGGTTCAGTTTATTGCCAGTTTGGTCCCTGGTTCAGCACTGCTCTGCTAACTTCCACCAGCCCTGACTGTTATGTACTGAGGGTTATTGAAGCAGTTGGCAGGTACATTAATCCATCAGCTATGTCCCTTCTTGCCCTCCAGTGTGGTTTCCTCCTCTCTTAATCCCAACAGCAGGCACAGGCAGGGGGTGCAGAGGTGAGGGGGTCACTCCAGGAAGGGAGTGTCATGCCCTGCAGGAACAGGAGTGTGGCAGAGGGGGAATAACAGAATTTGAGTTCCCAACCCTCCTTTCCTGCTCTGGGCACTGGGGCAGGCAAGGGGCCCAGCAGTGGGAAGGACATGCCAACAGCATGGAAAATGCTCAGGAGATGCTGTGTTCTGATGCAGACCCTCATTCTCCTACACTGGTGCTTATTTGAACCTCTAACCCTAGTTTTTCTACTGTATAGTAAGAATGTGTGCCCAGCTGTCTCCTTACCAGGCAAAAACAGGTTCTGGGGAGAGCTCACAGCAGGTCTAAGGCAAAGCCCGAAAAGAGAGAAGGGCTCTAACTCAGCTTTAATAGCTGAGGGTGCCTTCCTGCCCCCAGCTGAGACCCCTCAGCCTTTAATGAACCCTCTAGAAAGGTCCCCAGGCAGGGTTGTGTCTCTTTTTCTGCTCTAGAAGCCTCAGAAGAAGCAGCAGGATGTTTCTCTTCATCAATAGTTGCTATATTTTAGCTCTAAAAAATAGGTCTTATATTTATGGGGAACTATTTGTTATATGCTAACGTTTCTAACACATGTATGGAGTCTGCGTGGAAGAACATCTGCCCTGTGCTGGCTTCACCTCATAAAACTTTGCAGCAGAAGTGACCAAGGCTGAAAATATCATTGCAGGGAACTGCACAGTGACTCAGCCACCCCTGGTGCTGCTCACAAAGCACAACTGGTGCTGCAATAGTGAGGGAGGATTTGGAAGCTGGATCTGGGATAACCAGCCCAGGAAGCTGCACGTGGTGTTGGACAGTGGGAACTGGGATGGAAACTGCTCAGAGAGAGGAAAGCTGAAACTAGAGGGAAGGTTGGTAGATGTGAGGCATCAGGGACCAGAGCAAGCAGGGAAACTGGGATTTGCTGCTCACTACAGGGTGAAGCGATAAAAGGGAACTTTTGCTTTAAGAAAACAAAACTTTGGGTGGAAAAGGTGCTTTTCTGCAAGATAAACTGTTTTTAGATAAGGCAATCAGGACAAACTGCTTTCCAGTTTGCACCACTGGGTAAGGCTGGTGAAAGGTGCACCAAGCTGCAGCAGTTTGAGGTCCAGGCAGGGCTGGGGTAAAAGCCACCATCTCAATAGTCACCAAAACCTGTCCCTTGGTGCTCACAAGTGCTGGACTCCATTTCAGTGCCATGCCAAGGATTTTGCATCAAAACCCTGCAACATGCTGACCATGGAGAAGCCTTTGCTCGGCCAAGCCCTGGAGCATCCAGAGGTGGGACCAGCCTGAAGGATGCTGGGTGAGCCTGGCTGACTCTCCCTGGTGTGGCCTCTGCTGTAGCTGTGAGCCATCTCAGCTCCACTGCTAGTTAGCTAATGAGTCTCCTCACTAAATCATTAGCTCTGCCTGCTCCCTGTTAACCTTTTCTCCCAGCCTCATCAAGAGATATGAGGAAACATGCATCATACAGGAGGGGAAGGTCTATCTTCTGCTCTGTGATTTACTGACGTACTAACCTGCAACACTTCCTGGGACGAAGCTTTCCCCCACCATAACCCTACTGTCTTGGGCATTATTACAGCTGGGAAAAATTTATCTCACTTAGTAGAAAAATGGTGGTCTAGGGAGGAAGGGAGGGAAGGACTTGCTGATTCCAGCTCTGGGATTATGTTTCTCCAAGCGGGAGAAATTGATGGATGGTGGATTTCCAAGGGATCCATTGGGAAAACAGCACAGTCAGTTCTGCAGTGTGGTTTGCAACCTGCAACCCCAGCACATTCTGCACCTCAGGTGTGGTTTAACTCAAATTTGATTTACTTCACTGGGAGCTTTTCTTTACGTTTGGACTCGCACGTGGTGACATCACATGCACCTGTAAGTACATGGAAGGACTCTCTCCACTGAAATGTGGCATCAGGAAGCATTGGAATATTTGTTGCTCTGATTTGCTTAGCCCAGGGATCCAGCCCACTGTCCCACTGCTCTCCATGGCTGCTGTTGATGAGTTGATAAGGTCTGTTTGAAGCTGCAGTGCCTTGGCTGTTTGCTGTGGCATGTTTTCTCAGGGGGTACCTGTGGGGCTGGAAGTTGCCCAGGAGATCCAGGGTCACACAAGTTCCCAGCAAAGCAGGGAACTGACTCTCCAAGGTGTCTGCATGATAGTCCTGGAACCTGCTGGAACAGGAAAGGACTCTACTCTCCAGTAAATCTTTAGGATCTAAGAATTGTTTCAAACTCTACTTGGTTTTGTCTCAACTAATTCACAAAGGCTTTTCTTGTAGCACCTCTGTCCCACTCACACCATAAAAAGGAATATGTTTGACTGGCCAGTTCAACAGTCAAGCCATGGTCAGGCATTTCAGGTGGACAAAATCATTCATTGGCACCAATCAGCACACCCCTTTTCAAATATAAACCTTCTGCTTTACATCACTCACCATTTTTGGTGAAGTTTTTCTTTCCCCTTCCAAGCCCTGTGGCTTCAGCCTGGCCTGTAATCACAACTTGAGTGTACAGTACATCTTTGGCTCACTTAAAAGCACCTTGTAGCAATGGTCTGAGGAAATGCTCATGGAAAGTTACCCCTGTCCTTTCAGTTGTTGTCCAAGGTGTTCTTGGTTGGTTGGTTGAGCAGGTTCCCACCTGAAGCACCAGGCTTGGGGATGGTTACACGAACCCCAGGTTCTTATTCCCTCCCCTTGCTCCATGGCAAGCAGCACTGGGGGGGGGGTGTGCTCCCCAGGACCAGCATTTGGAACATTTGGGGTTATTTGGTGGCACACAGGACTATAAACTGAGCTTTGAAGCTCAGTCCAGCAAGTTGTGGTTGTCCAGGTCTGCCTTGAGGCTGTCACCTGGGAATGGGGGTGAATGGTGCAGAGGAGTTTGCTCAAACCTAACCCCATCCACAAAATAATAGGATTAACTGCCCATGCCCTGAGCTTGCTTTGTGTGTCTCATTCACAGCAAGTGCTCCTGTTCACCTTCCATGGGATTTGGTGTTTCTCCATCTGCTGATCTGCCTGGGAGAGCACTGCCTTGCAGGGATGAAGGGCAGGATGAGGCTGTAATGAGCAGGAGAGTGACTCAGTCAGGGCTGTGGAGATCAGTGATCCCAGGCTAATGGGATGCATTGCCCCAGAGCGCTGGAAGGAAATGTCTTCCCTGCTCTGTGAACACTTCCAAGATTTTGTAAGTTTTCTTCAGCTCTAGTGACAATAAACTGACAGCTTTTCTAGAAAACCAGAAAAATCCTGAATAACTTACCAGGTAAGAGCCCTCAAGGGATTTAGGTTGTGCAGTGAAGATGGATGGATGTGTACAGGTGCACAGCCACAAGCCTGTGAGCTCTTGCTGAAGGAAGGTTTCTCCAGTATGACTGACTGGGCTGTCTGCAGCCTCACAGCCAGAAGTTTGTTACTATTCTGCTCAGTTGTCTAAAAATTTAACAAATTCTATAATGGGAAGGACTTGGGTGACTTCAACACATGGTGTGAAAAGGTTCTGGTGGGGCAAGAGATGTGTAACTCTTTTTATTCCTCCTAATATGTTTCTTCTTGTTTAAATACAAAAGAAGACTAACACAACATTATCCAGAATGAGTAATTTTGAGGACTAATTTCTAATTCAAGACACTTTGGGATCTCAGAGATATATGGAGGTGTACAATCCTTTCTGGCCAGGGAAACCTGTTCACTGGTGGCCTTCAAAGAGCTGAGTCATCCCAAATTACTCACAGGAGGAAATGTCCATACTTCCAACCACATTGACTCAGATTTTCAAAGAGCAGATGGGGTAAGATAATACCTTCTGCAAGGACATCTTTGCTCAGCAGCCAAAAGGTTCCTCTGTCCCTGGTCAGTAAGGGCCAACACGGACTTCACGTGGCTTTTTAGAGGGTTCCTGAGGGCTCGTGAGCACCTCAGCTTTTCATCTTTCTCCTAGTTTGAGAGGAAAGTCACAGGGATGCTCAAGTGTTCTGTTTGGAGAAGATAAACAACCTGCTCCTACATTTGTGGTAACTTAGAAGCACCAGTCTGGCCTTGGCCCTGCACTCCAGGGTCAGCAGTGCTGGGCAGAGGGTCTTCACCCACACTTAGCAGAGTCAAGCTTTTGAGTTGCACTTGAGGCAAACACCTGATTTATCACTTGGTTGAAAAACTTTACCTCCCACAGTGTCTGGCAGGGCTGTGCACTGCTGAGGTTACTGAGTCAAACCCAGGGGCTGGGTTTGAAAGAGGTTGGTAAAGAATAAGATTCATAACTGTTGTAATTACACAGACCAGCAGTGGGTGATTAAGTTCTCCATCTGGGAAACAGAGCTGACCTGTTAGTGTCCAGCCAGCCCTGCAATAGCTGGGAGGTGGGTGATTTATGCTGTGGGGATTCACTTTTCTAATGATTTTTGGAAAGCTGGTCCATCACTTGAGGTTGTTTGCACCTGTAGATCAGCCCAGTTGGTGGTGGCTTGTTATTCCAGTTTGATTGCTCTGCTGTACAGCTCACCCTGAGCTCAGGGAGTGCAGGGAAAGGAAAAGGGGGGGATGGAGACTACTCAAAGCAGCATTAGGATGCAAACTGAGGACAACTCACGCAGTCCATGATGTGAGCATGAGGACATGTTAACTGAGGGATGAACAAAATTCCAGCTAGTGGAGTAACTGCAAAGATCAGACATGGCATCTCCCTCTGCAGCTTGAAATACCTCCTGTACCCCACACATGTGTTTGTCCCTGCTGCCCCTTTGGCAGGAGCACTGCTGGTGTGGTGTGTCCTCGTGTGTTCTTGCACCATGGGCTGTTGGATGTTGCTTTGACCGGCTACAATCACCTTAAAAAGTGAACTAGGAAAGAAAATTGATATATATATTATTTAATATATTATATTATTCTCTGGAGAGCAGAACTTGGAGGCTGTGGTCGGTGATGGGAGTTGCAGTTTATGTGGATTTAGGGAGAAGAGGGAGGGAGGAGCCCCCTCCAAGGCTGCAGGACACCCCAGGCTCTGTGGCTTGGCAGGGGCTGTATCCCAGTGTAATGTGTGTCAGCTTGGTGTGTCAGCAGCTCTCATCCCTCCATTCCACCAACTCTTTCCAGCCCTGGAAGCAGAACTGAGCACGGACACCCAGTTTCTTGTGCACACTCCTCCTGAATGAGCTCCTGCTGGTCTGATCCTTTCTGTCCCCTGGAAGGAAGGGAGAAGGGCAGGGAGAGGAACAGGTGAGATGGGGCAGAAAGGAGGAAAAGAGGAGACAAGGGTGTTTAGAGGTATTGCAGCAACATCTGCAAGGAGAGAGCAACCCCTCCCACTGCACCACAGCACAGTGTCCCAAGGGAAACCCTCCCAAAATAACACTTTGCAGAGCACCATATTTAAGCAAGGCCACCTCTTCCAAGCTCCCCACAGCAGAGATGCCAGCGAGGACACCACCTGGGCTCTGTCCCCGTGTGCTGGGCTGCACCCAGGGAGGCTGGTCCGGGGAGCAGAGCTGCTGCCAGCGCAGCCCGGCAGCTGTGGAGGTGGGAAACGCTGACACACCAGCTGCCAGCACCATTTACATCAGCCAGATTGGTCTCTTAGGGCAATAATGGATGTAGGACAAATGATGATGGTGAGCTGAAAGTGCTATTACTCATTATTGAAACTTTGGATTACTCTCTGGCCAGTGCTAAAACTATAAAGCCGGCAGCCAGTGGACAAGCCCTGGGTAACCTCTGCCACTGAACTAAAAGCTTTTGGAGGGGGAACAGAAGTGCCATAAATCTTGTGGGTGACGCTTAACATTTGTCAGAGAAACACTTTGGACTTATTTTAATCTCTTCATTTCGGAGAGTTCATCATAACAAATAACGGGTGCCTCGAACCCGGGCAGTGAATCCCCCGCCCCTCCCGGCTCCAAATGGAAACTCCAAGTGGCCCCTTAATAGAAAGGGCAGCTCTGCTCATCTCAGCCTCTCCTGCACTGTGTGGTCTCCCAGCCACTCCTAAATGGATACAGTCCTTGCAGTGTTTACACGTGCTGCCTGTTATTGCAGTGACATCGGGGCCTGCAAATGTTTTAACTTGATTCTTTTTTTTTTTTTCCCAGAAACTGTCCATTAATCTTCCTCAGCGCTTGGAAGGAAAGTAAATTATTTACGGTGCGGATGTTATAGGGGATTGTTCCTGCATTAACATTTCATTTGGGAGTGTTAAATCTGTCTCTCATGCTAAGTTAGGGATTGGGTTTGTCAGGTGACTTGTCCAGAGATGAATCCCATCCAAGCACACATCCACCAGTGCCTCTTCCTCTGCCCAGTTGCTTCCCTGCCATGGAATTAGTGCCCCGTGCTCCAAGTGAAACAAATGCAGGGCCAAGGAGAATAACCTTATAAAGTGTATTTTTAAACTGTAAATTTTGCTGTTCACCTAAATGAGAAGCAGTCTTGGCTTAAAAAAAAAAATAACAGGGCTCTGCCAATGTACTGCCATTAGAATTCCTCCTATTTTTGTCCTGGCTTATTCAGGCCACGCTGTTCTCCTTGATGAGAGGCTCTTACTGGTAGGTAAATCAGTCAGTACTGCACTTGAACAGGTTCTGTAGGAGTTGTTAAGCCTAATTTTAAATGGGTATGTCAGAAAAGATGTCACCCTTGATGTTGTCCCCAGGGTATACAAATGGAAGATGGGGGGATGATTTTCACCACAGGACAAGAGGACACAGCCTCAAGCTGTGCCAGGGGAGTTCAGGCTGGACATCAGGAAGAATTCCTTCACGGAAAGGGTTGTCAAGCATTGGGATGGGATGCCCAGGGAGGTGGTGGAGTCCCCATCCCTGGAGGTGTTCAAGGAATGACTGGATGTGGCTCTGATCTCAGTCACGGGACTCAGTGCTCTGGTCTGGTTGACAAGGTGGGGATGGGTTAAAGGTTGAACTGGATGACCTTGGAGGTCTTTTCCACCTTTATGGTTCTAAGTATTTGTGTTCCCTGGGCTGTCCCTGTCACTGCTCATCCCAGACCCCTTCCCAGGTGTGAAGGGAGCAGGCTGACGTGACCAAATAGAAAGGGACCATTTTCCCAAGTCCAGGTGTTAGAATGAGGTTTAGAAATACCTGTAATTGCTGTACTAAAAAATTTTAAAAACTGCCACCAAGATCCTCCTGCAAACAGCAGCTTTGTCCTGGGAAAAGCTGTTAGAGGCAGGACATAACCTAACAAAATCCACCTCATTTCTGAGCACAGTGTGTGTCTGAGCAGCCAGAGAGCTGCAAACATGGTAACTAGTGCTGCCATATGCAGAGCATCAGAATTTCCAGGCTGACTCTGGCTGTGCTCAGCACACTTGGGACAGTGACTTTCCCTCTCTCAGCCACTGTTAACCTTCCTGTGACTGACATGACAGAGCAGGTTGCAAAGTGCTCCGAGAGCATCTGCTGAAAGGCATTGGATGAACACACTGTGGAAACAGCAGATACTTAAACCTTGACCACCAGCACTTCCCTGCTCCCTGTTAATTATGTCTGGGGGAAGTGCATGTACAAATAAAATCCAAACTGTGACAATGAGGTGCCTGCAGTGTGTTCTCTGGAGAAAAAGTGTTTGAGGATGGCTTGGAAAGCAGAGGTTCGGAGCAGGAGGGCTGGGGGTGCTGAGTTTGGGAGCCTGCAGTGGGTTTGTCCAGAGAGGACGAGCCTGTTAATGGAAATATTGATTGTCTCCGAGGTTCAGTGCTGCCAACCAACCTGCACATATGGTACCAGTTTTATTGATACATGAATGAGATTAAACATGACACCTGTGTCAAGCGAATCCCCGGGTACCATTTAACTAACACTTAAAGCAGCTGCTTTTGAAAGATTACCTTCAGGCACAGGCCACCCAGGCAGAACAATATCATCACCTTAAGCACTTTCCCAGTTGCCGACAAATGGGAATTCTTGCCTTGCAGCGAGATAATTACACAATATTAGTGAAAGTCAAACAGGAGGGCATCCAGTGCCTGAACGTGCTCTGTGGTGGCTTCACTGGTTTTACTGGTGTCTCTGTGGGCATCACGTGTCTCTGGGTGTTTGGCATCTTCGGGTTTCTGAGCTGCTGGTTTGAGGCTGGGTTGTTGGTTTGCAAGTAGAATTTACTGTGAAACAAAATGTTGGGCTGCTCTGAAATCTTCTATATTACTGTATTAAAAAGAAAATCGATCTCCACCTTTGATAGAATATTCTTATTATGACAACAGGATAGGAGTTAATTTCATTTCTCACTGGGAGTGATAGAGTGGATTAAGGATGTGTCTCCCTGCTCAATAATGAGGAAGTAATTGAACTTTAAGTCTTGTGTGAGTGCAAGAAACTTCCTCCCACAGCAGGGACACTGTAGGTTTTCTCTTTTCTGACTTTTCCTCAGGCTTTTGCTTCCTAGTTATTAGTCATCACACAGGAACTACTGCCAGCAGGGCAATAATAGCAGAAAATTCAGGTTTCTTTGTGGCAAGGACACTTCTGTACCAGATCTCCTCTAGGACAGGGCAACAGCCCTCACTGCTCTGTAGCTGCCAAGGGTAAGGTGGGTAGGGGACAGTGCCATTTGCTGCACTGTCACACAGCTCTGTGCCTGGGCACTGCTGTACGTGGTGATCACAGCACCAGCTGCTTGGGTCTCCATTTCCCAGGTTTTGAGCATTTCTGTAACTGGAGGATGTGTGAGAGGCAGGGGGAGAGTATCCAGCCACCTCTTCCACAAGTGACACATTAAATTAATAACCATTTTCATCTCTCTAACATCCACTGCCCATCCCTCCAGCTAATTTCTCCACCTCTTTAGGTAAACCATCCTTCTGTTAGAACTGCAGGATTCTTCCTAGGAGAAGGGTGAGTGGTGATGGGTGGTGAATTGCAAGCAGAAAACAGATCACTCATGGTATGGCCATTAGTACTTTTGCTGTTAATAGGTCAAATATTCCCTGGAAGTCACATAAACACTATCTCCTGACATTACAGGCTTGATAGCAATTCAAGCTGTTCACAACTCCTGTTAAATTAATGCCCTTCTCAACACCAATTCTGAGCTAATGGAAGACCATCCATGTGAGGGAAAGTCCTACTGACTTCTGAGACTCTGCCTGACTCTTCAACATGGATCTGGCCAGAAGACCAGGGCTTACCCTGCAGAAGATTTATATGCACCCAAGAGCTTTAGGAGCATAAATCCTGTCAACTGATGAGCACAAACTCCACGAGGTGCCAACACCTTGAGCAGAACACAACAAACCTGCCCCACATCCGCGGGCAGGGAGCTCGTTTCGAAGGAGTGTGTGGCCATAAATCCTCTAAATACTTTTGAAAATCTCTTCCCGAGTTGTTGAGCAGAAAAAGCAGGTTTGTGGGCTGCAGGGAGCAGCCGTATCCCGCGCACATCAAAGATGTATTGGCTGCGTCATGACCTCATGAAATTGCTTGAGCTGGCAGCTCTGCCCCCGTTTTCTGCCGTGGGTGCAGCTTAGTGAGGGAATCTGACTTTGTTTAGCTATTGGAGTAAAACACAAGATAGAGACAAACATATATAACTTTGTAATTGCTTTGTGTGCCCCTTGGCTCCCTCGCAAGCTCCTGTCTTTTATCCTCTGCCTGCTCCCGCCGCTCCTCCGCCGCGGCTGCTGAGAGCTGAGCTGGGTTTATGAAGGCATCACCTGCCCGTGTCAGAAGTGACACATCCCAACACAATCTAGAGCTCCCCGTGTCCTAAGCCTCTGCTGACTATATTTATAATCCAATCATGCTGAAAAACACAAACATAACTTCTGTCTGACCTTTATTAAACCGCGAGGACTTTTCTTTCCGCTAGGATTTCTAATACCTTGACATATGCAGTATTTTGTCTGGTGGCATTTCCCCTGCTGTTCCTCATATTACTTACATGGCCAGGCTGTGCCTTGCAGAGCTGTCAGCTTCAGCAGGGTGTGAGAGCACCTTGCAAAGGTGCCCGCTGGTAGCCCTGGGTGGGATCTGTGCAGGAAGGGCAGTGGCAATGACTTGCAAGGAAAGTGATGCCAGAGGCAGTCTCTGAAGAATGAGTTAAATGACTGCTTTATGGTATGTTGTTGAGGTGGAGGTAATCAGAAAAGCTCTCCCCAGCTCCCAAGCCTTTCACCCTCGCAGTCTCTGGGCACCTCCAGGCTACGACCGCAGCGTTATTGCCCCAGTTTATGGGATACAGAGGTTAAAGCATCTGCTTGAGATCCTTCTGAAAGGTAATAAAAAGGGCAGGAGTGGGACACAGGTTCCTTGATTCCCCTTGTGCCCTAGAAGCCTAATTGCTGCTCTTACCTTTTGCTTCGAAAATCAGGCATTTCCCACGGAGAACTGTTTCTCTGTTTACAGGGACTGTGTTCAACATTATCAGCAGAAACCCTTCACAACACCCCTCGTACCCTCACCCAAGGCAAGGTGGGAGTCTTCTGACCAGATTTGTCTGCACCCACATAAATGACTGGTGGCAGTGGGTGATGGAGAGCCCACCCTGACCCTCCTCTTTGTTGTACTGAGGTGCACTTGGGGCTGATGTGAGCACATGCTGCTCCCTTACAGCTGTACCCATGTCTTCCCCTGAGGACTGCTAGTTAAAGAGCTCTTGATGCAGAGCTAGCACAGGTCAGACTGTAACCAGCCCCTTCCTCCTGCCTGTTGTCCACCCTCTGGGGCCCAGGGTTGTGCAGACATGCAATATTAATGCAGACCTCTGTCTACATGAAGAAGCCCCATATAAATGAGGCCTTGACCTGATTTTCATTGGACTAGAAGAATTCTCCACTCTAAAGTTTACCAGTTGTGCCCAGTATCTGAGTGGCATGAAGGCAGTCTCTGTCCCAGAGATTGCTCCTGGATTTGGGGATTCCCCTCCTGCACTGGCCTGGGCAGTCTCGTGTGAACCATGTTGTTTATTGTTTCTTGTAATTAGTCCCATCTTTTGAAGTCAGTGAAGTCATCAGCTTCCATTTGAATGCGTTCCCTCATGGTTCAAACCACACTGTTTTACAAACTATGCATAATTTACGGGCTGGTTATACCCACTTCCAAAGAACAAGTGAATGAGTGGAATTCCTTTGTAAGCTGGGTCATACATACACTGGCACCTCCAGCAGAGTAGGAGGCAGGAGACCTTCTACTGACACAAACTGCTGTATCCCAGTCTGGCTGAGGAGCTATATTTGGCTTCTGCTGCCATATGTTGGGACTGTGCAAGTCGGGTAGGCAGTGGTGTCACTGTGTTTTCCTATGTTTAAATATATTCAGCTACCACTGAACCTTACAGATAAGCCTGGCCTAGTTTGCTGGTGCTGTTATGTCAGCAAAGAGCATAGGGAAATGCATGTCCTACCTAAGAGCTCTGTGCTGGCAGAGCTCCTGGTGCAGGGCAGGGATTGCAGCTCAGCCCTGAGCTGGGAGCTCTGATTAGTGCATGCCTTGCCTGCTGCAACAACAAGAAAATCGCATTTGCTCAAACCCTTAATTAAACACTTAAATCTGGCTTTGGTGGGTTTGTGCCTTTTGCCTGTTTTGCTGAGGCAGTGGAGAGGGAGCGTGTTGTTACACCTGGGGACTGCACTTGAGAAAAGTAACTTCTAAACCAGCCCAAACTGACCATTTTCCTCCATCCCATGCTGCTCTGCTGCCAGCAGACTCTGCACCGCCCCAGGAGAGCCAGAGCTGTGTGGGATGGGCTTCCCTGCACCATCCATACCTTCACACCACGAGCTTTTTGGGACAGGGATTGCCTTTTCACACAGATCAGCCTTTTGCAGAGCCTTTAGGAAATGAAGCTCCTTGTCTGTGTTCTCACTGGTGGTGCCCTACTGCAAGCAGGGAAAAAGCTCTTTAGGAATTCATCCCCTCCAGGATCTCTACAGCTTCCTTTGACTTTTGCATGGCCACTGCCCTTGTTGAGGTCCATTCCAGGAACGTTCCCCTGAGCTGGACACTGTGCCATAGCCTCTGTGGCTCGAGTGTCCCTCATGCATTTAAAATATCCTTTATGGCTGTTAGGAAAGAGAAAATTAAAGAGAATGGCACTTACAGGACATCAAAGATACAAAGGGCCTCTTTATCCAGGAGACATCTCTGCATTTGGGGCAGTATTTTACCTGTTTAAATGGCTTCTTCTAGAGCCCTTAAGTACAGTGTTGTGCCAGCTAAGTATGGATTTTTAATTAAGCCCCCCTCCCTCCTCCCCTCTTTTGCACATAACTATAATTTTAGAGGTTAAGAAATCCCCTTAATATCTAGCTAGAGGTTTAATGCTATATGCTCTTTAAAGAGCCCCCCCCCAACCACTGTGCTGTATTAATAGCTCTGAGATGATAATTTTTACAGGTTTCAGGACTGAAGTCTGCTGTTAACACTTCACGAGCATGTCAGAGGAGCAGGGGGGATGGGAGCTGTACCTGTCAGCTGATGTTTTAACATGTGGCTTTAATCTTTTTAATTAACACAACTTCATAGAAAAAAAACCCCAGACAGGCAGAGCTCAATGCACAGGCCTTTCTACCTGGGGAGGTGGTGAGTGGATCCCATTGCTGCAGTGTGGATGCTCCTTGTTTGCAGCTAAAGGAGCATCACTGGTCCCCACTGCAGAGCCCTGGGTTGGACTGTGGCTGTGGGGGCCTGGGGATACCATGGGGACAGATGAATGTGCAGAAGAAGATGACTTCAAACCTTAGCTGTTTGCAGAATTCACATGTGAAGTAAACATCTGAGTAAGGTTGCCATGGTGTTGGGGTTCTATATTATCCTGAGCTCAAAAAATACAGGGAAACTTGCAAAGTACCACATTTTAACAAACAAGACTGAAGACAAGAGTTCTGCTTTTGGCACTGATGAGGTTTGGTGTTTGAGAGCACCATTGCTGGCTGTGGTTGGGATCAAGGAGAGATTCTTCTGCCATCCCAGGTCAGACCAGAGCCTCCTGCAGGGCTTGGTGGTGGGTGCTCAGGGAGAGCAGAAAGGAAAGGGCATGTATATGGTGCTGCTTCTCCCACCAAACTTTCCCAAACCCAAGCCTGCCCCCAGCCTTTTCTCTGGGACTGCATGAATCCATCTCTTCTCTGCCTGTTGTGACACCCTGAGGTCAGCAATGAGTCCTTGAGTGGCTCGTGTGTGAGCAGTACAGTCTCATGCTGCCCCAGCCAGTCTAGAAACTCTGCCTTTTTCTGCTGCCTCCACTTTTCAGTCACCACTGCACAGGTTTTTGCAGCAATGTGCCCTGGCAGCAGCGCTGTGGAGGATGAGTTGATTCTCTCTCCACAGAAATGAAGACTTGTATGAAATACATATTAACGACAAACACTGGGGACTTAATTTTTTTTCTTTCATTGTGTGATCTTTCATTGCCCTGTGTACAAGGCCTCTGGGGTCTGGAGATGCACAGCCTCACTTTGTGCCCTGCAGTAGCATCTCTGCTTCCCTGTCCCCCCCGAGCTGGTCGGAAGCCGGGCTGGCTGTGGCTCCCCTTGCTGCAGACACCTCCACTCGGTTTTGTGGATGTCTTTAAAGACTGAGTGTCTGCTTTGCTGGCAGGAGCTGGGCTGGGGCTGAAGCCACACTCCCCAGCAGCAGCAGCAGCCCCTGTGCCTCACCCCTGTGATCTGGGCTCCTGTTGACAAGAGCCTCTGCTTTGAAGGAGCATTCAAAGCCTCTCGGGGCCGGTCGGGAGGTGACTTCAGACCTCTCCGGTTCAGCACGTGGCATTCGGTGGGCAAAGATCCCTTTCATTAAAACTGATAGATGACACTTTTTTGCAGTATTTACAATTCAAAGCGTTCTGATCAAAGTGCTGGAAATTAGGATGTTGATGTGAGATAATTACTCCTTTCCCAGCCCTGGCAGCAGCAGAGAGCGTGCAATCCTCTCTCCCTTTGTGTACCCTGTGTCAGTTGAAAGCATTTCTACATAGCTGATGCCTGTAGATATATTTGCTGACTCTTAATGTCAGCAAATCCCACTATGATTAGGCCTTGAGGTGACAAAACAAAACCTTGACTGTTACAAGCTAGGTAACTCAGCGCTGAGATAAAACCTAAAAATAAACCCCAGTAGCCTTTTAATGGAACTAAGCACAGCACAAAATAAATTTTTATAAGTTGTTAGGTTCTCACAGCAAAGGGGAGAACTATAAAATCCTGTTTGATGGTTTTTTAATGGCAGTTGTTTCATTTAAAGCTTTTAGTGAAGCAGGTTACATGGCAAAAGCAGAATAATAAACAGTGAGAAAATGCATTCACCCTGTGAAACAACCACGATTAAACACTCAGCGGTAACTTGGGGATATCAGCTCCAGGGTTTTCAGCAGGACTGTACTAGGGGTGGGTTTTGCCTGCTCAGGTTTCCATCCCCAGCTTTTCAAGGAGTGCAGTTCCTGTCCCTGGTCACATATCCCTGGTGCTGCCTTGTCCTTCAGTAAATCATAGGACAGTTTGGGTTGGAAGGGACCTTAAAGTTCTTCTTGTTCCAACCCCCTGCCATGGGCAGGGACACCTTCCACTAGCCCAGGTTGCTCCAAGCCCCATCCAACCTGGCCTTGGACGTTTCCAGGGATGGGGCAGCCACAGCTTCTCTGGGTAACCTGTGCCAGGGCCTCCCCACCTTCATTGTAAAAATATTCCTTCTTATATCTAGTCTAAATTGACCCCCTTTTAGTTTAAAGCCATTACCCCTTGTCCTGTCACAACTCGCCCTTAGCCTTGACTCACTTTAGAACTGTTTCTCTGCAAAATACTTTCCGAGCTGAGGTTCCTCTGTGGGATGTCACCCTGTGGCAGCACAGTACAATGTTCTCTCTGGGTTTGCTGAATCAAAAGAGAGGTGCATGAGGTGGTCTCAGCCCCTTTGCCTTCCCAGTTCAGCCCTTGCTCTGGACTTTGGAGGTGAAATTCAAGTGTCAGCACAAACCTGCACAGGGGGATTCCTCGCTCTGTGCATCCCTCATGCCCCCAACACTGTGAAACCACCTACTGTGGAAAACATCCACTGATGACAACAGGCAAGGTAAGAGCTGTCTCTTGCAGCCCAAACCTCCTCTGGTCAAAATGAAGAGTGGGGCAAGGAACAGGCTCCTCCAAGCACCTCCTGGTGCCCAACAGGCAGCACTGGTGGTTGTGTTTTGTGGGAGGGAGTGTCCAACACTTGGTCAGGGCTTTTCTGACTCTCTCTGTGCTTTAGATGCCAGCACAGTGAGGCTGGTTCACTCTCCTGGTACAATGCCAGGGAGAGGAGCCTTCTGTGAGGAGGTTTGGGGTTTGGAAATCCATGTTGCTCTGCGTGTGAGCTGAAATGTGCTTTGCATCTGGTTTGGAAGGGGGGAGAGGATTGTGATGAGTCCAGCCCTTCTCCCTGCAGAAGATTGCTGCTGAACAGTTAATGAATAATGCTCTTTCACTGAGGCTTTGTTTAGAAATGGGCTTAGCTTTGAAGCCATCATAACACTGTGATACTGGCTATAAAGAGTGAGAAATGTCTGTGAATGTTGCCCTGAAATATTTATAAGGAATACACTGGAAACCCTACCCACGTCTCTAAACTCTCCCAGTCCCAGAGGTGTCACAGGCGGCTTTCTCCTGGTGGTCAGAGCCCAGCTGATGCTGATGGACGTCAGGGGAGGATCTTGGTGCAAAACATTTTCCTCACAGTCATCAGGAAATTCCTTCAGCTTGATTATAAATGTTGGGCATAAGCATTCTGACAGTATCCTTTTAATAGAAACCAACCGTCAGCCCCAGTCAAGTAGCAACTTACTCTGGGTAGTTAATGCCATTGGAAAGACTTTCTTCTTTTTATTTGTCTTTTTCCCGAGCTCGCATTTTCCATTGATCTCAGACCAGAGACACAAACAGCTGGGATTTTAATGTCACACTTTACAGCGATGTAATCAAACCCAACTTCTGAAATCAATATTTCTTCATAACTGACCTTTCCAGATTAATGATATATTGCCATACTGCTCCATAGACAATCATTTCCAATAGAAAGACTAACCATTCAGATCACCTTAATTAATCTTCCTCCTTTCTGCACTCACCCCACGGACTTACAGTGAAGTTCAGGAGGCAGCAGCCCAACTGTTGAAACCCGTCACCAAATTGGAGATCAATGCTCAGTACAGGGGAGAAAACATCTCTCTAAGCAACACATGTACATACACAAAGAGTTCTTTTGAGTCCACTGCCTTCTTCTGTGCTGTCTGCCTCTTCACCACCCGGCCACAGCCTCAGGACAAAACCATCTGCTGATGGTAGGGAAGTCATTCCCATAGGAACAGACAAGGATGTGACAAACAGAGCTGGGTGACCTCTTAGCGTGAGCATGAGGGCAAAATGGATGAGCTGTGCAAAAGAAATGTTGTGTTTATGCAAGTTGATTTTTAATAACTGGCTATGGAGGGTGGTGAGCAGCTGGAAACATATTACCAGGATCATTACAATGTTTAAACACAAGCCCATAATATGGATAAACAGTAACATCACACTGAGTTTTCAGCCAAGAAGCTCCATTAACTCTTTAGAAATTGCAGACAGGCACAGTCCAGCCAAACAACCATTCATCTCCTCTGGGCTGGCAGCTGAGGAGTCACCAAAGCTTGGGGTGGGCCAGCTGCTTGTCAGCCACAGCAGGAGTGTTTCACCCCAGCAATGCATCTTCTGCCCGACTTGTGCATGTCTAACTTTGGAAATGCATCTGAGACCAGCAGTTTAGATGCTGCTTGAGATCCCCAAAGGTGCTGCCAAAAGTGCAATGTAGGCAGTGACTCAGTAGAAAAGTGGGTTGAGATCACCAGCCTGTATTGAAAAGCCACCGAATCGCCCCCCATTTCAGGGGGACATCACTGTAAGTCCTCACTGGTCCTTCAGCTCAGCCTGCTCCTGTAGGTAAATGGGTGCACAGCAAAGTTCCTGCAGTGCCGTGATTTCAGAGCAAAACATCAAAGACAACAAGAAATCCTTCTGCAGATGGAGCTGGGGGAGAGGAATGTGCTGGGAAGAGCCTCGGGGGGTGTCTCTATTGAAGGTTAGGGCTGACCTAGGATCACCCCTGCACTGATACCTGTCAAGTGTTTTATACAGTCAACCTCTCTGCCTGATGAAATTCAGAAGCCCATGAAATTACACCCTGAATTAATGTGGCCCATTGCCAGGAGAGTAAATAAGTTGTAAGACCCAAACTTTACCTTACAAGCTTTTTTTTTTTGGTATCTCTCATTACTGCCCAGATAAGCTGTAATGCCAGTATCAATCCAGCCAAAGGGATCCAAACACAAACCCCTCTGACAGTAATTTCAAAAAAAAAGAGCTATATCTGACAATAAATTAGTGTCATAACCAGCCAGGCTGTCTCCCTAGGAGGGAGGATGGGGGCTTTGAACTGCTCCTTTTGTGTCGTGGTGTTGGTGTTCAGAGGGTCCCTTTTGACGTCGCAGCCTCTCATCTCCGAGTGACACGACAAGCAGCTTGTCACCAGCCCTGCCAGACGCCACTGGGAGCAGTCACAGCACGCTCCTCCACCTTTGGAATTGCCAATCATGGCCACATCCTGCACAGGGACTCGCTTGTCACTCCCCTTCAAAGACACCCATCTCCCCAGGGATGGCTCCGAACACCCCTCATTGTGGAGGATGGGAAGGCAGGAGAACACCAAGGGAGAAGCATCCTGGCTGTTCCTCAGTATTTTATAGAAGGTCACCTCTGCACTCCGATCAGGGCAAGCCAAAAAGCCCTTGGCAAGCATGGAAATAGCTCCTGGGGGAAGGTATCCACAGTAACCAGTTGTGGGATCACTGGGTTGGTCCTTGATGCGTGGTTTCCTCTGAGAAGGTAAAGCAGGTGTCTGCTCAAATCAGTGATGAGACAGTGCAGAACTGGAGCTATTGGCTTTCCTGGAGAGGAAATATCCTTTTAAGTCCCTGAACATGCAGTCTTCTCCCTAAAGCCCTGGGCCCTCACTGGGGGCTATTTTTTCCTTCACTGGTGATGGGAAAGGAGAGGTGTGATGTCCCTTACACTGGTTTACTCTGGGTAAACTCCTTTTTTCTTCCCCAGCTCTGGTGCTGTGGCAGGAGCTTTGCCTCAGGCAGGCTAGGGCTTTATTCCAAGGGCTGAAATTTTGGGCTGTGATGAGGGGATTGCAGTGTGAGAGGGAGGCACAGGTTTGAAGCAGCAGTGGGTCCATACAGCTGTGTATGATGCACACACACATGTGCTTCGGTGGGGGAGCAAGGAAGGTCCAACTCCTGACTGAGATGACAGGTCCTGTTGTGCTCTACATCTGAGGGATTTTTGGCCCAAACCAAACCCATTTTGGGGTGCTTATGGTAATAACTTCAATGGTAACAACTTCAGAGATGGCTGCAGGCAGTGGGCAGATCCATGGCTGTGTCCTGTGTCTGGGTTCCTGGCTCTGCTGGAGGGTGACAGTATCGTGCCTGGAGGGGTAAAAAGGCCATCAGGGACCAGGGCCCCAAGGAGACTGTGATGTGAACAGTAGGATAACATGAAGGTGAAATAGGAAATGTTGCACCACAGTGTGACACAGCTCAGACAGCAGAGAAGTGACCAAAACTAGGTCAGAATCTGGATCTCCTGTGATCACATCCCATCTGTGACTTCACTTTCCCCTCTAGGCCAAATGCTGTTCTGCACATACCAGGGACTAAGAAAACGTAGTTGTGGTTTACCAAAATGTTTTGCATTCAGATGTCATTCCTTGTTTTATACATTTCACATATAGGTCAAATAGACATCTCAGTTATTTGGAGTAAATAAGCCATAAGTCAATTTGCATCAGTGGAATTGAACTGGATTTGTACCAGTGCAACTGAGATCAGGAGTGGCCTGTAATTTGAGCGATTTGAGAACTTAAATTTTTTCTAGGTTAGGTTTTGGGGTTTTTTTTAGCTCCTCATTTCACCAGTAATGGGGATTCTTTGCCCTTTACAAAGTGCCTGGAATGAGGTCAGATTTTTGCAAGCTTCTGCCAACATTTAATAAGAATAATAATTTAATACTGTCCTGCTCAACCAAACCCATTACCTATGGGTTCAGATGGAGAGCAAATCATGACCTGGGGGGAACTGGCCATTTCATGCTCCTGGCAGCCCTGGTTTCCTCCTCAGGAGTGATGAAGCTGGAGGGCAGAGCCCTCTTGGGATTAGCTCCACACTAACTCCTCATGAAGTACTGTCACTCCATGGGATTTTTGTAAAACTTGGAGAGTCCCACTCTCTCCAAACCCTGCCAGCAAGGGAGGCACAGCTCTGACCTCGGGCACTCTGGTGGCAATCCAGGACAGCAATGAAGGTGGTGGAAGTACCTCGCTTTTAAATGGACCTATAAATGAGGTCTGGGGAGCAGTTCAGCCCATCTGCCAGGTGATTTGGTCTGACTGAGGCTGAACCCTCCTTTCCCAGGATTTTCCTCAGCTGAGGCAGATCCCATCTCACTCACTGTGCAGGGAGGGACAGGGATGTGTACCCAGAGCAGGGGAAACTGCACCTCACTTAAAATAGTTATTGCTTAAATAAATCATCAAATATTGAGTCCAGCACTTGGGCTGTTGGAGGAGTTGGTGGGATTTTTTTGTCCAAATGTGTTTTTTTTTCCTTTAACCAATGGTTTGTGTCCATTTAAAAACTCCACCAAGCAGCCTGAGCTGTGTGTGCTGACAACTGGCCCAGGAAAACAAACTCCAGCTAAGCAATCACAGATTCCCAGAACTCTGAGAAAGGATGCCTTGATCTTACCTGGTGGATAACTGCTTAGTCCAGAGGGTGAGGGGACCTGTGTCCCTTCCAGCAGGTGTGTTTGTGGTGTTTAATGTTTGGAGCTCTGGATGCTCTTTGCAAATGTACAAGCTTGGAGCTCTTGGAGTGTGGTGAGGATTTCTCATGATGAGAAATGGTCAGGTTTGCCACTCTTGCTGGTTGTGGAGGGGAGCTCTGTGCTGATCCTGGGTGCCAGGGATGTCAGGGACAAGGCTGTCCCCGGCCACGCAGGCCAGGGCTGAGCTGCTTGTGGGCATAGGCAGGGCAAAACAGATGGAAATTAGGGACTGGCACAGCTGGGGGATGTTTGTAGGCACCTATGACTGCAGTCAACAGGCTTGAAACACTGACAATGGTGCATAGACTTGCCCAGAAAAAGGCCGGACAAGCAGTGATTTGTGTAGGTCCCCTCTCAATCCCTGTTTTGCTTGGAGCAAAGGAAGCTGGAGGCTCAAGGAGGGCCAGGAGTTGCTGCTTGGCATTTGCTGCCGTGGGTAATAACACCCTTTTCCTGGCAAAAAAAATCCCAACCTCCAAAGGACACGGGCCAGGACGACAGGCACTGCTCCCAAAATAAACAGCAAATTCCTCGGGGGCACCCACTGCTCTGGTGCCAGTGCAAAGGGAAGTCACTGCCAGCACCAGTGCAGGAGCATGGAAAGAACAGAATGTGAAGGAAAACAGGAGAAACAGCCCAGGCCAACAAGACAGAGCAGCACTGCAAGGCCCCTGCAGTGACACTGAGCTGTGGAAATGCAGGAGCTGGAAATGTCTGACGAAGGGATTTGACTCAAAGCCGTCCTAGCAAGCCATGATTGCTGCTCTCTAAAGCAGTGTTTCACTGGAAAAGAAAGGAATGACCATCAAAGTGTACATACATACTCTCAGTACATACATTTTTTCAGCTATTTATTCAAATCCCATCTACCATTCAGGGGAACACGTGAAGCTTTCACACCATGTTGTTGTTGCTGCAGCAGTAGTTGTCATCAATATGGGAAATCCCGGCTACAAAAAAAGCTTGGATTGGAGGATGGATTTGAGTAAGAAGTCTCAAAATTAGTTTAGGTTAAAATATCATGATTTTTAAGGTAGATATCATATTTTGAAGTAGTTTTGATGTCAGAGCACTGGGAATTAGCATAACTATGTTGCTTTAATAAAACCAGTTTAAATGCTGCCATCAGTTGCAGAACATCACTTTCCTCCCCACTCTGGCATCAAATAAGCTGCCATTTTCCAACTCAGTGGACATGCTTTGCAAAGACTAGATGAAATGATGGACTTAAGGCCTCCTAACTAACCTTAGAGTGGAGTAAAATATAATTTACTTGTATTTAGCAGCAGCTGTTTTGACGGTGAGCATTAAAGCGATTGGCCAATGTGGTAGCAATTTATCCCGAGTAGTAACTGCAAGCTGCTATTTTGGGTTCATAAAAACGGAGTTGCAAAATGCTGTAACACACCGAGTGTAACTATTTTATGATCCCATAAAAATAGCAGCTCCGTGCTGTGCTGTCCCACGGAGCGCGGGCGCTGCCGGCAGGGCCGGGGCCGTGCCCGGGAGGGCAGGAGTCTGGGCAGGCAGCACTGCCCTCAATTGCAGCTCATTCCCAGCTGCCTTCCCCTAATTGCAGGACAGGTTGCCTTTCGTGTCCTGCCAGGGGATGATCTGAGCATCCCATGGCTTCCAGCGTGCTCAGGGGTTACAGACAGTGCTTGGACAGAGGGGGTTGGATTCCCCAGGACCTGCCGAGACCTAAATTGGGACCACTCTCTGGGCTTGCAGCACAAAGGATGAATCCGGGCAAATTGCTGCCAAGGAAGGTTTTTCTCCTCTTTCTAAGTTAAAAATACACTCAGGGTAGTGTAACCCTTTGGAGATAGGTGGTGTCAGCAGAAGCAAGAGTCCTGTTTGAAGAGCTTGGGGCCCTCCTTAAAACTAACAAATATTTTGGTTTGAGCCTGACCTAGAATTTCAAACCACCTCCACTTGGTGCTCCTGACTGGCAGTGCTTCCACCCTGGCAAAGGCAGAGCTTGTGTGCAGGGAAAGAGGGACTGTTGGGAGCAGGAGCTCAGTGTCAGCACCAGCATCACCAGCAACAGCCCCTTGCTGGGACAACTGGTAATTAAAGCAGCACTGGCTGCAGTCTGTGAGCTCAGTACCTCCTCCAGAGGCTCTGTCCAGTACACTAATGCCTGTTCTTCCTTTCCACACTCCATTTAGTGTTTAATGTAGTTATGAAGCAAAGGCTCATCCTAGCGCTGCTGGGTTTGTGGCTTAATTGTATTTAGAGCCAGGTCTGAGCTGGACAGAGCTTGTTAGAAATACTCCCCACAGGCTGGAAACCCATGTCTGAGGCAGCACTGAGAGGGCTTGGTGTGCAGCTGTAATGGATGGGAAGGTCAGCTGTTACCCTGCAGTTTGGGAAAGAAAGGCATTAAAACCAGCAGCTCTTTCACTGGATGTACCTGGAAGTGATACAGATCAAACCAACTATTTTTGGTGCAGTGTTATCTTTGCAGCTAAGCCTTCCCAAAACCTGTTCCCTACAGCCCCTTGAGAACGCAAAACTTGGCCCAGGGAGGAGTGAGACCTTGGTGGGTGGAAGAGGCTTTGGTTCAGCCACAGTGAGACCCTGTGGGGCTCTGTCCAGATCCCAAAGCTGCTCACACCTCTGGGCAGATCCCACGTGTCTTCCAGATGGCTCCAGTATTGTGTGCATGGGTCCAGCAGCTGCCACGCACCCATGGGTGAGCAGCTTCTCCAGGAGAGGACATGCTTCATGCCATAAGGACAACCCTAACAGCATCCTTTCCTCTTATTGTTTGTCACTGAGAAGGGCAAATCCATCAGGAAAAGCAGCATTACCTCCACAGACATTCCATCCAAGTCTACGTGGAGTGAACTTGACCCAGCATAAGGTTGAGCAGGGCATTAGTTCAGACGGTGCTGAGATGGTGGGCCTGGGGATCACCTGAGTTTTAGGGGCTGCAAACAAGAAGATGAAGCAGCAAATATGTTGTTCGAGAAAATTCCTGAGCCTTTGCCTTGTTGTTGTCTTGGTTCCTGAACAAACTCACAAATCACCTCCTGTTTAAGGGAAAATCCTCCCCCACTGACCAGCCCGAAAGCATCAGGATTAATGTCAGCCTTAATTTTCAGTTGTCACTTGCAGGGAAACATCATCCCTGCATATTTCATAAATATAGGCTGAATTTTGAAATCCCTGAGGAATGAAAAGACTCTCAATTTTTCAAAACACCCAGGAATGGCTCAGGAGGAGCAGTAACTTCTGCAGCAGAAGGCAGGATGGCCTCCTTCACAGCTGGCTTGCCATCGTTTATCCAGTGAAAGCTGTCCCACACACAGGGAATAAATTGTTCAATGTGCTCTGTTTCTTGACACCCTGATAATGAAAATCTAATTAGTGTGAAAGTGTAGTTTATTGGGTCAGCTGGTTCGACAAAGCTCTTCCACCCAACTGCAGTCCAACCTGGGCAAACCCTGGGGATCGACTGGAGAAAGACTGAACAGCTTTGGTATTTCCCTGTTCCTCTGGATGCCGTAGTTTTACTCGACACCAGGAGCAGGAGTGATGATGAAATTCTCTCTCTGCAGTGTTTCCCACTGGAGTAAGAAAATATTCAGCCAGATCTCTGCAAAAAGGCTTATGAGACTGCCAACCTCATTTCTGCAAAGTACCTAAACAGGAGCAGCACATCCCGGCTGTGGACCCAGCTGTAACACACTCCAGCTTTTGAGGGATCAGGGATGTTTGGCCATGTCTAGCTCTTGGTCCTGCAAGACTCTCCCATGCCTTGTGTTCATCAAGGGTTTGATCTAAGGCTCTGTAATGACTCCCAAGCTCATGAGGATGGGAGATCCGACACCGTCCTCTTTAATGAGTGATGGGGCTCAAATTAACATTCAGGGTATGAAAAGGAAGGACTCTTGAAAGGGTGTCTCATTATTTCTGATGTCAAACACTTTACAGGGAAACCCAAGATCAGAGCAGATTTGGGGGGAGTGGGTGTGAAGTTGGGTTTGTGAGTGAAATTGGGCCCTTCATCAGGGTGAGGTGATTATGATTAACTGCGAGTGCACAGTGATCTATCTGGGCTTTGATTAATTTGTTAACGAGCTGATGA
The DNA here is from genome assembly GCF_003984885.1 of Neopelma chrysocephalum. NCBI lineage: Eukaryota > Metazoa > Chordata > Aves > Passeriformes > Pipridae > Neopelma > Neopelma chrysocephalum. The sequence continues at coordinate 2,590,665 of NW_020897746.1, read as the reverse complement.
GGAGAGACACCATGTCTATCTCACGTGTCAACCTTGCTATGTGTCACTTATCCCTGGAGATTTAAATCAGGCAAAGATGCATTTGAACATAATTTTGGACTTCGGAAGGCAGCTCAAGGAATGTTAATTGCAGCTGATTTTCGCTTTGAAATTTTGGACTGATTCAAAGCCCAGAGCTTCTTCTTCCTTGACAACCTGCCAGAAGGGCCATGGTTTGATCCCTTGTATGAACCTCCCTGTTTTCCATTTGCAGCCATGTTTTCAGAAATTTCACAGAATATTCTGTTTTGGAAGGGACCCAGAAGGATCACCGAGTCCAGCTCTTGAGTTCTGCTGACCACAGATGCAACAGCTAATTTCTTTTGCACCCAAAGACATGATGCATCTGTGCCCTGATCCTGCAGACATTTATCATATCTCTCCAACTTTGCTCATGTAAATATTTCTACTGATTTCAGTGAGACTAATAACACCCAACACAGTAGATGAGACAACGTTTAAAGGATTGGGACCTTAAATTGCATCTCTAAAATGCCTCATTTCCCCAGAGATTTCTGAAACTAAAGGATCAACTTTTCGAATGCTGCAAGCTCTGTGTAGGCAGAGGCAGAAGCCCTCATGTTCACAAAGGGATGTAATTTATGCAGACAAAGCAATTTAAACTAAAATTGATCCAGCAGTACAAAAAGTGATTGGGTCAGTAGTTCGGCAAATAAGAAGGATGAGTTCACTCCACGGGCATTTACAGTGGATAATAAATTAGATCTGGCTGAAATATTTTGACCAGAGGGGTGGGTTTTTTTCAATCACAACCAAAGTATTATGCAAAAACCCGTTATTTCAGAGCTTCAGGAGGATGGAACTCAGGTCCAGGTGGATAAGGAAAAGGGGTTGCAGTGTGAGCTTACGAATAAAATTCTGGCTGAAGTTCAAAAACTTCTGGAAACTGCAAGTGTTCTTTATATATACTCTAGTGATCATGTAACACTCATAAACAACAGACGTAATTAGAAACATTTCAAGGCTTTGAAATTGCTTTGCTTCTGGAGGAAAATGAAACTGTTGTTGTGGTGTAATAGAGACTGAACCCCTGGGTCAGGACGTTGCCTGCATGACAAACAGGCAAAGGGGGAACAGGGGTTCTGCTCTAAAAAGGGCTGTGAAAGAGGCTCAGCTGCCTCTCAACCAAAACTTCCCGAAGCTCCTGGTTTCGGGTTTTTTTTTGCATCCAAGTGAAAACAATTTGCAAAACCTCAAATTGTTTCACGAAATGGAAACAGAGGTTTCTGAGCAGCTGCAGCTCTTTTTTTATTGCCCAGGATATTAAGAAAAGCAGCAGGTTGTGACAAAGTTGACAGATTGAAAATGTTTGTCACGTTTTACTCTGCATTCATGCTGGAAACTGCTTAAATACCTATTACCTGTGATTGAGGATTCCCAGGGCGTTCGTGGGGAATTGTAACACAAAAATATAAAGCCAGGATTTCACAAGTGACGAATTTGGGTGGATATGAACTATTCTGTGCTCGTTGCAAATAGATCTTTTCATGAAATGGGGGCTTGTCTTGTGAAGACATTTGAGGGAACAGGGAACAGCAAAAGAAAGTTCTCTCATTAGTGAACATTTTTCACAGAATATTTTCAGATTCTTATTGGAATCTGCACTGATGGGTCTCCAGCATTGGAATAATTTCAGCTGGACTCACCTTCATCTGCTGTGTTGTGGTTTTGGTTCATTTTTAGATGCTGCAGTGTGTTTCAAATGGTTGTGTAAAGAAGCCCTTAACAACTGGCACCTTCCAATTCCACAAAAAGACATTTTTCTTTTCACCTTTTAGTTCAAAAACCCAAGAAACCACATCAGAATTGTATCCATTTCACTTCAAATCACAATTTTTCTTTTCTCTCCATTTGATAGCAGAGAAAAGGTCAGAGAGTTCAGGGGGAAAACCAGAATAAGAATTCTTTGTGTTTTTCATGTAAGACAACTCCGGTTTTCTAACAGTCTTGTTAAAGATATTGCAGCAAAATATCAAAATAGGCAGGAGGAGATATGTGCATTCAGAACCTGGATATTTTCTACCATTGCAGCATGGATATTTTCTGCATTGCATCTCCTGTCTCTGAGATGCCACACTGAAATCCTGACCACTTCAGCTCCTTGGTGGGGTCAGTGCTGTATATCACTTCCTTACCCATTTTACCTACAGTTAAACTCAAACTGGAAACTTTAAAGCCACCCAGGAATGTGGCTTTAACTACTTAGGCTGGGAGCATAATTAAAGATTTTTGAAGATGTGTATCACAGCCACCAGCTCAAAGGCAAGTTTGGGCTGTGTTGTCCCTCTGACTTATTGTGCTGTCAACAGAAATCCTGCATTGGGAGCCCGTGTTTCTGCTGAGTGAGACTGGCTGGATTAATCAGCAGAGCTGGGGGACTCTCCTCCTAACCAGAGACAAGATGTAGGTGCCCCACGTGACTCAAACTCTAATAAAGGATGCAAAGATTTGAGGTAATTTCTGGTTTCTTCTCTACTTCCAATATCCAGCTGCCACAGCAGATGGAGGGACCTTGATACTTCCCTCCATCACTCAGATGTTCAGCTGTTGAACCCTTTATCAAGCTGTAAAATATTCACATGACACCTCCCTGCGCTCCTCAAAACCTTGTTTTTGCTGTGATGCCTGGCAGGACTGAGTGGGAAGGAGGGAGAACCCAGCTGGTTGTAGCTGCAGGGTGTTGTGGGCCTTTGCAAACTCCCAGGGACGGGCAGGGGAAGGGCCCCATCCTGCTTCAGACACTTGGTCCTGAACTATCATTAATTAGCAAGAAAAAGACATCCCTGGTTATTCATAAAGCTGAACACTGGATGTTCAGGGAATGGCAGGTTGGAAAATTCAGTTTAAAGAGGTAAAGAGATGTATTATCTCCTGAGTTAGGCAGCAGTTGAACAAGGCTTTGAGGCTCTGCTGACCCACATGATGATGTGGATCTAACCCCTTCTCCACAGTCCAAATTCATTTTCTTAATTTAGAATGGAATATAGGCTTGCAGGGCACAGCATGAATGGAGTGGTTCAAAAGCTGTGTAAACTATAACAGAACATGCTGGTTTGGAGCAAAGGCTGTGTTTTTAGGAGTGGATTAGCAGCTGCTGCAGAACCTCCCATCTGAAGGAGGAAGATGGGTCAGCAAGAGACTTTTACTAGACCTACATCAAGATTTTGGGTAATAATTAAAAAAAAAATAATAATTGCCTTAGGTTTCTAAATACTTGTTTGAAAAAATGGCTTAAGATCTTCCTGGACATCAGGCAACTATGTGGTTAAAATTGCTACCTATCTTCTGAAAACTGTCCTTGGTGTTAGTTTAAACTAATCTGGTTTATTTTACCAGGAACCAGTTGGATCAGAAACCACAAGTCAGCCAGCAAATGTTCTGGTCTGATGTTTTTCTTGGTTGATGGACAACAGTCAGGGCTGCAGATGGGATGTCAGCACAGGATCCCTTTCTCCCAGGCTCTGGAAAGGGAAAAGCAAAGGAAAAATCAAAGGCTTCGCCCACAATGGTTGTTCTGCCACGAGGGCTGAAGAGAGATTTGCAGGTGTAGAGCTACAGGGTCATATCAGCTCCGAGCTCAAGATCTTTCAAACCTTTCGTAGCATGTAAACCTGGATGTTTTACATCAGCACTCAGGTGTGTCTGCAGCAGACTCTGTTTGTGAGCCTGTAGTCACAAAAACTACCAAAAAATGGAGATAAGACCTCTGAAATCAAGAGATCTGAGGGTGGCTCCATGGTTTTGTGTGTGAATGGTACGTGAGAGACATCAGGAGGAATTTCTTCATGGAAAGGATGGTCAGGCACTGGAAGGGGCTGCCCAGGGAGGTGGTGGAGTCCCCACCCCTGGAGGTGTCTAAGGAAGGCCTGGCCATGGCACTCAGTGCTCTGGGCTGGGGGACAAGGTGGGGATGGGGCACAGGGGGGACTCAGTGACCTTGGAGGTCTTTTCCAACCTAAATCATTCCAGGATTCTGTGACCTCCCTTGTTTAGCACACTCAGCCTGCTTGAGCTGTGTTCCTCACATCTTGTGGATCCTGTTACTAAGGTCAAAATGTACCAACAACTGAAAAACAGGTACCTTGGCAATAGATGTCAGGTTCTAACCTGACACCTTCAGTAAGTTAATGCAACTCAAAAAGTGTAGTTGCAAACACTGCCCAAGAGGGTTTATCTATAAGGTAAGAGCTATAAAAGGGTTGGATATAATATGAGCTCCAGGGAACACATATTATAGCAATACCTGCCACAATATGTAAGGTTCTTCAGCCAGGTGAAGGGAGCAGCTTGAAGGACTGTTGATGTTCTTCCTCCCCAGGTGAACTCCCCAAACTCAGACCAGCACAATAATGTCTACAGACGAACTTTAAAACATTGAGGGGGGAAAAAAAGTCTTCCCAGACATAAGTTTCTTTCATACGGGTGGATGTGTGTTGTGAAACATCTTTTGTTATAGAATATGGTTTGTAAACTTGGAACCTGACCTAGTGAAAATACCGAGATCAAAGAGGAGGCTGACTTTGATTTCAGCAGCCTTTGGAACAGACCATTAGCTGATAATAATCTATCTGTGCATTTGTATTTGGTTAGTGTCAAATCATTACTTCAGTAGTCAGAAAGTTTTTTTTTTCCTTGGAGTTTTCTGTTTGTGTTGTCTTGAATATTTTTCACTGTATTGGAGTCGGTGAGAAAGGTTGCCTGGGCAGCTCAGCCAGCAAGGGGATGATGTGAGGGCTTTGTCCCATTCCAAGGGTATCTTGTGTAAGGTTTTGAGTTGTTTTTGCTCTGGATGAGTTGTCATCTCAGCAGGTGGATGCTCAAAAGCACTCGGTGTAGTTCCGTTGTGTAGGGATGGGGTGAGGAAGGTCAACGCAAAGCTGGAACTGAACAAGAAAGGCTTCCACAGGTATGTCAGCCAGAAAAGGGAGGTCAAAGAAGGTGCATCCCCTGATAAACAAGGCTGGAAAACTGCTAACAACAGACAAGGAGAAGGCTGAGCAACTTTTTTGCCTCAGTCTTCACTAGTAATCTCTCTCCCCACACCTCTCCAGTGGATGGGCAGCAGGGTGGGGACTGCGGCAGCAAAATCCCTCCCACTGTAAGAGAACATCAGGTTCATGAGCATCTGAGGGACCTGAACGTGCATCAGTCTGTGGGACCCGATGGGATGCATCCCAGAGTCCTGGGGGAACTGGCTGATGGAGTTGCCAAGACACTCTCTAGGATAGTTGAAAAGTTTTGGCAGTCAGTTGAAGTCCAGGTGACTGAAAAAGCGAAAACATTGTCCCCATGTCAAAAAAGGGTGGAAAGGAGGACCCTGGGAACTACCACCCTGTTAGCCTCACCTCTGTGCCTGGGAAGATCATGGAACAGACCCTCCCAGAAGCTCTGCTGAGGCACATGGAGGACAGGGAGGTGATTTGGGACAGCCAGCACAGCTTCACCAGGGGAAAAATCCTGTCTGACCAAGCCAGTGGCCTTCTCTGATGGAGTGACTCCATCAGTGGCCAAGGGAAGGGCCACAGATATCATTTATCTGGACTTCTGTAAAGTCATTGACATGGTCCCCCCAAAAATCCTTGTCTCTAAATTGGAGACAGATGGAATCACCCTTCTGTGATTCTATTCTATGATTCTAAGCTGAGACCTTGTTGGTTCCATGTCCCACAGCTTGTATGTTGGATGGAACACCACTGACCTGCAACCCTTGCAAATATCTCTTCCTTTTTCCTGCACCATTAATCTGTGTTTAGGATTAACTAGAAAAATATTTGAAGGGCCTTCCTGTTATTTCTAGTTGTCAGATTTTGATGGAACTGGGCAGTTCAAGCCGTGCACGTGCTTAAACCCAGAAGCCTGAAAAACCAAACGCTGCTGACAGTTCACGAGCCTTGAAGGGGAAAGTTTGATTTGGACAGAGTTTTGACAGAGAGGTTGAACTGATTCTTGGTTGAACTGATTCTTGCCAGGAAAAAAAGCATTCCTGTGGTGCAGGTTTCACATGGAAAGTGATGAGGGTACCTGAGGGGCCTGGCCCTGGAGCAGCACTGATGCTCACAGGGTGCTGAGCTGTTCACATCCAAGAAGCATCCCTTTGCTGCTTGTTGGCCAAGTCATATTCTAAACCTGAGATTTGCTGCTTAAGGCAGATTTAAGCCAAAAACATTTCTCTGAGAGCTTACACCAGAGTTGGCAAGAAATACCTCTGGCCAAAACCAGAGAAAAAGTTAAAAAATTCCATTTGGAAGTGAAATACTCCAAATCTTCACTTGACAAAGGTTTTTAAGTGTTAAATTTACTTCCATTTATGTTTCTTTTAACAAAATCATTTCAGGTTGGGCAAAATGACCCAAATTGGTTTTTCTTTCTGGTATTTCATTTCAGAGCAGCTCAAATACAATTATCTGAGAAAGGATTTGTTTAATACACTGAAACAGAACCCGCACTCTCAGAGTTCTCTTTCGTGTCACAAGATGGGCCATAATAACCCATCTCCCAGGTAAACATCTGTAATTCACATCAGCACTAACAAAGCCAGGAAGCTCTTGCTGTCTCTGCCTAACCCTGCCCATTTCTCAGCAATTCTTCCTGCTTGTAAAAAAGTTACCAGCCTCAAAACTTCACTATTTGTCCTCCTCACTTACTAGTAGGAACGTGATGGTCTTGGCACAAAGACCAGGACTCAAACCTCTGGAGACAGTCTGAGATCTCAAGACATCTCCCCGAGGCCAGGCAGAGGCATTGTGGTGGGATGGAGCTGTGAGCCCAGTTTGTGTCAGGAATGCCTTCAAGTTCACATTATTCATGAGCAGAACATTCACAGAAAGGAGAGAGGAGAGTGTGTCAAGCTGTGGGACTCCACAGGCCATTTTAATAATCTGTTCTGACACTGTGAACACAACATCTTGGTCTTTCACCAGGGTGCTGTTCCTGTGCTGAACAACTCGTTGTTGAACTCCAGTTTGGGGGGGTTTTTTTAGCATCATCTTGGTCAAAATACTGATTGTGCCTGAGCTTTTTGATAATGTTTCCTACTGATCAATTATCTCCAAAAATTGTTGCATTTATTTCTCCTTTGCATTTCTCCCACTGCTGCCTGCTGGGTCTCTGGTGCTGTGATTTGCTGTCTCACAGGCCTGCTGGTGTCTCACAGCATCTCTTGGCACAGGTGACATTGGGAAGAACAAACAGCCACGACATTTTTCAGCAATCCATGCTCCTGGCTCAGTAAAGCACTGGGTCAGCTCCTGCCTCTGGCAGCTCCCAGGGCCCACACATCCCTCATGGATGTGCTTTCTTAGGGCACTCACTGTCCTGGAGCCGTGGTGATGCAGAGCAGGGCACTGCAGACCTTTGGATTCACAAGTTGCTGAGGTCCAGTCCTGGTCAGGGAAGGAGAAAAACATAACCAAGGCAAAATAAATTAACTTCCTTCCCAAAGCCACTCCCAGTTGTCCAGATGGTGGATCCTGGAAGGCATCACATGGGTTCCCAGGGCCTGTGGCTCTGCCTGCTGAACGTGTGCTCCACCAGGACCTGCAGCAGAGATAGAGGAACATCTGTGGCTGCAGCTGGAGCTTTCCTCTTGCACTTATTAGAAAGGTTGTGTCCCATGGATTGGGATCCCTCATTTGTCCACTGCCTTTGACAGGTCATTTAACACCTGAATCCACCAGCAAAATGAGACCAAGTTCACTTGGCCCCAGTTAGCCAGGAGCATGGACTGACACAGCTGTGACACACTCCTGCTCTCAGCTGGAACTGGCTCTGGGAGTCAGGAGAAAATATTTTCCCCATTGGCATTGGTAGCACTGGAGGAACCCAAGGAGCTGGACTGGTCACCAGCTTGAACTTTGCCAAGTGTCACAGCAGAGCACTGTATCTCTGTGTTTCTCTGGCATGGAGTGGGAGTGGGCAGCACAGGTTATCCCAGGCTGATCCCTCACTTCAGTGCTGGCTCATGGCAGTGCTGGGTTTTCTGCAGCCACATGGGCAGAAATCCTCCATCACTCCGTGGAAAGACAGCGCAGTTTGGGAAGGCACATCTGGAGTTTTGTTACACACTAAATCAAGGCCGTGGCAGGTGTGTAAAGCTGAGATTTCAGAGCCATTCGGACAGCTAATATATGTGGCAGTTGTTTATGCAAAGGAGTCACTGCTGAAATGAGGTCTGGAATGAGTTGTTTTGCTTTTTAAATCCCTTTCTCTGAATTCATGTGATATTTGTGCAGCTATGAGGGAATAACCGAGTAGAATTCCCTGAGCTGTGTCCTCTTGCTGCAGGGAAGTTGCTCTGCAAATTCCCCTCTGAAGGCAGAAGCCCCCTGGGTTTCTCCCCAAAGCCAGGTCATTCCTCCATGCTCTGCAAGACCCAGGAAGAAGGTGCAAAGGGACTGGAATATTTTGAGGCAGAATTCTGGTAAATCAGTCCCTTCAGAAAAAAAATGACATATTTGCAGGGTGAGCTGGCCACGGTCAGACCAGCCCTCAGTCACACTCCCAACCCCATTCCCTGATGCCACCTCAGTTGTTCTGTGTGCTCTGCAGTGACAGGAGCATTTTTGTGGTTGTTTTAAAAGCTGAGCAGACCAAGATGATGTCCTAGAGGCCCATCACCCTCTCCAAGAAGAGGCCTCAACTCATGTGGCTGTTGTTTGCCTTCAATGGACACAAGTTGGGGCTGAGGGAGATTTTGGAGATTGTTCTGATGAGAATACATGCCTGGCAGCTGCCTGGAGGCATCTGCTTTTCTGGCAGGCCGTGTTTAATGGCACTTACTGTGTTCTCCCTTTGAGAAGAAACAACTGAGAGTGGCACGAATTAGCCACATTTCTGCTTTCTGGAGTCTGGTCCTGTGTTTGTGTCAGTGATGCTGCAGAAACCATGACAAGCTCTTGGCTCCACCAGTGTGGTCCTTACAGACCTGGGGAGTGCGTGTCACTGCAAAGACAAGTGCAGCCATGAAATCAGGAGGCAAACTAGCAATAATACAGTTTAGTAATCTTGGGTGGTCCTCCCCACCACCCCAACTTGTCTTTCCTTCTGCAGAAATATTGGCTGCTCCTGTAGGATTGCTTTGCTGTCTCTGTTCCCTTCATGCCTTAATGTGCAAAACTCACGGAGGACGAACCGCTGTCAAGGCTGAAGTGGTGGTTAAGAAAAAAAACCTGTTTTATTTCTAAAACTGGTAGATACAGTGCAAAAACTGTTGCTGGGTGACCTCCTGGGAGCAGGGAGATGTTACACTGACCAAGGCATTCACCTGGTGATGTGCAGAAGGGAGGTGGGTGGGGGTGTTCAGGGTGGGCTGGTCAGAAACGTCCTTTCTGTTACAGCCTCCACTTCCATGATGTGCTTGGATCTCACTCTGTAGGCACTAACAGAGTGTTAAAAAATTCAGGAGGCAAAGACCACTGCTCCTATTCTAAGTTGAAGCTGCAAAAGCAAACCAAAGCCCACATCAGCCAGTCCCAGATAGAGAAATTCCCTGTCCTCATTTTTGGACTCGCCTCGGGAATACCATTCACTGTGCGAAAGTGTGTGATTATTTCTGGAAAGAAAAGCTATTGAAGACTCAGTGCCAGTGTTGGCTTCGTTACAAATGCAGGGAGGAAACTGTCAAATAACTGCCTGTGTTTTCAGATGTACCACATGTGACTGGGGCCGTGTTAGAAAACATGATCCATCCCATGTAAATCATGAACCATTGAACAAAAGTCCTATTTGTAAATTTGAATATTGGCAGCCAGCTTTCAAACTCTCAGGCTTGAAAATAGTTCTGTGATGCTTTGAGCAAGCACAGAAGCACAGCGGGGCTCCGCCAGGTTCCCTTGGCCCTTGCCAAGTTTTGACTCAAGCCCTCTCTGCCTGTATAAACTAGGAGAAAAACTAGAGTAAGGACCCCCAAATTTGGCTTGACACACAAATGAAGCGAAACCTGGCTCCAGGGGAATCCATTCCAAACAATATAATTTGTCAGGCTGACTGTATACTGTAATTCTACGAGGTACTCAATCACTTGTGTTAATTATTCCTGTTGGTTTGTCCCTCTTGAGAACACAGAAAAAAAGAGGAACCCTGTAAGTGAATTGAATCTCAGTTTTTATTATGTAGGTTTTCAAAACCCCATAACTCATTAGGACTTACTTTGTGGGCAAAAGGCTTAAGCAAAAAGGCTTCAAGCCAGAATACCATGTCCTGAGATAGCAGGACATCTAAGGAAACTGCATTTTTAAGTGATCTGTGAGAATATAAATTGAGAGTTCAAACTGAAAGAGGGGAAAATTAGGTCAGATATACGGAAAAAATTGTTCCCTGTGAGGGCTGTGAGGCCCTGGCACAGGTTGCCCAGAGAAGCTGTGGCCGCCCCATCCCTGGAAGTGTCCAAGGCCAGGTTGGATGGGGCTTGGAGCAACCTGGGCTAGTGGAAGGTGTCCCTGCCCATGGCAGGGGGTTGGAACAAGAAGAGCTTTAAGGTCCCTTCCAACCCAAACTAAACCATCCCGTGATTCAATGGTTGGAATGCAGCAATTTCACCACCTGCCTGCCATTGCAGGTGTATCAGAAAGTTTTAGTTTTACTCCAGGAAGGAACAAAAGTGAATTTTTATTCTTCAAGGAGTTGTCATCCTCTGGGCAGAGCTACTCATCGAAAGGGAGATTAATATGGGCAAACCATCACCGAGCCATGAAAGCATCACATCCCAGCTCCTGGCATGAAAGGGATCCTTCCCAAGCACTGAACCACTTGCTAAAAATACCACTGAAGTAGAGATCAGAGCTTTTGTCAGAGAGGCTTGTGATCCTGGGTTCAGGTTGCAGTGTGAAAGGTGTGAGAATGCTGGGTCACCACCCAAACTGGACCTTGCTTGTGAACTTCAGCAAGTTTCTTCATCTCTCCATGCCAGTGTTTGTGCAGGATGCATGGGAATCTTAAAGGGTGCTATCTATATGCAAACCCCATTTATTCCAAACTCCAAATAATCTAACTTTGGAGATTTTTATCGAGCACAACTTTTTAGATTGTTGTTGAGAGGTTTAAAATCAGTGGGCATGTATTTTTAATTTAAAATGTTGAGGAACACAAGAAAAAGTGGGAAAAGAGGGGGGAAAAAGGTATAGAGCAGGAAAATTAGGCTATTAATAAAAGAAATAATGAATCCAGAAAGCAGTATGGCATGAACTTCAGCCATGAGGGGGTTATGTCCAAAATGCACCAAGTAGCACCCAGAGGCTCCAGTGACACTTGCTGGAAAAAGCCAGTTTTCTTCAGTGTGTGGTAGGACTGGGCTGGAAACCCTGAATACCAGAGATTTGTTCTCTTTCCATCATTATTTCTGGTGTTTCTCTGGTTTTGAGTTTATCTAGGACAGATTGGAGAGCTCTTGATTAATGCAGTAATTAAAAATCAATCTTGAAATATCTTAAGCTGACTTGACAGGCTTTTTATTTAACAACTTGCTTAAATAGATCATTGAGTAAGTTATCTGCTGTAGTTTCTTACCCCTTTCCCTGGACTATGTCAGGATGGCCAAAGCCAGGATGCAGGACAGGGTGAACCCACAGTTTGTTCTCTCCTAATGCCTCGACCTCCAGATGACAAAGCGTGTATTCATTTTCTATTATAGCAATTCTTTTTATTGTCAGGCTTTGATGCTGCCAGGATAAATATTTAGTTCCTGGTAAAGCTGCCAAGACCTGGAGGCAAGTGTGCTTTTATGTCTTTGTGCGTGTGCAATACAGAGTTTGTGTAATAACCGTGGGTTCATTCTCCTACTGCGGTGGAAGTGGAGATGGTGACCCCAGCAAGGCAGCCAGAACACCCCTTCTCACCCATTTGCAGTGCCAGCCCTCCCCTCTCAAGTGGGTAAAGGGTTTTACCTGATATCATGAAGCCCCACAAGGCATGGAAAAACCATCCCCCCCAAAAAAACCCCACTAATCACATGGAGATGAAGCTGAGCTGAGTAACTGAGCTTTTCATCCGACATGAAAAGACCAGAAGCTACATTGGAGACAAAAGCAAAAAGTTGAACAAGTTACAGTGATCAAAGAGTTTTCAAAGGAACATTCAATTATATCTGCAACACCTAAATGGAAGGGTTGTTCTTTCACTTATTTATTTTGCGATAAAGGGGGTTATTAGGTCTTGTTATCTGCCTTCACTTTAATGCATTCTGCTGAAGCCCTCAGCAAAAAAAGCGAGCTTTGTGAACAACAAAGTGACAAGTGAAAAAGAAAGATTAAAATTAGTTCAAGGATAAAAAAGAGCGTATATTTTACAGTCAAAATCTCCTGGTGTAAGCATGGATGCATTCAAATGCAGAGAACAGATCTTGATTACGATGCAACTCCGCCTTGCTGCTCCGAGTGCCTGGCTGTGATCTTGCAGCAGACAACTGAAATGGCTTCAGAACTCTGAATTTGGGAGGAAAAAAAAACTCCAGACCATGCAAAAAGAGCTTACTGCTTCTGGATTCATCACGTGCATGGGGTGAAAAATGAGAAGGCTGTGCATGCTGGAACAAAATTGGCAGGGGGGAAACTGGGAATCATAGACTTGGGAAGCTGAGATTTTGCTATCCAGGAAGATGCTGTATCCAGATGCCAGGTTATGGTTTAAGGTTACTGAGCATTTGTGGTGAGAAGGCTCTCAAGTTTTACAGCCCTTGCTCATAGTCCTTTTCCTGCCTCCAACCGTATCTTTTTTCCTTGGACTCATCTGATTAATCACATTTTTTCTTACTCTTAGAGCCTGATGCAAAGCCCAGTAAATCAATGGAAAAGTTTCTGTGGACTTTGCTGACCTGTGGTTTAGGCCCCAATAAGCTCTTAGTCTTTGAGTTAGATGATGCTTGCATGTTTTCCTAGCACAAATGTGAAAGAAACTCCTTCCTTAAATTGATGTATGAATTTTAAGTTCATTCTTTGTCTCCTTCCTCTGAAGCCTGAAGAGAAAAAATCCTCTTACTCCAAACCAGAGAGTTTATATTGTGCTTTTCAGACCCAAGCCTTCTCATACAAGAGAGTTTAGAGCAGTGGCACAAGCACACACAGCACCCACAGCATTTCCATAGCTGTTTTCTACCCAATCCGTGGTTTTTCTGGACTGCTCCAGGTGCTGGAGCATGTCTGTGGAAGGACAACAAAGTTATTGAAGGGTCTGGAGTACCAGGAGCAGCTGAGGGAGCTGGGGGGGCTCAGCCTGGAGAAAAGGAGGCTCAGGGGGAACCTTCTGTCTCTGCAACCCCCTGACAGGAGGGGGGAGCTGGGGGAGTCAGGCTCTGCTCCCAGGGAACAAGGGACAGGAGGAGAGGGAACGGCCTCAAGATGTACCAGGGGAAATTTGGGTTGGCTATTAGGGAAAATTTGTTCACTGGAAGGGTGGTCAGGCACTGGCAGAGGCTGCTCAGGGCAGTGGTGGAATCACCATCCCTGGAAGAGTTAAAAAAACATTTAAATGTGGCACTTGGGGGCATGGGTTAATTGTGGACTTGGCAGTGCTGGGTCAGTGGCTCAACTCGATGACCTTAGAGATCTTTTCCAGCTGAAATGATTCCATGATGCTTTCCTGAAGGCTGAAATCCAGCACCCCTTGGTGCTGCTGCTCTGCCATTGGCAGTGGTGCAGAAGAACCTGAGATGTTCACAGAACCTCTCTTGCTGCGTTTGACAAGATGAAACGTCTCACAGGGCACAGATCCTGAGCTGCTCTTATTTCTGGTGCGAGGAGAGGACAGCAGGTTCCTCGTGATGAAGTGTTCCTCCAAAGCTCTACCACATTTCAGGGAGCAGGAGAGCTCTCCCCACATCACATGGGGCTCTCTCTCTGTGAGGACACTGCATCCTGCAAGAGGATAAACAAGCTCTCGTGGTTTGGCCTGTCCTATCAGCTCACCAGAGGCCATGGAAGGTGGAAATACGGTCCTTCAGATCACACATAGAAACAGCAACATGTTTGTTGTGGTCAGCATGAGCTGGGGAGGAGATGGCATTGAGGAAACAGGAATAATGGCTGGGTAACAGGGAGAAAGTGCTGCTCCCTGCAGTGATAGTTACACCTGATTCAGCTCCTGAAAGAAGGAGAGGCCACGAAGACATTAAACCTCTTATCATCCTGATGGAGTGAAATTGGAAAGAAAAAAAACCCGGTTATTTGGCAGCAAATGGGTTTATTAACTTCTAAAATGGTGTGTGTTTGAATGTGATAGGGAAAGCAGCATTTGTCAGTGCTCGCTGCATCAAAAGACAAATTAATCCTTTGAAGAAATGTAGCTTTTAAAAGCTCCCTCGTTAAACAATCCGTCAGGAGGCTGAGCTGCAGGGCTGGGCACTGCTCCCTGTGCTGCACAAGGACCCACGGGTGACACAGGTCTGGGTGTGGCTGCTCCCCTGTGGGAGGGTTCTCTGGCTGAGCCTTGCAACCCACGATGCAGGACCTGCTTTCAGGCCATGTTTTCCCTCCCAGGTCTATCTTAAATCCTTTCCTGCCATGGCACCCACAGGGCTTGTGGAGTAGACCTTTCTGAGGTGGCAGGAGGCATTTTGGTGGCATCTTCCCGCCCCACCACCTCCCCATCACAGTCCCAACAGGCTTCTCACGGCTCTGCCGCCCTCTCCTACCAGCAGCTGGTTGTGAACCCCTGTTGGTGACTTTGTAAATACTCTGACAAACTTCAGTGAGCCACGTGTTGCCAAAGGATCTCTTCTTCCTCCACTAATAACGCTCCACGAGAGGAATATAATTTTCCGTCATGGAAACCGGTGTTCTGGTCTCGGGTTTTTTTAGCTGGGATGCTCTGGTTTTCCAATCTGCTGCTTCCTGTGGGATGTCTTCTCCCCTCTGGAGCGCTCCTGTGAAAGGCAGCCTTTGAGCTGCAGCACCAGGACACCCGTTTCACACTAGAAGTGAAATATGTGAGCGGCGTCTCTCCAGATGGGGAAGTAACATCAGATATTGTGTTAACAGGAACGGTGCAGAAACAGGAGATTTCACTACCTACTTTCCCTTGCCTCCTGGAGAGCTCATGGATACTTCAGGCATCTTTCTGTGCACTCATGGAGCTCCTCGAGTATCTCAACAGCTGCACTTTGTCTAATGCAGAGCAGTAACAGATAATTCCGAAATCTCTGCACCCCAAACCGAGCTCATGTAACCACTCCTCTGCTGGCAGGTAAACCAGGCACACACGTGTGAGATCCTGGGGTACCTCCACAGCGTGTCAGATGGGCTGTGATTCCTGGTTTCTTCAGGTCATCTACTCATCTACACATCTTTTAAATCCCTCCAGGGATGGTGGTTCCATTTCTTCCACGGGCAGCCTGTTCCAGTGCTTGACAATCCTTTTGGTGAAGGTGCTCTTCTTAATATCCACTCTTAGCCTACCCTGGTGCAACCTGAGGCTGTTCCTTGTCCTATTGCTTTGTTACTTGGGAGCAGAGAACTGTCCCAAAGCCTTTGGGGGTGCTGGGATATCCCAGTGAGGCAGCTGGGAGCAGCATCCCTGCTGGGGACACGGCTCCTCTGCCTGGACAGGCACAGAGCAACCTGTTACAGCTCAGGGTGCCCTCACCCCTTGTTTGGCTCTGTCTGACATTTGTCTCTAATTAGCACTTGGGTTTTGGGTGAGGAATAAGCAGCTCTTTGTCCAAAGGGCCAGCAATAGGACAGAGATACTTCTGGGTTGTTTTTCAGCCCCAGCTCTAAAGCTTGGCAAGGATGAAAATATTCATCATTCACTGGCTAAGCTCCCCTTTGGGTTGGAGGACAGGCAGTGACTGCTCTTCCTGTTTTACACACGTGTGGACAGGAGGCACAGGAAAGGGGAAAGGCAAGATTATATCCCGATCCCATGAATTCCAGGCTTCAACTCCCAGACAGCTTTGCCATGCATGGATAACAGGATAAGACCACCCTTTGAGAAGAACTGCTGGGAGACATGGATTGATCGGATCTCTTAAGACAAGGTTGCCAACACATTAAATCAGCTTTCCTCCATTTTGGGGGGGACCTATTAGACAAAATGAGGTCAAAACTGAAGTGTGTCCCCCTCCTCTGCCTCCCACGTACTGTGCATTGGGATCACACAGGAACAAAGCCCCAGGGTTCTTGTGTCCAGCCTGGAAAGCCCTGCAGCAAGCCCAGCCCTGGCAGTGCCAGGGGAGATCTGGGCACCACATTTTTCCCGGGTACATCCAGGCACACACACACGGTCCTGCAGGAGCTCAGCAAAGTGTCTGGTTTCTGGGGTTTGAAATATTTTTCCCCCGCTGCCAAGGAAGGGAAGCAAACAGCCCTTTGAAGAGGCTCTGAAACCCAAGTAGAGCGAGGGGGGGAACATTTACTTTAAAGTACAATAATGTTTAGGTTACAGACCCTAATCCCCGAGCCCTGTCCCAGCAGGGTGTCCCAGGGAAAGGGGCTTTCAGAGCAGGGCTGGCTGCAAAGTGTGACGCACGCAAAGGGCTCCCAGGGAAACGCTCTCACATTTTTTCGTACAAAGATATTTAAAAAAAGCGAGAGCGAGATGGCCCGGGTGGGAAATCCATCCTAACAGATGTGTAATATCATTAAAGCTGACTCTAATATAATCTAAGCCTCAGTTTGGTGTATTAATGCTTTGTTTATCTTTAAGCACAGATGGATATTTTTATTAGCATTACTTTGTTGATGCAGCTTCTATAAAGGTTAGTCCGGAGGGCAGATGTCTGTGTATAGACAGAGTGTTCATGCTGGGGTGACTAATCAGAAAGGTGCAGCTTTTCCATGAAATTTCAATTAGAAAATTAAACCTTGGAAGCACAGGCAACCAGGATCTGCTGTTTAGTCCACATGGCCAATTAGGATGAGTCACGAAGGTCCTTCCTTTCCGAATCCATCCTTTGGGCTGGGTGTGCTGGTCATCCTTGTGCCCTCCCGGGATTAATTCAGTCCATGACAGTGCTGTGAGAGGGGGGCTGGCAGTGAAACAGGGGGCTGCAGGTGCTGGTGAGCCAGGAAAAACAGCAGATACTGGCAGTGGGGTGGGTGTCTGGTCTGTTGGCTGGTTGCCTTATTGGGCCCTGTGGTTTTAGGGATGAGCTCTGCTGACGCATGAGAGGCAGCAGGGTGTGATGGGGCTGGGACTGCACAGGGACAGAGGGACTTGGTTGAACCTTCATACCGGAAAGAAATGCTTGAACTGTTCTTAAATACAGGCAAAGTGGCTTTCTCTATTCACTGGTGTCTTCTGGAAATAGAATTCAAAATAAAATCTGCTGAAGACACTTGTGTTAGGTCCAGACCCGGATTACTTGCTTGTGATGGAGTCCAGAGCATTACAGTCAGTTGGAGGCTGCTCATTAAATTAGATGGGAGTCAGTACTATTTTCCTCAGAGATTTCAGCATCCCTGATGATGAAAGGATAACACCTGTTCAGGGCAGGGCAGTGGGAGGTGCCCTGAGCTTGGGGATTCTCCCTCCAGGCCCTGAGGAAAGCCCCCTGTGCTGGTCCCACATGTTCCCCACTCTGCCCCACAGAGCACTGGCGTGATGGAGGAGCACAAGCCTGATTTTAGCTGCTCTTAGTGTGGCTTTTTCCTCTGCAGTGTTCCTGGGATGTGAGGAATTCCATAGCACCCCTGTAAGCTGGGACAGGAGGCAGTAGCTCAGTCACAAGGGAAGGAAGAAGCCTGAGCTCTGGTTGTGTCACTTTGCTGGCTGGAAAAGGCAGAAATCTCAAGAGATTTCCCAGATTTCCATTTTATTTTACTGAGCAGAGGGAAAAAGCAGTGAAGCCTCGAGGCAGGACAGCTCTGAAGGGACATCCTGCTCTCTTTAACCTGAGAAAGGGCCTTTGACATTTTCCCAACCTGAGGTGCTACTTTAGCTCAGGAGGTATCAGGGGAACAATTCTTTGTAGCCAAGGGGAAGCTGAGGGGAAGTGAAGGAGAAGTGGAAGGGAAGCAGAGGGGAAGCTGAGGGGAAACAAACTGCAGCCTTCCAACCAACTCCAAATCCCTCAGAGACTGAGAGCAAAGTTGTGTCTGGGCTGAGCTAGAAAAGAAAAGGCACAAACCCCAGGAGCACACCAACAACCAAGCAAACAGGCAGTGATGTTTGGCTCTCAAGAAGAACTTATTTCACCCTCTCCTCTTCCTGATGCAGCTGCATCCCAGACTGCCTGGCTGACTGAGGCTCCCCTAAATCTCCCAGCACTGCAGCAAGGTCAGGCTCTTGCTTCTCTTTGCTCCTGGCTTGGGTTCACTGCAACAGGACCTGCTTTGGAGGAGCAACTTGTTCCTAAGAGAATATAATAATCGTGGGACTGCAGCCCTGAGATCCATCATGCACAGATGCAGAGGGGGGAAGGGAGAAAAGTGTCCTTTTTATCTGGGGATTTTCACTTCTCCAGCTCTCCTTCCCTTCAGGTCAGCCTGTCAGGCATCCAGCTCTCCCACTGCAGTTCCCAAGAAGCAAAATTTCAAATAAGGAGGATGCTCAGGTGCCCCAGCTCCAGATCCAGTGGCTTTCTGCCACAGCCCAGTGCTTGGCAGGGCATAACAGGATGAGGGAAGCAGGGAAGGGGTGCCCTGGTCACTGCACCATGGGAAGGCAGGTGCCTGGAGTTTGGCACCTTTTTGGCAGCACAAATAGTGAGAAAGAGGAAAGGTGTGCCTGTCTAAAGAGGCAGAGGCCACAGAAGAAATCTCATTTAAACTATTGCAGAGGTGCTGTCATGACTCCATAGCTCAGTTAGTGTTTGACTTTGGGATTTATTTGGTTATTCATGGAGAGAGTGGGGCATCTCCATCACCTGCACGTCATGAGTGGAGACCTCAAATGGAGCTGAGATTTGCAATTAAGTCTGTTACTTTGTTTCCAAGTTAAAGTTAATTGAAATTGGCCCTTAAAGATAAGGCTCACTCAAGATTCTTATTTGTAGCCTGTCAGCAGGTTTTTGCCCTGAACCAAAAACCACAGGAAAAATGGAAAAAAACAGCAGACAGTGGAGGTTTTGAAAAAGGAGGGAAAAACATGTGGAGGGGGAACCTCTAGTCCTGCCCTGTGAGAAGGAGGTCCTACAGCCCACCTTGTACTGGTGTGGCTGATCCAAAGACAACCTCAGTTCTGAGGAGATAAGATGTGCAGTCCTAGATTTACTCCTCTCACAATTTTATTCTAATCTCTCTCATTTAACTGGTCTATCAGGAGCACAGAGACTGCTTTTCAGGCATCACCCCATGAAAGGCAGAGGCAGGCTTGTTTTTTCAGTATCTCATTATACTAAGCACATTTCCTCGTAGCTTTCCCTATCTTTGTATGATCTCCAGAGGCACAGTTAGCACCTTTCCTTAGTAGGGTGTTTTGGTTTGGGGTGTTTTCTTTCTCTTTCATAGCTACCTCAAAGCAGGCTGGCTTGGTTTCTAAAGTCCCAGATTCCTCCCCTTCCCAAAAATCCTCTGAAAAGTCTGGTGCTTAAGTGGAGGCAGCTGTTTGGGTTATTTTCTTTCACCCTTGTGAACGTTCACAGCATCATAATCCCTTTCACAGCAGAACCAGAGCGATGGCAAACACGTACAGGAACTACAAATAGAAGTGCATTTCTGCTGTCTTATCACAACTTTCTTCACTGTTTGTGACTAAATAAGACTGGGTTTGAATACACGGTCCAAAATCAGTGGCTGAAATCTCCACTTGGAGTAAAATAAGGAATCCTAGTGTTGCTGGCCAGACATGAACCATCTATAATGAGGTCAGGACTGCTCACCCAAGCCTGCAGATAGCCTGGACCCACAGCTCATGGGGAAGGTAAAAACCTCACTCATTTCAACTCTGAAGCCTAAAGATGATACTTTAAGGAGTAATTTTGCAGATAGCCAGTGTTAGTTTGATATGTTGCCAACTGAAAGTAAGTGATTGTTGACCAGTGTAGAGAAGTGTGACAGAGGGCTGAATGCTCTGGCAGATCCCAGCTTTACATTCCAGCCCTGGAGCAAAGCTAATTCTCCTGCACACGCAGAGTATCACTGTAAAACAAAGGTGCATCAATCCATTTGGAGGCACAAGTGCTTATTTTTGAGTGCCTGCACTTCTCCTTCTGGTAATTTCCTGCTCAGCACCCCAAGCGTGAGCACCCATCACTATTTCACCAGGGGAGGCTGTTTCAGTGAAGGCACAGAGTCACATTTCCTCCTTCCCCCCCTCGCTCTCTCCTGCCATTAACAGGTGGCAAGTGAAGCCAGCATCACTCATGTTTTGCATCAGTTTGCATCATCTCCTACGAAGCTCTTACAAATGAATCTGTCAAGCCTTGCTGGCACCTTTCAGGATCAACGATGCAAATCGGGGCCGTGCGAGGCAGGGCTGTGCCCACAGCACCATCCACGAGTGCCTCCAGCCCAGGAATGTCTCTGCAAACATCTGCTGCAGTTTGAGGAGAGATGGCAGAAGGGGGAGGGGGGAAAATCCCCAGTAATGGATGGTTTTGGAGTTCGGGGAAGCTCAGTGGGAGGGAGGAAGTGGGTTGGGGGGAAATCGATGAGAATATTTTGCCTGGCAGTCACTCATCACTCGAGCCAGGTGATTATTAATTATCTCCACATTCACACAAGTTGTTGGTTTTCTGGGTAGGTGGGTCCTGTGCTCAGTCATCTTGGCATTTTTAAAGATGAATGAAGAATTACCCGGGATGTAGAGCCAGGAGTGAGAAAGATAAATAACACCAAGGAGCTGATGGCTGCCCGTCTGTTATAAAATTTCATTAGTTCTGACAGCCTGTACACAAGCAATGAATGAATGTTAACTACACTTCCTCTCCTCCTGCTTCCATATTCACTCATACTGCTTAGCTCGGAGAAAGAGGTGGCCAGACAAGCCTTGAGGATGAAAGGAGGTGCTGGACTATTCACCAGACCAGGATGATACTTAGAACAGGGATAGCAAAGGGTTACATTTATTAGAGTTACTTTGCCCAGAGCATTTTTCTCTGGGCACAGAGGGAAAGGATAGATGTTGATCTGGGCAGGTATCCCCGGGGATGGCTTTCCTCACAGTCCTGCAGGAGAGTGAAGGGGCTGAGAAGGCTGTTTGTCATCTCAAAGCCAGATCTTTTGCTGGGTGACACTGCCTCCAATCTGAAAATGAAGTCAGAGAGAAGGCAGTTGGGGTCCCAGCCATATCCAGGTTTCATGGTGGTGTGTTTCTATGTCCTTGGTCCGTGCAAGAGCAGCTGTCCTGAAGCCCGGGGCTGTATCATCTCTGCTTCAGCTGAAAACTAACAACAGAGACTTCAAGACTTCACTGAAATATCCATCAGCCCCTGCCATGGGCTCTCAGACTGCTCTTCACTTGGGGGCATGTAGGCACATGGGTCAAGAGAAGGTTCTCCCACCTGCAGCTGCACCTCAGAGCTGCTGCCGCCCCTTTCATCTTTTAAGTCCTGTAATGAAAATAAATATCCCCAGGTTTATCATAATGGCACGGAATGGGATGTTTTGATGATATTAATTGCTCGGGCTGTTGCAGTACAGGTTCACAAATCAGTGTTTCCCCAGTGAGTGGCTCAGCCTCCCTGTGCACATTTAAACAGATGTGACCTTGATGAGCGCAGATACGGGGGGCTCCAGGAGAGCCTGCAAGACAAATGAATGTGCCCTGGCAGATTTATGAGAACTTATTCCTCGGTGTAGAAAAGTCTATCTGCTTTCACCTACCTGCTCCTCCGAAAGTGACTTTTCCTGTGCACAAAACACGAGCAATCTGCAGAGCTGGTGACAGTGTCAAGAGGTCTTTAAGGAAAAATGTTTCCATGGGGCTGGAGCAAAGTGGAAACAGAGGTGTGATTCATGCAGAACAAGGTGTTCTCATTCATTTATAGCAGCCTGCTCTCCCTGTAAATGATATCCTGCTCAGACAATGTGGGTACTTTCTCTTAATCTGTCCCTGCATCAGAGGAGATCTTGGATCTCTTCCTGTGCAACTGAGACTCTTTCATTCCGTGTCACCTTCCGTCACGCCAAGAAAACCCACAGGTTGAAAGGGGTGTCTGTAAACACGTGTTTATTGAACCTACTGGTAAACCAGCCCCTGAGTCATCCCCTCCTGCAGCTCTGTGTTTCAATTCTTCTTACTCTCAGGCAACAACATCAAGCTTTCACCAGTTCCTGATGAAATTAGGGACTAGAAACCCAAAGACTGTGGGTATGTGTGAGGGAGAGCAAGACAGGAGGTCTGCTTGGGGCTGGGAAGAAAATGTTTTGCCTCTTTAACCCCCTGAAAAGAAAGAAGTAAATCTGTAAATACCAATGACAGATAGGCCTAAGAACAAGAGGCTTGTTGGCACATTAAAAATTCTAATTAGCATCACTGCTGCTGGCATGTGGGTTTTCCAGGAGCCCATCTGGTCCCAAGGGTCTGGAGGTAGCCTAAATGAGCTATGAAGGTTCAAGTGCTGAACAGGACATGTTCTTCTGCCACGTGTCCCCTGGAGTCCCTGTCCCTGGGAGCCTCCTGCAGCAGCACCTCACAACTTCAGAGCCCATCTCCTGGATTCAAATCCAGAGTGGTACATCCTCCTCATGGTCAGTACTGACGTGGTCTCATAAACATTAAGGGACCATTATGATCATCCAGGACTTCTCTGGACTCATTCCTGTTTGAAACACAGCATGGAAAAGCATTGCCTCAAAAATTCCTGCAACGGAAAAATCTACCTTAACTTTCCAAAATTCTTTCAATAATTAATTATGGTCACTGCTAGAGATTAAAAAGAAAAAAAAAAAAAGAATGCATCTTGGGTTTAGCCTTCATTTTTTTAGTTTCAGCTTTCAGACCAACTGAGGAGATAAATGGCTCAGGATAACTGTGGTTGAGTAGATTTTCCACCGCCACCAGGACAGAGAGGTTGGTCAGGTAACCCTCACTTGAGAGGCCTAATTAGGGTGATGGATGGGGTTATAAAAGGTTAAGTCTCAGCAGGAGGAGGTAGTGCTCCTGGAGAGGGAAGAGGGGATTTCCTGGCCTGTGGGACTCTGACCCACAGCTTTGGATGGAGGGTGGCTGAGGTGTGGTTGTCACTGAAGAAGGGGTGAGATTGGCCATCTCCGAGAGGGGACACAGCCAGGGCTCGTGCTGATGTGCTGTGTGTTGGGAGACAGAGGAGCTGAGGAGATTGGGCTGGAATTCAGCAAACTGGGCTGCCTTTCCAGGGTGGCTGTGCTCCCAACTCGTGGTGAGTCCTGCCTGCAGTGCTGAGTGAAGATGTTTCCATCTCGGCACCTGAAAGCAGCTGAAGGACCTGCTCTGCTCCCCACCCCAGCTGAGCCCTGCAGGGATACCGAGGGCTTCAGGAAGCACCAGAGAGGGATGTGAGAACACAGGGAGGGCCTGGGTTGTTGATCACAGAGATGTAGAGCACTGCCAAGGTTTGTAAACTGGGAATAAAGCTGGAAAGAGCTGCACTGGTCTCACAAGGCAGGTGGGAGGAGCAGCTTCCCAGTGCACACGGTTTCTGTGGACTCTCAGCACACACCCACAGTACCTGAGCACTTGCCCATGCTGGGATGACCCCAACCTTGCTCTGCCAAGGCACAGTAACAAAGGTAAGAGCAGAAAGAGAACTTCTTACACCTCATTTTCCATGCAAAATAGCCCTGGATCCTATGATGATGCAAGCATGGGTTCTGCCTGCCATGGCTGCATCCAGGTGTTTCACAGCTGCACCAGAAGGGAAGTTCTTCCTAAACACTACTATAGTTTGTTGACATATATGTTGCCACTGTAGCAAAAGCCACCCCTTCTAAATCCATGTTTTCCATATCTTTTACTGTAATATCTCTGGCTGATGTTAATTCACCCTACCCTTGATTTGAATCCCGGGCAGTTCATTCTCTTATGGAAGAATTCTCCATGTACTAATTCCACCATGTTGTCCTTACTCAGTGTAAAAACCAGCTGGTTCTGACTGCTGCAACAAGTAGCCCAGCAAGAGTCAAAACAGGGCAACACTTCGGGCTGGATAATTTCCTTAATTCCCCCTTTTTGTCTTTAAACTGAAAATATCCCTAATTAACACTTTTCCACTCATGAAGAATATTTAATCCCCAACAGGCTGCAAGTTCATCAAGCAAGGGTAGAGAGCCCTTCCTTACAAGCACTGTGCCTTCCATTTGTGGAAGTTTAATTATCAAAACAATCATTTGTCCAGTGTTGAAAAGCTGTGAGGAAAGAAAGAAAAGTCAATACATTTGACCTCACTTCTGGGAGAGAAACTCCTGGGAGTCATTACAAGTCAACTGTGAAAGTAGCAACACACTGATTTTAATGGATGAGTCTGAAACAAATTCTTTTCGAGAGCCAACATTCTTCTGTCCTTCAACCCGCACCTGAAGGAGCAAGGAATGGAGGTCGTCTTCCACAGCAAAAGTCCTCTGCTTCCTTGGGTACCTGAGGAGAGAGCAGAGGGATAAATGGAAAATAATTTATCAGACCTGCAGGGAAACGAAGTTCGTCAGGATTTCCTCCCAGTTGCAAAGGCAGCAGCAATATATTCAAATGTGGTTAAATGACACACTCATTTTTCTCACTTAGGTTGTGGTTCTGGAAAACATCTTGGAAAAGCACTTCAGCATGTGCTGACGCTTAAACCTGGGTGTGAACCCCGTGCAGGCTCGTGAAACTCAAGCACGTGCTTACAGATAAGCAGGGATCCACTCAAGTGTTGTCCTGATTAGGGCTTGTGCTTAAGTGGCTCCTTGAGCTGGAGCCTCTGGCTTTGAACAGGCTCTCCTATTCTTTGTGTGCTGCACAGAGAGAACTAACTAAATACTGGCTTGTTTTCTCTAGCACTGACCAGAACCACCTCAAGCACCAGGGCAGCAGACATAGGCAGGAAAATTGACTCTGATCATCCCTGGGGTCATTTAACTAAAACACACATTTCAGTGGAGCCAAGTGTTCACCAGCGCTTTTCAACTCCCATGGTGTCAAAACAATTAGCAGATCACAGCAGCACCGAGTCACTGGTGCTCCAAGAAAAGCATCTGGCCAACACATGGAAATTTAACACAGGCACGGAATAAACCCCTCCATGCACCGTCCTCTGCCTGCAGGACAGCACAGCTTGGATGATTCCTCTGTCACAGTGCAGGTTGTGCAATTCGACTCAACCTTTTGAAAAGAGATCACCACAGAATCCAAATTATGTATTGATATAATAAACCTGCTTTCCATATTACTCCTGTTAAAATTCACAGAATATAGAATATTCTGCATTGGAAGGGACCCATGGGGATCATCGAGTCCAATTGATTTAACAAGCTGGGGTTTTTAGGTTTAAATTGGATATTAGGAAGAAATTCTTCCCTGTGAGGGTGGTGAGGCCCTGGCACAGGTTGCCCAGAGAGACTGTGGCTGCCCCTGGATCCCTGGAAGTGTCCAAGGCCAGGTTGGATGGAGCTTGGAGCAACCTGGGCTGGTGGAAGGTGTCCCTGCCCGTGGCAGGGGGATGGGACTGGCTGATCTGTAAGGTCTCTTCCAACCCAACCATTCTGTGATGTTTCTAAATCCAAGACCTTCTGTCCATTTGCTGGTAGTTGCATCCCCACCTCAGCAACTTCAGTAACTATAATTTGATAGTAAAGGAATTAACACTCTTGCAGGCTGGGGGATGAAATCGTGGCTGTCAGATTGGGAATGTGATACAACACGATCATTTAAAAGGTACAGTGTCTGTGTGGATTAAAAGTTAGCTTTGGAACATGGTCATGCATCTGACATTATCACATGGAAACAGAAAAAAATGGGGGTGTGGGCGATGCTTGATGTGCTTTTAGGTTCCTTTGTTAAGGAGGACTATAAACCCCTGTGGTAGCAGGGTCAGTGTGTCTCCAGTTAACCTGCTTGTCCCTGTTGGGGGCCCTGCAATGGGTTCATCAGAGAGATCCAAGGACCCCAGTGCTGCTACAAACAGAGGGGTTGCCCCAGAGTTCCCTGTGATTGCAGCAAAAAATGTCAGACTGGGTAAATGGCAGCACCAAAAGCACTCTGTGAGTGGTTCTGGAAATACTATTTCCTCATAGTGAAAAGAAAAAGTTATCTCATTACTTTGCTGTAGTGTGTTCTTCTCTTGGTGCTCAGATGATGTGCATCCATGAGTGGAGGGAGCCTCTGTGCTCACCTTGCATCACCTGGGTGACTTCCCATGTTGTTCCCATCTCCAAAGGGGAGGAAAGGCTGCAAGTGACCTCCAGCATCTCCCACCAAGCCATTTATAGAAATGGCCAACCAGAGAGCACATCTTGTGAGGTATACCCTAAAAAACTTGCCCATCAAGAATAGGACATGGATGTATTGTCAGTTGATTATAAAAGTCCCATTCAGTCACAAATGGATTTCATTAATCAAGTGCATTTTTGGCACAGTTTCGGACCTGGCTGAAAATGTTCCTTTTTATTTTATTATATGGCATTTATTAACACAGCTATTAGCTCTGTTAATGCAACCCCAGTGGTATTTGCATGGACTCCTAACAGACACTTCTTGTGAACTCCACACAGCAAATGTGACCAGGAGGAATCTGACCCAACCAACCCTTCCTTTGCAATCAGCGTGGGATCCAAACCAAACCTCTGGAGCTCCCAGCATCGCTGCCCAAGGAACCAGGCATCCTCCAAATAAACACTGAATTGCAAATCTGTGGCAAGTTGGGAATAAATCCGCCTCACCTGAAGTGGAAGAGAAGGCAGAGTTCAAGGCTGCCACTGAATTGGTGGCCAAATGCCAATCCCATTCAGTTCAGGGCAGTATAAAATGATTCATCTGACAGGCTGACCCACTAGGCTGGGAAAATAAGGCCATATAACTCTTTCCTAAGTTTCACAGCAGCAGTTCTGTGCCCTGCTGAATGGCATCCATCTCCCTCCATGGGCCACTCACTCATGCAGAGCCCGTGCAGGACCTCAGCCACACTTCCAAAGTGCTGCTGCTATTCTCTGTTGCTGGTGGGTTGTATTTCCACACCTCTTTTCCACGTACCTCCTAGAGCCCCTCATTTGCAGTCTCTGAGCTTCCTTGCTCACCTTCCCCATTTACATATTTTGCTTCACTCAGATGCTTTTCAGACCGCTTTGGGTTTGGGTTTTCCCCTTCCTCCTCTCCCTGTGTGAGCAGTAGCACACCTTGCCCAGCCCCATGGCAGCAGCCTGTGCCCAGGAGCTGCAGATCACAAGCAGCAAACAAACAAGGTCGTAAAACATGCGTGGGGAGGAAAGTCATTACAAGATCACACGCCAAAACATTTCAGAGCTGGATTTTTTTTTTTTTTCAAAAAAAAGACACACATGCTTATTTTCTCACCCCCCAAATCCTTCTTCTTGTGTGCATTAGGGGTGCACAGCAGCCAGTCCTGCTGTTTGGAGGAGCTGGTGCCCACAGGTGAGTGGCAGCAGCACCGTGCAGTGCCCGATGCTCCCGCAGCTGCAGCACGGTGGTGGCACATTGTTGTTGGTCCCTGAAAGAGAAGCACAGGGGTGGCTGGGCACAAACATCTCCTGAGCCTTCTGGGAGCTGTGCTTGAACAGCTCCCTCTCCCATCCCAGGCCCTCGTGCTGTTGTTGATGCCCTGTTGCATCCCACTGATGCCAACAGAGCCCATCCCTCTGCAGCTCCTGTGGCCTGCTGTGCTGATTTCATCATTTCACCTCTGAAACACCCTCCAGGTTTTGACACTCTCACTCTACACTACAACTCCCTTCTGCTTCTGCATCTGCCTGTAAAGCTGAAGGTTTTGCTGTTTATTTATTTGCGGGCACCAGGGCAGATTTATCCCTGACAGAAGGTGCCTGTTCCCAGTCTGTCCTCAGGACTCCTCTGTGCCCTGCCTGTCTGCAGGACTTTACCTTGCTGTTTTCCAAAAGTGCAAATGCTACTATGTTGGATCAGACTGGGATCTGTCTAGCCCAGCATCCTGTCTGGCACCAAAGGCTTTGGAGTCACAAGAAACCCCAAATCAACATTTATGGGCCGGCAGCCCCGTCCCCCCAGTCCCACCAGCGATGAGAACATTCGGTGGCCCTGTCCTGCTCCACTGCTATTTTTGCTCTGCAGTTCACACTGGAACCAGTGCAATTTTAAATTCTAATCCTTGGATACTCAGGATGCAGTAGTTCTCTTTGAAAAGATTTACTACTAATCTCTCTGGTGCCTGTGACAAAGGATGGTTTCTCAGCATTACCTCGAATGTTAAAATATTAATGAGGGAAGAGTTTGGTAGCTGGCAAAGGCTGTCTGTGCAAGCACTGGAGATGGACTTAATGATCTCTGTGCCTTTGCTACTGCAAAATGAACATCTTACACAGGAGAGATTAGACAGACCTGACACCTTTAATAAAATATGGCCTGTATTTCTACAGATGTATTTAAAGTCATTTAAATCCTTTAATGTTTTATGAAATAGCAAAGCTTTGTGTGAATCTATTTAGAATAGTCGTTAAGCGCTGCAGTAGGTTTTATTTTGACCCAGCTCCCATTTGTAATGTGCTCACTCTTTATATCATGTTTATATATATATAATTTTTTTCCGCCCAGGTGACTTTTTGAAATGAATAAAATGCCTATAAAAGGTGCCTAGTTGATAGTGCTACAGACTATAGCTAAGAGTTTCCAAATGGGCTGCCTGTGGGAACCTTAAATCTCCACTTATGGGCTGAGACAAGCAGCCTGGTTTTCCTCTACTCTTGGCATCAACGTTCCCACCAAGCCCTGTCTCTCCCAGGTGTCACCTTGTACCACGACACGGCCACTGTGGGCACAGATGTCTTTGAAGAGAGACTGGCAACCCCCAGGCAGGGCTTGGTGGCCACTCTCAGCCTGAGTCAGTACCAAAGGTGGTCCCTAGGAGAGTCTGGGGGTCTTCCCTGAGTATCTGCTTTGGCTTCCCCTGGGTTGGGATGAGGACAAAGCTGCTGTTCTTGACAACTCTGAACACCCCATCTGCTTGTGCCCAGTGCTCAAAGGAGGGAGGCAAAGAAAAGCAAACTCCAAGTTCCTTCCAGCACCTCCCTGCTGACCCAGGACTCAGGACATGCTTTTGGTGGCACTGTGCTGCTTCTGTTTGTGCTGCAGCGTGAGGTGCCAGTGAGGTGCATCCCTGCCCCTTGGGAAACGCTGGCAACCTGCTCCTGAACAGAACACAAACGTTTCAGCTGCTCCCAGAGAAAATTATGGCTCTGAAATGTCCCGACATGCAAAGGAGGGCCTGGAGCAGAGGAGCTGCTGAGCTCAGCAGGATGCTGGAGGCGGCAGAGGAGCCCTCTTTGCCACAGGTATGACCAGCCCCAGCTCAGCCACCTCCACAAGTCACCATCACCCCTGGGCTGTGGCAGGAGAGCAGAGAGGGTGCTGATGAGAAGGGTGCTCACCTGAGCTCTCTGAGATTGCTGCAGAGGCCACAGCTTTTTAATTCAAGGGTTTGCTGCTGAAGTCTTGGTACAGTTTTGAACTGCAGGAGTGGAAAGCCCTGTGCTTTGGGGCAGGGACTGGAAGGGGAAGGCATTTCCCTAGTGGGGGTAAGGAGAGGAGAGGTAAGAGTGAGCCCCTTGCCCAGGAGATGGCTTGACCCCCCCCACTCGAGGAGGCAGGGGCTGTGCTGTCCCCACAGTGCCCTGCACGGGCACCCAGGGCTCAGGTCCATGGTCTGGCCTTGGTGACAAACCACTGACTAAGCAGCTCCACTGGTGATCACCAGGGCTATGGGTCCTCACCCCCCATCACCCCTCTGCCCACACAATACTGGGCCAGGTGGACATCAGTGAATAACTGATCTTTTAGTGCACTGGTTATTCTACAAAAAGCCCTACAAAACTCCGTGGGTTCAACTGTGTTCCCAGAACTCAAATATTTCTGTTTAGAAAAGGAATGTAACATGCCCTAAAACCTACGTGAAGGATGGGGAATCTCCCATTTCCCTGCAGCAGGTCAGGAATGTGGGAGATGAAGTTCAGTTCCCACGACTGCCTGGTTACAATTTGAACCCTTTTCTCCCACAGAAGGACTCCAACAAGCAGGCCATTATAGTGCATGCTCAGGCAAGCTCCATCCCATCAGTGGCACCAGTTCCACTTAGTGCCAAGTATTTACCTGGTCTCCGAGACAAGGGGCAAAAGGATGTGACTGATCCTGTGGGTCTCTAGTTCTGGACTGCCCTAGGAGGAGAGTACACAGTCCAGGCTTCCCCCCGGCACACAGGACACCTGAGCTGGGGCTGCCCACATCCCTTGTGAGCAGTCCAAACCCTTGAGATGCTGGTAAACCAGCTCTCTGTTTCCCACACTCCTTTGAAGCCAGATTTGCATTTAGCTTGTTTTTGTTACAGTGCCTAAAATGAGCCCTTTTTTTTTTTTTCCTAGAGGGAGCTGAACGGAGCATTGCACAGCCACACACTTTTGGTGGGTTGGCTCGGGAGAGCAAGCTCTAAACTCAGGCTTTAGTTACCTCTGGCCAAGAGGTGCATTTCCAGTGCTGTGAGCTGGAGCTGTGTCCACCCGTAGCCATATGGGCATGTGGAGCTCTGGGCTCCAGGGCTAGAAAGAAGTGAGGTCCCCCTTGCATGTGAATGGGTCAAACATTCAGTCTTTTCCTCCAAAAGAATCACAGAATGGTTTGGATTGGAAAGGACCTTAAAGACCTTCTCATTCCAACACCCCTGCCATGGGCAGGGACACCTTCCACTAGCCCAGGTTGCTCCAAGCCCCGTCCAACCTGGCCTTGGACACTTCCAGGGATCCAGGGGCAGCCACAGCTTCTCTGGGCAACCTGTGCCAGAGCCTCACCACCCTCATAGGAAATAATTCTTCCCTAATAGCTTATCTAAATTCTCCTCTTTTAGTTTAAAACTGTTCCCACTTGCCCTATCAGTAAAGCACAAGTGACATATGATCTGCAAACACAGATGACTTTAATAAAAAGAGAGGTTCCTGCCAGTAATACCACTCTTGTTTCTACAGCTTGTTGCAACATCTTAGGATAAAAATAAATATATTTATTTGCAGCTGAGCTTATAGAGGGCT
The DNA here is from genome assembly GCF_003984885.1 of Neopelma chrysocephalum. Classification (NCBI taxonomy): domain Eukaryota; kingdom Metazoa; phylum Chordata; class Aves; order Passeriformes; family Pipridae; genus Neopelma; species Neopelma chrysocephalum. The sequence continues at coordinate 2,559,562 of NW_020897746.1, read as the reverse complement.
GCTTTATGTAGGAACAGCCTCGGTCTTGCAGGCCAGTTATGGCACAGTCGGTGTGTTGTAAACGCCAGGGCAGTGGGTTAACAGCTCTGCCCATAAAACCAGCTCAAAGCCTTTCCCTGTTGCTGTGCTTTTAATTTCCCCATTCAGAGGCTGGTGAGAGCAAAGGCAACCTGCATATGGAAACTTTTAATTAAACTACTAATATAGACTCGAGTCATTTCTGGTGGAGCTTTAAGTAGTCTGTGGGAGAAGTGCTGAGTTGTGGGAGAGGAAGGCAGCGTTTGTCTCCAGCCCTGGAATTTGTCCATTCATCAGTCGTCCCAGGAGTTGAAGCTGATCCAATTGCATGTCAACAACATTGGCCATGCCTCATTAGAAATCAGTTGTAAAAAGTTTTTTAAAAGAGCATTAATTCATCTTGTTTCTTTTTTTCCCCTCCTTTGCTGTGGATTTTCATCACCCGTAGTGAGAATTTTAGGGGAAATTGTTTTGGAATGGCTATTTTCCAGGGCAGACAATTTCTTTTTTTCTCTGGTAGAAATTTGGGCCAGTCTTTTTAAAAATGAGTATCTAAAGTCAGGCTTCCAAACTGACAGTCTGATTTGCAAGCTGAACAACGAAAGGACATCAAGGGAGCTCAGCTGGTCCGAATATCACCCACTTCCCGAGGTGCATCGCCATGAACTCTGGAGTTCCCTGTTTTTATAGCTCCAGCTCAGCCTCGACGATGCAATAAACCACTGATAAATGGCTCCAGCCAGATTTCCTGAATTTTCTTTGTGACACTGACTCCACTGCACAGACAGTGTATCAGGTTACTGCTTAGGGTCGGTGCTGGTTTACTTTATCTTCCTTACACAGGTATAAATGGATCTACCAACCCTAAGGAAATAAAAGGGTGCATTTGCAGGGCAATCTTTCACACACCTTCTCATCTCTGTGCAAATGACCCTGATGGGCTTTATGCTGGTGGCTTTTCTCCACTGAAGCTCCATTTAACTAAGCAAAAAGGGCTTCTAATTTACACTATGGGGATCAGACCCAGCCTTAATTCACTGGCATTTTATACTCCTGTTAGTTGCTCATATTCATCCAAGGGCACATGAGTTCTCCTTGTACACGAGGAGGCCAGAACCAGACACTCCACTTGTCAGGGGGCTGAGAGTTCCTGCGAGCAGCAGTTGGCTTTCCCAGCACTTTTTGATGTTCTGAATGTATATTCCTCATACTGGGATGCAATGGAAGCTTTCCTAATGCCTTGTGTGGAAGTGGGAGCCATCCTCATCCCAGCCTGCTTTACAGGGGGGAGAGGAGGGAGTGGGAGTTTTCCAGGCAGCAGGAAGGACCCCTTATCTATCTCCCATAGAAACAACACCACAAAAAAAATCTCTTTCACAAAGACATGGAAGAAATCAAATGTCACCCAGAACACACATCCCAGAGCTGGCTCCTGGCCGGAGGCATTCACGTGGGGACGTGCCGTGCGAGGCTGTGAGTGCTGCCAAGGCACTTCCCTACAGCTGGGAGAAAGTGAACCATTATTTACCATTCTTTGTTCCTGTTTACATTCAAAAACCTGAGGGAATTATTTTGTTAAATGAGTAGTTGCTCGTCCTCAAAGAAAATATTTAAGTTTCTATAGCAAGTGTGTGCTCCTTACACACCCAGCCCGTCTGGTCACACCCCCACATGTTTGAACCCATTTTTACTCAGCTAAGAAACAACCTTCTGTTCCTTCTGGAGCAGGTATTAATATTCTCTGGCTCTGGCTTACAGCTTATCTTCGCACAGCAAAGAGGAATTCAGCAACTATCAGTTTGCTACTGGGATTTCTGAGCAGCGACGGGACACCTTGGCCTAATAGAAGGTCATCGCACTGAAAGGCAATTTGTTTAGGAAGGAACAAAATAATTCAGCAGGATGGGGAGTGGATTCAGGAGAGAAATCTAAAACTTTAGCAACCTGAAGCTTTCCTGGCATTTCAGAAATTCACAGTGCAGAAACAAAAGGCTGGATCTGATGTGAGGGGCAGGGCTGGCAGAGGGGAGCAGAGGTGGCTCAGGACGTGCTGTACCTGTGCGTGGGCACGAGGGCTCTGCCAGCCCCTCTGAGACCTGGGCAACTCACCTAAGGAGGGTTAACAAAAGCAATGCCATGAACTTGGCTCTGCATGGGAGCTCAGCCATTAGAGGTGATTTTGAACTCCCCCACAAGACTCTTCTTGCTTTACCTCTGCTGGTATAATGGGAAAAAGGATATTTCCCTTCTGGCTCATCTGAGGCTGTAAATGCTTTGGGACAGGGACTGTCTCCTGCTGGGCCTGTGCCACCCGCATCAGATCTGGGCCACCACCAGCTCCATAAGGACTGAACTAAATTACAGGAAGGCTAATTAATACTAAATGACTGCAACAGTTACAATACTGTGATACAGGAGGAGAGAATTAGGTTTCAGACAGGTAGTTTGGAGAGGCTGGTGAGCACAGTGCGCTGGGAAGGACAAACTTTTCAAAGGAAAGGGTGAGTGATGATCCAGGAGAAAGTAGGACAGATGCAGAGCTGCTGTCTGTTAGCCCAAACCCTGCAAGGGGAAGGGGATACACCTCTTTGTGCCAGTCTGTTCCCATCCTTAGGGATGTTTTTACATGGAAAGAGGAAAATACGATGACCAAGAAGTGGTAAAACAAGGAGATGGTGGGGAAGTCGGAAGGAGCACAAAGTTTTCCAGCAGGAAGGAGGATGCCTTGCCGAGGGGGAGAGGCTTTCAGGGAGATGGCAAGGGCAGCCAGATGAGTGACTGCTCCCGGAGGCATCGGGAAGGCTTTTAGACATATATCATGGGGACACAAGAGGCAAGAGGGAAAGTAGCTCCATCAATAAATAAGGAGGAAGATTAAATTAATGGGGGCTCTGAAATGGCTGAGCAGCTGAACTCCCTTCTTAAAAACCAGTCGTTAACAAGAAAAATAAGGGAAAGCAGGACTGTGTGGACTCTGACTGATGTGAGCAGCCCCTGCAAAACCTCACTGAGGTGGAGGAAACTTGTCCTCTGTGCTCAGGCTCCTATGTTTGGTGCCTGAAGTTAATTAGTGTGAACACTCCGTTCTCTGTGCCCTTGCTCCCCATCTGTAAAGGGGCGATAACAGCACTTCCCTCTTCCCTCAGTTTTATCTGCTTGATTTTACTTATCTATGGCCTGGGCTGCATCTTACGCTGTATTTATGAAGCACTCAGTGCCATGTGATCCTGATCTTGGCTAGAGAGCTTAATTCAGGTAGTTTGTAGTGAGAATGGAAAAAAAAAGCCCTGGCCCAAATCAGAACATTCCCTCCCCAACACAGCCCACGGACACCAAAGTTGGATTTGTGGTGCATTTCACGAGTGCTGAACTGTATTTTAAAACACTGTCATGAAATAGGCTGAAATAAGTTCAGAGGGTTTTTTTATTTAGGAAGGGAAAGTTTATGATAAAAAGCTGAATTTATAGCGTAGTTCTGAAAGGAACATTTACGAGGATTTTAAAAACTCAGAAAGCTTCCTTAATGCCGTAGTAATGAAGGTGCCTTAAGGGATTTAAACTATGCAGTAGCCAAATTCAGGTCAGATAAAGTTGCTGTTAATGATGCAACTCCTTCAAGTTTCCCCATGTAACGAAATTAGGCTTAAACTTCACTCATTTTTGAAGAACTAAGAAAGAATTGGTTGGAAAATACCAAAGACAAACTGCTTGGACTGCACGGAAAATTACAAAGGTCTCCTGAAGGCGAACGTGTGACCAAAAAGACCTGGGCAACCACCACATATAAATAAGTCATGTTGGCCTGTTTTGAAAACAAACAGTGCCTTGACAACCCAATGCAGGACTGGCTAATGAGTGGTGATGGCCAGACTAGTTTTACTCAGTCTCCATATTTGCTACAAATAAGTGGAAAATAGTTTTTCCTTTACAAAAATCCTTCTCTTTGTTGCTCCAGCTCTTACCTGGGTGATGTCCCTCTGTGAAGTGTGGCTGTCCCCTCCCTGTTTCTCTCTCAGAGGTCCAGATAGGGAAGCTTGGTGATTATTAGTTCTTAAAACCAGTTATAAATGGTCTAATGGGCAGAGCACTGAGGGGTTTTCATGGTATATTGTGTGAATCTGAGCTTAATTTCCCTCTCTGTGACAGGGCTGATGACACTGAACTGAGAGCTCTGAGACTCATGTGCTACACAGAGGTTGCTTTTCTTGTTACACAGTCACCAATCTCTCCACACCATCAGGTACCACATCATGATGTGGTCACACCCAAAATCAGTTCTGGTTTCAGCAGGTTTGTCTCATTCCAGTTTTAATGGACACTAAACATATTTGCAACAAAGCTCCATTTTGATTCAAATGACCAACAAATCTCTGATTTTTTTTTTTACCTCTTTTCCTTTTTACTTTTTTTCCTCTCTTACATTTAGAAGGGATGGAGGAGACTTCTGAGGCATCTTCAGTAGCTTCCTGTGTTGCTGTGCAGTTCTCCTCAACCCAAACATTGTGTTTCACATTTCATGTAGCTCAGCACAGTGGCTGCAAACCAATACTGTGAAAACTTTGTGATCCACCAAGCAGATGAGGTCAGGTCCATCAACTCCCTCCTTCCAGAATGTGCATAATGAGTTACTCTGAGAAAGCAGCTCTCAAGAAGCAATTTTTGCAGGCTTTACTTTGTTTCAGTGACCCAGAAAGCTACCAACCCCTTGTTCAGACAGGGATTTGGTGAGTCCCATGAACTGGACATCCCATATTGCTTGTCACAGCACAAAACACAGCACTTTGCACCTTAAAAGAAATTTTAATTGTGGATTGATAGACCAGGCAGGGAAGAAATGTCAGCCTCTATCAGTGAATCAAAGCATTCAGCTGCACTCGCTGTCTTACGTTTCTTTCCACCGGGCCGGGCCAAGCAAAGCCACTGCTAATCAGCTGAGAGAACTGCAAATGTTTTCAAATACTGTGGATTAGGAAAAGCCCATGATTTGGGCAGACATGAAATATTGTGTGTAGATATAAATAAATATTGTTCCCAGCTCAGCCTCTGGCTCGTCTCCAACATGCCACAAATTCATCAAAACCTGAATGGGGCAGTGTGTTAACAAGTGCCTGACAGACTATGAAAACTGCCCGGGGGGGTGCACATGCTGTACTTGACCAGCAAACTACCCTTGTCTGCCAAAATTAACCCTTGGAATATGGCAGCACTGAGCAGAGCCAGCCCACGGAAAACAAGGCTGGATTTGCTGTGAGCTCGGGCTCGTCGCTTCGGCGGCGTGCGGGAGATGGAAGGTGGGTGTGAGTTACATTGAGCTTCTCTCAATATCGATGTGAGAGCTGCCAGAGTGAAATAAAGAGCCCTGGGTGGAAGAGAGCTCTCACCCTGATCAGAACAGCCCACCTTGTTATCTGCAGAGCAGCAGGGACAGATCTGTGATAGCTAAAACTTGACTTTTAAAACCCGTGTTCTGAATTACTGAGGATCTCAAAATGGCTTATCTGTAGGCTGCCTCTTTCATCTCTTGCTATTTTTAATAGCCCATTATGAATCATTTTGATATGTTCATAAATGTTATCCTTTCTCCAAGTTCTCTGCTATGGTTGTCAGCTGCCGAGTCTAATATGGGCATGGTTAGTTGGGCTGGGAAGTGAGAGCTTCAAAAAATGACGGTTGGGCTGCATGATTTATAACAACCCTGACTGCCCTGGACGTACATAAATGAGGAGAACGTGTATTCTGCTTTTCTATAATCAAGACATCTTCACCATGCTTTTTTTTTAGGATGAGGAAGGTGCACAGGTCCTGGTTTGTCTCTCAGGTAGATGTTCCCCATGGGCTCCAGCTGGAGTCAACAGCACTCCCACACTCGTTTTGGGACAGGCAGGAACCCAAACAGGCAGCCTCTGAATAACTTGCCTGGTACATAAGCCCCCTCCCCTGTTGAGGGGTTTCTGCACAGTCTGCCAACATCTCCATGAGACATTCTTCCATGGGGGCTCTAAGCCAACAAGGAAGATTTCCAGCACCACTCTCCTCCTGCAGGGCCACTCAACCTGCACCCTGCAGCCTTCCCCCACGTGCTATTCCAACCACAGGCTCTCCCTTTCCTGAGGATCTGATGGGAACAGTCTGCAGGCAGATGAATTGTCCTGACCTTGACAGCCTTCTCCTGGTATCAGCTTGCTGAGGGCCTTGGATCTGCAGCCTGTGGGCCACAAGCAGCTTGTAGAGTTTGCAGTCGATAGGGCACATATGGTATTTCTCTAAAAAAAGAGACTTGCTGTGTCTTGGATGTATTTTGTGACGTACAGATCGACTGAAAACACAAGCAAGGCATTGATTTCCTTTGCCCATGTAGCATCCCAGGCTGCAAGGTGCTGAGGAAGGACACAGATTACTGCCAAGAGCACTAGGGTTGAGGGGCCTCTCCTGCACCTCCAGTTGCCAACTCTGACGTGTTTCTCTTTTTCCCCGGAAACTAAATTGATTCTCTCACAAGTCAGAAAACAGAAGACATTCCTCCCTTTGCGGCGAGAGGAAACACTGGAGTTTCTCACTCTTCTCCCACGGGAGACTCATCTAGCTTAACACCCAGGAGCAGGAGGGAAGCCAGACACCCTCCATGTCCCATCTCCCACCTCCCATTTGGGAAGGCTGTTCTCACTGGTGAGGTAGGTGTAAAGAAATTATTGCAAGGAAGTGCTTCTTCCTAGGGCTTAACCAGGCAGCAGCTAACCAGCCAGGATGGGAAGGCATAAGGGGAATAAGATGATGAGTGGTTACAACCTCAATTATGTTCCACAGCTGAAATGCAAATCTTCCCCCCACACCATGCCCTCATACCATGCTTGGGCACAGGCACTGATTCACAGGGGAAGTGCCAGTGTCTGAGTCACCAGGACCACTTCTTGCAGTGCTGTGGGTTTTCCCCAGGTATCAACCCAAGTAATAACATGAACAAATTTTGCTTCACTGGTGCAAATCTTGCTTAACTCTTTTCTTACCTGGCAAGAGGCTGGCAGCCCCAGGGGTAAGGAGAAGCTTGCCCACCTGCCATGTGCTGCAGGGCAGTGTGGGGATAAAGCCTGAGCAGCCCTTGCCTGCAGCACACACCCTGTGTCATCAGTGCCACTGTCCCCTCCTGTGAGCCCTTCAGTCTCACTCTGCTGAGAAGCTGCCAGGGGCTACATTAACTGCACCAGGATCTTCTATCACTGCACTCAGACCTTTCCAAGGTGAGGATGAGGTGAGCAGAGGAGCAGAAGAAATCCTGCATGGCCATGGGGCAGCTGGGCTTTCCCTAAGAGCAAAGCTGCTCCACCGGGTCACAAAACAAAACAGTGCCCTTTCAGCATGGAAAATGGGCATTAAAGCTCTCCCTAATCTGACTTTGGGTGTTTTGCTCAGAGCTGTAACGGAAATAATTTATGAAATCCCCACATCAATTACATAATGGCATAATTGCAAAGCTCAGGAGTGTTGTTACCCTTGCAAGTCAGTGATTTGCACCTACGTGTCTGGTGCTGCTATGACAGCAGAAGGGGTTTTTTGCTGAATTCGAGAAATCCTGGTGCTGAACAACTGTCCAAACAACCTGGTGCTAAGGGGCTTGTGATGCTTCTTACATAAAGGCTCGGAATAGTACAGAGCAGGGGGAAGTAACAGGGACCAGGAAATGTGCTGGAAAGCTGTGAAGTCTGTGAGACAAATAACTGAAGGTGCTGAGGAAGCTGAGCTGATGTTCCAGGCACGGCTGGTGCAGCAGAGGACACGTCTCACACACACCAAGTGGAGCAAGAACAGGGTTGCCAGTGGGGCTGCAGTCACAGCTGTCACTGGGGTGGCTCAGCAGCTCCTCTTCCCTCACCTCAATGACAAGTGGAGAGTTAATTAGGGATGTGTGAGTGTTACCAGTGGATCTGGTTCCATTTGCATTTAAGATAACAGAAGCATTTATTGATTGGCTTCAGTAAGAGAGGGTTTGGGGTTTAGTTTTCAAGATGAAGTGTATGGATGTGCAGAAACTGGACAAGAGGAAACGGCCTCAAGTTGCACCAGGGGAGGTTTAGATTGGATATCATGAGAAAATTCTTCACTGAAAGGTGGTCAAGCATTACAATAGGCTGCCCAGGGAAGGGGTGAAATCACTCTCCCTGAAGTGTTCAGACATCCAGGGTAGGGTTGTGTGGCTTTCTCACACACTTTGGGCAGTAATTCAGACAATGCAAATTGTCCTTTTCTGACTGGGGTCAAGACCTGCACTGGTGGGAGGGCTTAGAGAGCTGGCAAAGGTGCCTTAGGACAACCATGGTCTTCCACCAGCGGGTAAGGAGGAGGAGCAGGCTCCAGGGGGCAGCAGGACAGGATTCACAGCCACTGTCATGGATCCTTTCTCAAAGCCATACTCCTCTTACAGTGTCTGTCTCCATTCCCAGCCCTCCAGGTTCACAACATCCCTGCAAGCCTGGTTGGGAGGGCAACAAACACGGAGAAAAACTTCACACAAGAAGCTGCAGGGGATAGAGGCTGTGCTGAGATACAGAGGACAAAATCTGTTTGCTCCCTCTTTATTTCATTTTGGAGAAAGGGTAGGAGAAATAAGCTATGAAGATTTGTGAAGAGTCACCTACGAAAGAAACCATAAGTAAAGTGCAGGAGCTCTGTCAGTGGAAGTGAAAGAGCAGTGCCATGCTTGGACTCAGCAAGGGAGAAGCAGGGAGATGCCTGGTGCATATTAATGGGGGCCTGGTGGAGCTACTCAGTCCAAAATCTACATTTAAGGAACAGAGGCAAAGGCACCCAAATGAGGACAATACAGAATGAGAATTGCTTCCAGGAGCTGGAGCCCACAACAACTGAATTAGGACTGTTTGGGCATCATTTGAAGAGAGGAGGAAGCTGAAGCTGTTTCCTGGAGCTTGGCACAGGAGACTTCATCGTGCTCAGTCAGCCCCTGCAGCGGGATGGGAGACAGGGACTGAGCAGGTGGGTCCTGCAGGTGCTGCTGCTGCCAAATTCTGCCCAACTGGGCAAAAAACGCCACCAAGGGAGAAAAGTAAGGCAGAAGAGCACTCCTGCCAACATGGGTGCTGCAGGGGGGTTACATCTCACCAGAGCAGGGTGATGGGCTGATGGGGACAGCAAGAGGTGGCCTGAGGGTGGGCAGGCAAGAGTGATGGGGCAGAGGGAGGAGAGGAAGGAAGGCCCATCCTGTAGGTCTCAGCACCCACACATGGCTCCCACTGAGAGCTGGGGTGGGCAAAACCCAGCCGTGCTGGGGGATCCTGGGCTGTGGGGCTGGAGGAGCCTTGGTGCCTCAATCCCCTCTGTCTCTGCTGGGGGAGATCTCAGAGCTGCAGGCAAAGGAGAGAGCAGGGGGTTATAGCAACACACAGCTTTGCACCTGGTGCTGAGAAGCTGCAAGCACTGCTGGGCTTTGCCCACTAATGGCCATGTCTGTGGAGAAGACAAGCTGGCTGCCGGCCTTTCCTGGGATCAGGCTGGAAGGCACTTCCCCAAAACAGTTAATGTGTGTGCACCAAGCACTTCCTGAGCAGTTGCTGAGTATAGGAGATCAGTTATGCAAGCTGTTTCTTCAGTTTTAATCTGATTTCCTCCCTCTGCTCTTAATAAATCTTATTTTTATTAGATCTTTTGAGTCCTAAGCAGCTTGGGAATTTCACATAGATTTTTCCAGGAAAAAAAAGACCTCTGAAAGGAGGCATGAAAAAAAATACAGAAAGGGGCTCTGGAGATATTCAGGCAGCATTCCTCAGCTGAAAGAGCACAGGACACAGGTCCTTTTCTTCAGAAAGTAATTCTAAGGGCAAAGGCTGCTGGAAATAGCTATTGTTGATGCTGGCTGAGAACTTTAAGGGATATGAGGTATCCCTGCTTGTCAGAACCAGCAATGCTAATGAGAGTTAAAGAGGGATTGCTGATGTGATGGGGGACTGCAGGTTAAGGAGTTCCTTGGTGGATCTGTGTGTCTGTTTGCTGCTACCCTAAAGCAGGTTTTGCCATTTATCAGGGGTGATTCCCCTCATGTTGCCTTCAGTAAGGTTCATCCCCAGTCACTTGAGTGTTTATTCCCCATCACCTACATGTTTGCACCAGATTTTACATCAACTCCAAATCTGATCAGAGGGGAATTTACACCAGAGCTCGGCAAAGCTCTACCTAAGGAAAGGCTGGAAGTTTTCAACTTGAAGTGAGAGATTATAGCTCACAGTCCACTGCAGGTGGTGAACAAGCAACACAGGGTTTGCCAAAAAATGGCATCCCCCAGGGTCAGCACAAGGGCACCTTGGACAGCTGGGAAGAGGCAGCAGTTTCTAACTTCTGCTGATTTCCTATGGTATATTAGAACTCCACTTTGGGAAAGGAATCAGTCTGGCACAGCACTTCAGAAAGGCTACTGAACCCTGATCTACCAGGAATACTATTTCATTTAATCTTGGAAGATTTAGCTACTCCAAAACACTGGAATCGGGATGGTGGAAAAGGTTTGGGAGTTCTGATGTGAGATTTTTTTACCTGCTACTTTCCACTCAGTTATTTGTTGAGGGCAAGTATTCAAACCATGGAATTAGCATGTTTCAGGCTCTCAATAGGTACCAGTAGATTTTGCTCCTGGTTGTAAAATGTTTTTTATTTAAGACTAAACTTACAGATATAGAATCACAGACTCACAGAAGGGCCTAGGTTGGAAGGGACCTTAAGGATCATCTTGTTCCACCCCCCTGCCATGGGCAGGGACACCTTCCACTCTCCCAGGTTGCTCCAAGCCCCGTCCAACCTGGCCTTGGACACTTCCTATGCTTCAATCTTGCATTAATATACAGGTTGTGCATCACAATGCTGAAAATCCCAGAAAACCCCAAATCCATGGCATTACAAGTGACTCAAAGAAGTACTTAACTGGTCGTCAGGATCACTGGGAGTTTCTCAGCCACTGAAGCTGGGACAAGCCCTGACTCAAGGAGATGTAGCTGAGCTGTTGAGCAGAGATCTTTGGCTCAATATAGAGGCCTTAAGCAGTCAATCAACTTTCTACCATTACAGTCTGACCTGGCCTTTAATGCTTTCTTAGATCTTTTTATCTGTTATTTCTCTGTTTCTGTTATGTCCCAGTGCCCTTCACATTGGACACCATTTCTTCCTTTACATCCTGGGCCCTCAAAAAGCAAATAGAGTTGGGCTCTAGCTGACCAATTCCTCCAAGCTCCAGCTTCCCCCATGGTGTACTACTAAACTACACCCCAGTCACAGCTCTGAAATGATCTGCAAAGGTTACCACAATAACAGCGGGATGCCATCTTATTTATTTTTCTCTTGGCTTTTAAAGTTCCCTATCTGAAAGTACATCAAGTCTCTGTGGAGCTCTAACATCAATGCCATATTCTATGAAGCAAGGAAAATATAATATTTTTACAGTCGGTCTTTAAATCATTTTCTGACAACAAATCAATCTTACAAGAAGCCTTGTTGGTGTTATGAGTAAGAGAAGGAGAGATTTTGAGATTAAAGTAGAATAATAGTTTGCTGTCTCCACAAATTTATCCTTTCGTGTATCAAACCATTGCATTCTGCTGCTGAGCTCTAATTAAGCCCCACCAATCAGATTTATGATAGTGCTAATAGGAAAAAGGATCGTATAATGCTGTTAATATGTGCTCTATAATTAACATTAATGGCAGTCGTGTGGTTAAATGCCCCTCGCATCACCCTGAGAACAGACCTGTAGGTGCAGGGTTTATAACTGGGGGAAGCACCACAGATACTGAGGAACTGCCCCCCTTGGCAGTCAGCAAAAAGTTAGAGGTGCTTCAGGAATTGTTCTGCCCCACAATGGTGACCTCGTGACAGGAGATGAGTGTCCTGCAATCCTGCAGCCCTCCACGTGGTCCTGTGACGTTGGCACCGGGGCTTTTATGAGCTCCATGGTGGGAGCTGAGCAGGGAAGGTGCTGGGAGCTCCCTGGGAGGGCTGGGCTCCCCTTCCATCACCTGTAATCCCTGGTGCTTCCCAGAGTATTTGGTGCTGCCGGCTCCTGTGGAACCAGCGCTGTGCAGAGCTGAACCTTCAGGAATGAGATCCAAAGCCCCTGGAGCCCTTTGAGGCTGAAAAACAACTTTGACATTTGGACACTTGTGTCCACTAAAAATCCTAAGATTACATTTTTTCTCTCTAGGAGCAGTTCTAGTGGTTAAACCCAAACGGGTACGTGACATTCTGTGCTCCCTAAATCATCATTATTGTTTCAAAAGGAGGTATTGCTCCGTCTCGAGGCCCATGGATAACATTCTCCTTGATTAGAAAAGTAGTGTTATACCCCCTCTCTCCAGGGGTGCAATTTATTGCCCAAGTGAAAGGCAATGAAAATCATTAAACCTTAAATCTCAGCCCTGACACAGAACACTCGACTACCTCAACCTTTTCCTCTCTGACCCAAACTGCCCTAAAACCAACCACCAATTCCAGCCCTCTATGCAGCCATTGTGTGTGTTTGCTGCCTGATGTTTGTTTTATTTTTGCAGGTGTAAATTTGAGGGCAAATCTGGGGAAGTTACAAAAAGTAGAGACACAAACAGGAACTGTGAAGTGATATATGCTCAGTGGTGAGAACTCCGAGTAAAACAGGATATTAACTGTAAGAAATGTGAAGTCCTAATTTCTCCCCAGCTCCCCAAATAGAAGGAGAGTGGAAATAAATGCTTCAAAGTAGGATATTCTTGGTGAATTAGAGTGAGTGTTTTCATTTTATCTTCCTAATAATGATTTAAGATGACTTTTGCATGAATTTAAGCACTATAAAGAAATGAAAGCCTGGGAGGAAGACGGTTCTGAGGAAGATTTCCATGATAAAATATGGAGAATGAATTTCAAAAGCATTTAAGTGACTTATAGCCTACATCTCCTGAACTTAAACTCTTAAGAGAAAACATTTTAAAGATGCCTGGGGGTGCAATTATGCTTTACAGCTGGAGCAGACCTAACCATTCCCTTCCCTTTTTGTTCAGACTCCAGTCCAAGGCCCTTCCTCTGTGCCCTGCTCCAGCTTTCAACCTATCAGCCCCTGTGCAGGGCGAGTACAAACAGTTTAACCAGCAAAATTAGCAATTTGTCCTCTGCAGATCAGCAATTTGAGTCAGTTTAGCACAGGATCCAGCCACCCCCAGAACGTGTCTGAGGGCAGGATGGGGTGACAGCTGGGTCAGCTCTTCAGCATGACCCCCCTGCAATGTGTATTTTCAACCAAGGAGTATAGAAATCAAACTTTCATCTTCCAAAATTACCTTAGGAACTAAATACAGATTTTATTTGATTTTTTTTTTTTATCAAGTCTTTGGCTCTTTAAAGCTCGGATCCTTTTGGGAATGAGACTCTATAGAATGAATTTATTTTTTCTTAGCCCTCTCTTGGCTGTTTTACAAGCATGTCTCGATGTCCCCATGCACTTCTGGTCACCCTCTCGCTGTGTCACAGACACCTCATCCAGCTGTATGGGGACACCACGTCCTGCCTGTGGCTGTTCCCTGGGAATGAACCCAGGGATGCAGCAGAGGGAACTGTCTCAGTGCCTGGCAGAGGCCCTGAGGATGCTCCAAGCAGGGCTCCAGGTGTTTCCTCATTGCAAAGGTGTCCGAGGTCCCCTGTCTGGACCCAGTTCCCACCTGAACGCTGTCACCTGTCCCTGTGCCCCAAATCCAACCCCCAGGGTCACTGATCAGTTCACTGGGTAGGAAGCTACTCTGGGACTTGCTCTGCAGGACCAACCTCACCCACACCCCCTCCAAAGAACTGTTGTTCTTTGCCATAATAAAAGTCCTGAATTCAGTTTACTTTTGGAAACTTTTTGTTTTACATCGTCTACATTTTCACTGTTCATTCTTCCATGGAAAAGCTGTGCTGACCATATCGAGTGTAGAATGGTCATTTACATTTTCATCTCAGTGTTGATGAGACATCTCACATTTTGGACTTGGCACAACTGGTTTTGTTGCATATCCATAATTTTCTTCTTCATTGTGTGCAGTGCTGTGTCCAGTTCTGGGCAAGAGAGACAAGGAGCTACTGGAGAGAGCCCAGTGGAGCCCATAGAGATGATGAGGGGCCTTGAGCATTTTTTATGAGGAGAGACTGCAGGTGCTGGGCCTGGTTAGTCAGGAGAAGACAGAGGGGGGATCCCATCAATCCATACAAATATCTCCAAGGGGTGTCAGAGGATGGTGTCAGATTTTCCAGTGGTGCTCAGTGACAGGAGCAATGGCCATAAACTAAAACGCAGGCAGCTCCACCTCAACACGAGGAAGAACTTCTCTCCATGGGGGTGGCCCTGGAACAGCTGCCCGGGGAGGGTGTGGAATCTCCTCTCTGGAGACATTCCAACCCCACCTGGATGTGTTCCTGTGTCACCTGCTCCGGGTGACCCTGCCTGGGCAGGGGGATGGACTGGGGGATCCCATGGGGTCCCTCCCAACCCAAACAAGTCCGCGATTACTTAAAAACAAACAAACAAACAAAACCCCAAAACAAAACCAGGGCATTTATTTCGCGCCGGAAAAAGAGCCGGATGAGACGAAAAGAGCAGGTCTTTGGCTACTTTGCCATGCCGCTTTCACGTATTAGCCTGGGGAGTTTCAAATTTAGGTGTATAAAACTCTCACTAGACCAGGTGGGCACGGCCGCACCTGACGGCACGGACAGCCCCGGGACTGCCGTCCTTCATGGCAGGGACAGGCCCGGCCCAGCCCCGTCCCTCAGGGTCGGGACAGCCCCGGGACAGCCCCGGGCGGGCCCCGCAATGGCCGCTCCGCCTCCTCCGCCGCCGACCCGGAAGTCGTCTGGAGGTCGCGCGGCAAGATGGCGGCGCCCAGGCGCTGAGGGGGAGGCGGCGGAGCAGCCGCGGCCATGAGCGCCGCCCGCCCGCCCCGGGCGCTCGCAGGTACCGCGGGGATGGCAGGGAGGGGCCGGTGGGGCGGGCAGGGCTGAGGACACCCTGGGGCTGCTCTGGAGAGCGGCACCCGGAGCCTGCATGTCCCTGTGTGTGCCGTGCATGGGGCATCCATGTGTGACCTTCTGTATGGGGATTCCTGTGTGTGTCCTGTATGGAGCATCCATGTGTGTCCTTCTGTATGGGGATACCTGTGTGTGTCCTTCTGTATGGGGATACCTGTGTGTGTCCTGTATGGAGCACCCATGTGTAACGTGATGTATGGGGATACCCGTGTGTGTCCTTCTGTATGAGGATACTTGTGTGTATCCTGTATGGGGGATGTGTGTGTGTCCTTTTGTAATAGGGGTACCTGTGTATGTCCTTATGTATGAGGATACTTGTCTGTGTCCTGTATGGAGATCCCTGTGTAAGCCCTTCTGTAGGGGGATACCCATGTGTGTCCTGTATGGGGGATCTATATATGTGTCCTTCTGTAGGGGGGATCCTTGTGTGTGTCCCTCTGTATATGGGATCCCTGTATGTATCACTGCGTATAGGGGATCCTTGTGTGCCCTTCTGTAGGGGGGATCCTTGTGTATGTTCTGTATGGAGATCCCTGTGTGTGCCCTCCTGTATGGGGGTCCCTGTGTGTATCCCTCTTTATGGGAGATCCCTGTCTGTGTCCTTCAATATAGGGA
Source organism: Neopelma chrysocephalum (assembly GCF_003984885.1). Taxonomy (NCBI): domain Eukaryota; kingdom Metazoa; phylum Chordata; class Aves; order Passeriformes; family Pipridae; genus Neopelma; species Neopelma chrysocephalum. Next base: position 2,543,908 of record NW_020897746.1, on the reverse strand, counting down.
TCCTTGTATGTGTCCTGTATAGGGGTCCCTTGTGTGTGTGTGTTTCTCTTTATGGGGAATCTGTGTGTGTGTCCTTGTGCATGGGGGATCCTGTGTGTGTCCTTCTTTACGGGGGATCTTTATGTGTGTCCCTCTGTGGGGGATCCCTTTGTATGTCCTTCTCTAGGGGGATTCCTGTGTATATGGGGGAATCTCTGTGTGGGGGATCCCTGTGTATATCCCTCTGTATGGGGGATCCCTGTGTATGCCCTATGTATGGAGGATTCCTGAGTGCCACGCTGGAATCTGTTCTCTATGTGCTGCCCCATGGCAGCTGCTTCCTCTCAGTGCTGCTTTGCCAAGATAATTTTGTCAGTAGTATATAGAGATAGTAGTGGAATAATGCTGCTATTCTACAATACTACAGCCCCAAGGCTGAGAGAGCTCGAGGAGTGTTGGGACAATGCTCTCAGGCACATGGTGGGATTCTTGGGGATGTCCTGTGCAGGGCCAGGAGTTGGGCTCTGTGATCCTTGTGGGTCCTTTCCAATTCCATGTATTCTGTGACTCTGTGAAAATGCATCTCAGGGAGCTGAGAGATTTGGAGGAAAACACAAAAAGTCATTAGGGCATGCTTACAGTTTGGTTTGGGGCCTTTTGTGAGAACAGGGACATTGAGGGGCTGGAGTGGATTCAGAGAAGGGAACAGAGCTGGGGAAGGGCTGGAGTACCAGGAGTGGCTGAGGGAGCTGGGGGGACTCAGCCTGGAGAAAAGGAGGGTCAGGGGGACCTTCTTGCTCTCTCCAACTCCCTGACAGGAGAGGGGGAGCCAGGTGGGGGTCAGGCTCTGCTCCCAGGTACAGGATGAGAGGAAACAGCCTTAGGTTGTTCCAGAGGAGACTTACATTGGATATTAGGGAGGATGACTTCACTGGAAGGGTGGTCAGGCACTGGCACAGGCTACCCAGGGCAGTGGTGGAATCACCATGCCTGGAAGAGTTCAAAAAACATGTGTATGTGGTGCTTAGGGGCATGGGTTCGTGATGGTTGGGCTTATGATCTTAGAAGTCTTTTGCCTCCCTAATGATTCCACGATTTTGTGATTCTCCACTTCCAAGTCTTTACCCTGGAGCAGCAAACGTTTCTCCCCTCCCGACCCACCCTGAGTCCCATTTGTTGGGGTGTCCTGTGTCACAGCTGAGAGCAGACACTGAATTAGGAGCAAACTCAGTGGCAGAGGATAAATGTGAATCTAATGTTGTCTTTTTTCCTTTTCTCCTGTAATAGGACTGTTTGTGTGGCGTCTGAAGGGTGCTGGCACACGGCACATCCCGTGCCCCTTCCTGCACCTCTGCCGGGCAGCCAACGACAGGTTGATTACATTTCAGTACTTTAACTTTCTCAAACGAATGGTAAGTCAGGGAGGGGATTTATCCCATGTTATTCACCCCAGGGCAAAATGGAGATTAGTTGATAAAAGCAGTATTTTTCTTACCAACCCAACTCAGGTAATTCCAAGCGTCTCCTTTTCTCACTGAATCGGGGTTAAAGTGCTTGGTATTTAAAATATTTGAGGCTGGACAGTTCCTTGTGCTACAGAGTCTCCTTTGCTTGACACGAATCTTCCTGTGCCTTTGCAGCAGGACACTCATCTCCTGCTGAAAAACACGAACTAAAATTATTTTTAAATTGTTATTTATAGAAATGCTAGTAAGAAAGTCACATCTTGGCCAGCAGTCATACAAGTGGTAGGTGGAACTCACTTGTGGAGGAGTGTTGTGTTGTGAGTTAATCAGTTAATTTGAGTCAAAACTCCTGAGCTCGTTAAGTTAATGGGTTTTGTTTACAGTGTGCTGTTAGTTTTAGGTATTAAAAAAGCTGTGATTATCATTCAAACCTTTGAAATTGCATCTTCTTCTTTGACCAGTTACATCACATGTAAGTGGATGGTAGTAAAAGACTTATTTTGTTCTTCCCTGAGTTATGTTCCCTTTGTTGCACTTTGGAGCTTCATCTATGACATGTGGGTAAGACTAAATCTTACAGTGACTGCTTTGCCTGTAAGGAACTTGTACAGCTGTGAATCAAGAGATGGGGATCTTTCCAGGCTTCTGGGGTTACCACCACTTCTCAAATACTTATTTGTGCTGCTGATTTGATCTGTATCCACATCACTCATTCAGAGTTTCATCTCCCTCTTACTCATTATGATTATTAATGTGCACTTTAAACCAGGATTAGTTGAAAGCTGTGTCTTTTTATGCCTCTTGTGCTTTAAATGTATAGAATATTTTGGGGAAGAAAATAGAAAGGAGAAGCTAAATGGTCTTTTTCTTATTCTGTGTGTATTCTGAGACCTTTAAATGAGAGGAAACAACTGCCTCCTAACTTTCTGTTCAAAGTATGTTCATTTGAACTCTTGTTGAAATTTGCTGTCTAGTTAATTACCATAAAGCTTGGCATAAATAGTAATAATGTGGGAGATGATTTTATATCATGGCAGGTAGATGGTATTTTCCAGCATTTTTCTGATTTCTTTTTTCATCTCTTAGAGATGCAAAAATCAAGTGCCTATATGGGAGACTGGAATTGTTATGGGCACTTGTGTATCTCCCTGTTTAAAGGTGAATTTAGTTTGATCAAAGGTTGGATTTGGTGATCTTGAAGGTGTTTTCCAACCTTAATGATTCTATGAATTGACCAGTTGTAAATCAAATTATGTTACCTGGTGGTTTTGAATATGAACGAAGGGTTTGCTATTGAAGCTGGGGGGGTTAAGTAAATTTAACCAGAAGCAATTATCCAAGTTTAAGTAAACATTATTGATGCAGTTGTGAGTTGTAAATCTGCTTTTGTAATATTTTGACCAACTTCAGAAGCCTTTTTGCTTATGAAGTAAGTGTTTGAAATTCAGGCTCGCATCATAGGAAGTAATTCTCCTAACAATGAGAATATTACAGCAATAATATTGGTGGTGTTAACAGTGTGAAATGGATGGAAATATCTTCTTACCTATTCATTTAAACCTCTCTTACTGTATTTAGTATGTAACTCAGCACAACAAAGACCTCAGCCAACGAGCCAAACCCAAATCGGATCCGGTTGTGTCTCCTTTTCACGAGCTGGATCAGGAAAAAAAGGTTATCCACAAGATTAGCCCCATTTCACCTGCTCATCAGCCTTGGCCTGAGACATCAGGGAGAAATGAGCTGAGAGAAGTGAAGACACCTGCAGAATCTGAGGCCACAGCAGTGAGAGCAGAGCCCCGAGAGGACAGACAATGGAAGGAGATGAAGCTGCGGCTGGACGAGTTGCCAGGAATTTTGGCTCGCTTGTCCAAAATCAAGCTCACAGGTATCACTGGTCTTTTTTTGTCACTTCTGTGCATCCTGTGTGATAGCAGAGTTCTTTAGCACGTTACTGGTACAGTGTGGCTTTTTGTGTGATAATTCCCACTTTCCTGATACAAAATACTCGGGTCAGTTCCATCGAATGTGTGCTGGGAAAATTGTTTTATGGAAGCATTTGGTAGTTTTCCCATTAAATTTGTTAAAAGACAACGAGGAGGAGTTTGCATCCTGTGTCAGCTAGCTTTTGGGAGTCATAAACAAGCAGGTATTGGTACAAAAACTACAGTGAAACTGGGTCAGGAAGTGAATTTACAAATACTGTATTCAGTGTTTAAAGTTGTCTTGTTTAAGTTTACCAATATTCCATCTTATTTACATACCTTTCACTTTAGTATTGCTTGTTGTGAAATGAGTATTAAAAGTCCCAACAAAAGATAATCCAAATAGTTTCCTGTGTCACAAAGAAAAATGTTTGAGTCTGACCAATTGAATTTTATAAAATAAGATATAATTTACTTTTCAATCAGTACTAGTGTTGTCTCTTCCAACCAGCAGTTTGTTAAGCAGTTGCTTTGCTGCCTTAACTACATTTTGTCTTGTTCTGGTAGTAATATTTAACAACTATAAATTACTCCTTTGCCAATAGGTAGTGCTATATGTACTTTTATTTCTGAGGAAACTCTGATGATCTGATCATCTTGTCTACATCAATTCAAGAACAGAAATGTAATTTCCTAAGTTCTTACCTTGGTGCTCTTTCCAGTGGGTGGAATAAATTCCTGATAACAAGACTGTTCTTTGCCATAACAATTTGTGAATTCAGTTCACTTTTTAAAACTTTTTGTCTTGCAGTTTATAAGTTTTTATTGTTTGTTGCTCCATGGAAAAATTGTGCTGACCACATGGAGTGTATAATGGTCATTTACATTTTCATCTCGGTGTTGATGAGACATCTCATGGTTTGGACTTGGCACAACTGATCTTGTTTGTACATCTCAATTTTCTTCCTCATTGTTTTCAGAAAACCTCAGGGCATTTGTTTTGTGCTGGTAAAGAGTTTGATGAGATGAAAGCATGTCTTTGATAATTTAGCATGTCACTTTTATATATTAGCCTTGGTAAATTCAAATTTAGGTGTATAAAGCTCTCACTAGCACATTCAGCAGTTATCAGGGTTATTTGCAACAGTTTTGTGGCACATCCAACCTCAATTATTGCCTCATCTTTCTTTCTACATTATACAGGTCTTGCCTTTTTTTCCCCCACACTGTTCAATTTTAATAATACTTTGTTTCTGTAGGGCTCACCATGGATAACTTATAAGTGCTGTATGAACAATTAGCTCTTCTAGTGTATTTTCAGTGAGGTGATTTCATTTAAGTGGTTCTTATGTGAACTTGAAGGCTGTGCCAGCTATTGGGGTAGAACTAAATTAAAAATTCTCACTAGATCCAGAAATGAAAAGTTAAAATGCCATGATTAAGGGACCAGAGAGAAAGAAAATGAACTATTGTTTTAAGCACTTGATGTGTTTGTTCTTATGTTTGCTGACATTCCTGACAGGAGTGCTCAGTGTGACCACATCCTAATGTTGCTGGTGCTCCTCAAAACAGGAGTTTGAACAACTGCAGCAAGATGCCAGAATGTATTTACTGGGAGAAAGTAATTTCATGTGATGCTTTTTTGTGTGACCTCAGTGTTGCTGCAAAACTCTTCAGCAGTTTCCAGTAGGCTCTTTTAAATGCAAAAAGCAATTTTGACAGGCAAGCACCTCTCTGGATTTAAAATAGGCTGTAGAAGGCAAAGGTTAATGAATTTCATTCCCTTCAGGACTGTTGTTTTGAGCTGTAAACTTAACTGCTCATTTCTGAACAGCTGTAGAATTTTTAATCTGACTTCCAAGGCTGCTGGGGAAGGGGCTGTGTCTTTAGCCTGTCTCTGCTGGCACTGGAAGAGTTCTTGAGCCAAGGTAAGTGTGTTGAACTTTGTACTTGTGGAGCAGGCCTAGAGAGATACAGAAAAAACCTCAACCTCTTTTCTCATTTTGATCTCTGTGTATTTGGTGAGGAGATTTTTTGGCTGTGGAAAGTGTAAAAGAATAAGTTGGATGAAGAGGGGTTTGTAGGAGGAGAGTTCTTTTGTTGTCTTTATTGATCGTGGGGTAGCACAGGAGAGGAGCAGGAATAATACTGGGTGTAGTGTAGCAAGGAAACAGGATTAGCTTTTCTTCCAACATTTAGACAAATTATATATTCTGTAAAGAATATGGTGGAGTAATTCTTTGATTTTATTTTTTTTAAAGAAGAATAAATTCTCTGAGGTCAGTTTTTAACTTACAAATGACACACAACTGAGTTCCTTTCACCCATGAAGTTCTGATAGATCTCATATCCTGTGTGGTTTTGTTGGCAGACTCTTTTATTTATACTTTTTGGAGTATGAAATAACAAAAAAACAAACTCCGCATTATGCTAAAAAGGGACTTCCTTATGCCCTGTTCTTTTCCCGCTGCTGAAGGAAAGGGATTGTTTGTTTGTATTCTGAACTGTACTTCACCTTTGAAAGGAAATGAGTTTAGCTATTTCCATACCCTCCTGCTTCATGTAAACTGCAGCTCTTGTGACTCTGCCATTAGAAGCTCTGCCTTAAAAACAGGAGTAGATTTTTGTTTATATTCTTTTGCCATAGAAAACAATTAGGGAACTTTTAATTACTTGTCGCATAATCTGCCTTTTTGGGTTCAGTTTCCATCCATTCCTGTCTCTGTGGTGTTCTCTCAACAGCTGTATCCTACCATCCAGGCACTTGGAAAGCTAATGCATGTGTCTGATAGGTTTTCAGAATTATAAATGTCATTGTTTTCAACTTGATCCTAAAGTTTATGCATTATGTAACCTAAAATAGGAGAGAGACGCAAGGTATGGGAATAGGAGGAAATTCTAGTGATTTATAATGCACACACATGCAGAATTTCAAGTTGTCTCATTTTCTTTACTTAAATCTAAACTTGAAGTTAATGTTTCCTCCAGTGATTACAGATAAAAAACTCAGATGAGCTGTATGCAAAAACACAGGAAAATCCCAGTTCAGTTTTTAATTTGGGGGAACTGTGATGAAGGCATGGTATGAAAAATGCTGAGTGTCCCCTGAGATATTCCTCTATGGTTTGTGAACGTTTCCTTGTTCTTGCTCCTGTGGTGGGTTGGTCTTTTGGAGAGAACAACCAGGTTGGCACAGGTCACCCAGGGAAACTGTGGCTGCCCCATCCCTGGAAGTGTCCAAGGCCAGGCTGGACGGGGCTTGGAGCAACCTGGGCTGGTGGAAGGTGTCCCTGCCATGGCAGGGCATGGAACTGGATGGGCTTGAAGGTCCCTTCCAACCCAAACCACTCCGTGTTTCTATGATGTACAGCACCTGATGTGTTTAAGGAAGGACTGGACATGGCACTCAGTGCTCTGGTCTGGTTAACAAGCTGTTGTGCAGTCAAAGGTTGGGCTTGATGGTCTCAGAGGTCTTTTCCAACCTGATTGAATCTGTGATTCTGTAGCACCTGTCTGAGACGTGGATCAACAGGGGTGGACAAATATGATAATTTATGAGCATCTTCAGTTTTGGAAACTGAACTAGAGCATTTTTTTTCATGTATCCTCTTATAAGAAAATAACCCTGTCTCTTCTACTAGAAAACAGCCAGAATTAATTGGCTGTATTGCTTCTGTCTGGATTTGTTTCTGTGCACTACTGATGCTTTAGCACAAAAGTGCTGAACTGGAAATCAGAAGCCTGAGATATTTGATGCTGTTTTAAGATGTGATTGTGCACATCCTACTTCATCTCTTGGCTGTTGTGTCTTGGTGACACAATGACAGAGATCCATAGTCTTGAGTGTTACCAAACAACAGTGGCTAAATAAGGGGTCTGTGTTGTGTTTGTAGATTAAAAATCTGGTAACATTTTTTTTTTTTTTTCACTCTAGTGAAAAATCCATTTGCTTTAGTGGAGTTTCCAGTATGTTCCCACTTTATTCTGGAATAATAGCATTTATTATGGCATTTATTCTTTAAATGGTAACTTCAGTATAACCAGAAACTTTGATGAAGATTTATTAGTAGATATTGTTCTGACTATTACTAGTGCACGTTTATTCTCAGTTCTAAATATATTTCATATACTTGTCAAAGTAGTTCTCATTTTATGATTAATATGCCAGTAACTATTATCCCATCAAGGAAACAAAAGCTGAGTAGTGGTAGCTTTCTGGCAATTTATTTTCCACGCTACAAGAAAAACTGATGAAATAAAAATAAACCCTTATTACAGTTTATTTTTAGCAGATCAATTTAAAATTGTTGGATGGATGTTTGTAATACTGCACTTAGTTTTGTATGATATAATACAAAGGTTATGTACATCAAAGCTTTGATATGCCCTAACAAACCTGAGTTTATAAAGGACACGTTGGTCAGGTGTGTAGCACAAATACTGGTGCTACACTTGGCTTTCCAGAAGCCAAAGTGTGAAAACTCTGGAAGGAAAATTCCATCAGCTTTTGGAAAGCTACTTTCCTTCAAGGACTATATAAACACTTGCAGTAAAGGAGTGAAATTGTTTCCTAAATTAAAGTAGAAATGCATTTGCTTTTGTCCTTCTGTGTGTACTGATATATCACCAGTACAGGAGTAGAAGGGAATTCTAAAGCAGAATTGATTTGCTTTGGCTTTCTATGGTTTTGTTTTGGCTTGGCTGCTTTTTAATAGGAGGTAAGCAAAATATGGCAAAGTGATTCACATGCTATAAATACAAATAAAGGGATTTATAAAAGCAGATCACATTGTGATGGAGTGGAAAAGGAATGTAAAGAACACACTAGGCTTTTTGACTGTATTTTTATGGTAGGAACATTATAATTCACTCTTTGTCACCAATCCATTAGCATTTTCTTTTTCATTTACATTGAAACGGGAGACAAATGTCCCCTGTTCATTTTTGTTAAAGCTAAAAATGTTTAAAGGACTGAAAATTAGGTTTAGGCTGAGATCATAAGTTTAAGTCTTGGCTTCTTTTTGAAGAGTGAATATAATGCCAACTCTCATCAAGCCTTGAAAGGATCGATTCCATCTATTATGCAATAAGGTGAAGTTAATTTGGCCCCTAAAGCACTAAACTAACAGGGATTAAAAAACAAACAGAGTCAATGACCTCATTCCCTTGATGTGATCTCAATTAAATATACTTTTCCTCCATGAGGGAAGTTAAAGAGTAAATTATTGCTTCCACAGTTAAAGAAAATAAACTTCCCAATCCAAAGGGAGCATTTTCCTATTTACTGCTGATGTGTTGCATTGGAATATCTGGGCAATGAGGGAAGCAGGGAATGCCTGGTGTGCAAACCCTGCCCAGACAACAGAAAATACCTGCTTTAATGGGATAGGGGAGAGGATGTGCTGCAACCTTTCTGAATGAGCTCCTGATAAGTCAAACTGAAATGACTGGCTGAAATTAATCTGGAGAAATCAATGGGGACTTTAATTAGTGCTGTAGCTGTACAGTATTCGAATTTCTTTGGGGTCAGGGTAGTGCTAATGTTACACTGACTGTTTGCCAATCCGCTCCACCTTTCTTCTCCAGTAAATGAGCTGGTGTTTTCCCATAATAAATTGGTGTAAAGTGCTCTCTAAGATAAGTTTTAATTAAATTCTTGTCTGGAAATGAGTGTGTGATTTATTATGCAAAAAAATGAATGTAATCACTCTTGGAAATGCAAACGCCACCGTTCACTGTCATTTTCAGTGCATTTTTTAACTCCTCAGTTGTACCAATGCATTTTGTGTTTTCCTGTGCACTCTACTAAGAAGTTTGGAAGCTAAGGTGGTGTGGTATTTATATAATAAATGGGTCCAGTCTTTCAGAACAACCAGTACCCTCATGTCTGTTTGTCTGGTGGACCAGCAGAACCTGTGGTTGTTTCAGAGCTGCTCAGAGGGTAAAGCTCTGTCACAGATCCTCTGTATTTTAGAAGTAGCCTGGGACTCCATAACAAGGCTAAATAATTAATGCTTATAATTATATTATGTATATTCTTATAATAATATTCAGTCACCAAGGGATTTTAATGCTTAGAGAAAAGTTTGGATGAGCAGCAAGTTTTCTTCACTGTGTTTTTAGTATTAAATCCTAAGGTTCTTATGCAGGCACAGCTCTTAAAATGAGCACTTTGCATCCTTGCTGGCAGGTCGCTGCCATGACATTTAGTTTTTCATCTCAAGTAACACTGCTTAATAGATAATCCAGGTATTTTCAGTCAGCAAAGGTTATTTATTTGTATTTAACTTCAGACAGATGGTAGACTTTGTAGGACTCAGGAAGATGAGCACATTTTGATGCCTTGATTTGAGCTGGCTGAGTTCTGGAACATGTAATTACATGCAGAATATAATTTAAATACTTTCTCTTTAATAGCTATTAATTTCAGATTGTAAGGCTCAAGGTCATGAGGAAGATATTCCATAAGTGTGCTGACTTTTATAGTATAAGAAATTTGCCATGTCATATTATTTCTTGCCAAAAGTGACGTTTTGAGACCTATTATTTGGCAAATTACAATATTAGGATTGAGAGTTAGGTAACTTTCATTTTAGGGATGTAATTTGCAGTATTGTACTAAAGTTATAATTTTGGATGACAAAACTGAAATGGATTTTTGTGAATGCACTCAAATTTTGAGCCCTTTAAGTGCCGTTGGGTCCATGAGATGATGTGATTGTGCCTTCAGCCCAAAGTGGGCAAGTCAAGTGGGAGCAGAGATGGTGCAGTGAAATTACTGTAGTTACATGCCCTGAGTCTCCTTTTAGCTCTACACTGCTTAAATTCCTGCTATAATTTGATATAAAATGTGTATCTCATTTGGGGATTTTTCTTACTGTTTTTCTTCCCCGTTAGACTTTGCAGTGACATGTGAGTTACTGTAACAAATGCATGTCCTGTACATGTTGAGTGGGGCAGTTTGGTCCTGGGGCAAATCTATAAAATAGGGAATGAAGAAACATAAATGAGGCTCATCTGACATTTGTCTTTTTGGTTACCCTCACCTTTCCCTGTTTCAGCTGACACTTTGCAGAGGTTAAGGACTCATCCCGCAGGTGTTGCTGTTTAAGTTCTTTTCTGTCTCTTTTTCCACCTTTTCTTTACCTTCCAAACCTCAGATTTCAGGACATCTTTTTATTATTTAAAAAAAAATTGATAAATAACTAAGGTTGAGACTGAAAATAATACATAATTTGGAGGGCAATCAACTGGCAGGAGCTCAGGTGTTGAACAAAGTGTATTTTCTGGGGGGTTCCCTGGTGAGCTTGATGGCCCAGCCAGCAAAGCTCAGCCTACTCAGATTGAAAAACTTAATTTCATCAGGATAGCACATCCTATGGAATGTTTACTCAGAATATTCTGTGAAGCTTTTTTATTCTCACCTCTTCTACTAATGTGCTGATGTTTCTGGGTTTCTTGTTTCATCCCTGACAGTTCTTCTGATTTTTGACTTCTCTATGTGGAGTATTAATATTAATTGTACTCAGTTCCTGGAGCTACAGTGAGCCATAAAAGTAGCAAAAGCTTAATCTGCACATGGGTTCTTAGAGTTTGAAAGCCTTATTTGTAGTGTTGTGCACAAAGGAGGTGGTTTCTGGTGTTCTCTGACCCGTGCTCTCCCTGTGTTGCAGCTCTGGTCGTCAGCACCGCGTCCGCCGGCTTTGCCATGGCCCCGGTCCCTTTTGACCTGCCCTGTTTCCTGCTGGCCTCCCTAGGAACTGGCCTGGCATCCTGTGCTGCCAACTCCATCAACCAGGTCAGTCCATCCTCATCTGTACAGCAAACTGGTGTCATCCTGGCTCCTGAAATGCCACCAGGGAGTGTGACTGGATGGCTGGGAGTGCTGTGCCTTCAGCTGCCGTGTGAGCTCGGAGCTGCTAAAACTGACACCACAAAAGGAGTGTGTGCCTGGGAATTCAAGGGGAGTTGCTAGGCACAGTGTGTTTATACAGAATGGAGTTGATGAGGTTTTAAGCCTCCCAATAATAATGTTTATCTTGGTAATACCGAGCCTGGATCACTGAAAATGACAGAGGAAGAACTGGGTAATTGGAGTGTAAGAATAGCCAGCGGGGCTCCAACCTCACGGGTCTGGTTCTTTGGATGTGTTATTGCATGACCTTGTTGGATCTGTGTAAAGAGTGGCTCAGAGCACCTCTCTAAATGTCATGAGTGGGACTCTGGTGGGGTTTTGTCCAGGCTGGAGTCAGGGTATCTCCTGCATATCTGCAGAACGTACTGAAAATCTCCGTCCTTTGGAGGTTGTTCCATGACGATGTTCCAGGTGCCTGAACTTCCCTGCATGTGTCAGCATGCCTGTGGAGCTTGATGCTGATCTCAGCTCTCCTGCATTTCAGTTGTGAAGCAAAGTTGCTGTTGGGCTCTTCCTACATCCCAAAGGAAAGCTCAACCAGTGAAGAGGTAACAACACTTGTGTTGAACAGAGTTACAAAGCGTAGTAGCCACAGTCACTCTCAGCTGTATATATGGCCTGGAAAAAGAAGAAGCAGTAGCAGTGATGGGACTTCATGTTTTCAGCAATCACTTGTGAGTCCTGAGACCCCAATAATTCAGGTTTCCTGGTTGACTCACCTTGGTTGATTTGGGCTCTGATGTTTACACCTTGGAACACCTCAGTTGTAGGCACTCAGTGTGATTTTTGGGCTTGCACCCATCAGCAAACATCTTGTTCAGCCTGAAGTCCTGTTTGTTGTTTTTACAGGTTTTACTGTTTGTTTTCACTGAGCTTAAAACTGGGGCAGGCAGCTAACTTTGTGTCTGTTTTCTCTGCAAAATTGGAAGGATGCTGCATGGTTTTTACTTGCTTGGAAATATTTATGTAGCCTGCCTAAATTGAAAACACCTAGGTAGCCTTAAAAAATAATTTTGAGTAAGTCACGCTATTTTCTGTGGAATACATTTGGTTATCATTACATATTTTTCACACAAAGGCTGGGTAGAAAAGCTGTCATAACTAAGGTGAAGCTTTCTTGGGTTTTGATACAATTTTAGAGGGGCACCTTTTACCTCCCTTTTTTGCTTTACTGCTTTTTTAATATTAAAAAATCCATTTCTGAGTTATCCTTTGAAATATTTACTGTCACACTTACTTCACCTTTGATATGCATACTACTGGACTGAAAGAATCAATTATTGCTTATTTAGATTTTCCTGTGCAACTTGTCTTGAGATTTTGATAGATTTTCCTAGAGGTGACATTCACAAACAAATAACTGGTTTTCTTTGTTTCAGCATCCCCGTGTAGCTCAGTATATTTTGTCCCAAAAGTTGCAATTTTTTAAACTCCTGCAAGCCACTTTTTAAAATATCAAATTACTTGGGAGGACCAGGAATCCTGTGGTGTAATTTGCAGTTGGACATTTCTGAGCCTTGTTGGGATAGGAAGGGGAAGTCAGGAGTGCAGTAACTTTGTGCTTGGGCTCGTAATTCACTAATTATTCACTACAAGTTACTCCAACCTCACAAAGCGTCTTTCTCAATCTCAGCTGAACACTTTAAATTTGCACATTTGCTCATGTTGAGCCGCTGGGCCTGTGTAGAGAGACCTTCAAGGCAACTACTCCAAGTAAAGAAAATAAAGGAGCAGAGTTGGTAACGAGGCAGAAGGAAAGAGCTCTGCTCTATGACCTTGTTTATCAATGGGTCCTTTCAGTTGCTGTGTGTCCCTTTGCCGGTGTTGCTGTGTCTGAACCGGCTGGGAATTTAATTTTCCATAAATACTTTTAAGCTTGGGTATCCGTCTCGACCTTTGGGAAGGAGCACATTTGACTTGGAACTTCCTTTATTGCTACTTTGCTCTGTCCATTGCTCCCCATACGCATCCACTTCTCTGGCAGCTCATGACTCATGTTTCCCTCGGTGCTCCTTGCGATCCCTTAAGGACCTTTTTATATGATAACCGTCTTCCCACTTCCCATATTGCCATAAATCTGTACATCTTTAAGGGCAGCTCATCTTTCCCACTCCTCGTTTCCCTGATAAATCTGTGTGCACGATTTACAGTCCCCAAATATGCCGTGGGAAGGTGAAGTGTCGATTGTGTAAGATTCTTGCCCGTGATTTAGGACAGGATGTGAGGAGCCTGGTCCTGTGAAAATGTAATAAAGATTCTGTAACACTCGTGGAAGTATTGATACAGACTTTTAACTGTTCAAATTGTGTGATTTGTGCTTTTTTTTATCCTTTGTTCCTTCTCTCAACCACTTGATTTTGGCAATCTTGTAGGAGCTGAGACAGTTTTACCCCAAGTGAATTAAGCTGAATTAACTATTTAAGTTGACTTAATTAATGGGAGTGAGCCAGACCTGTGCTAAGTAATGCACAGAGACCAAAACATTGTTTTTTTTTCTTTCATAAAGTTGGTCTGATATAATCTTGTAATTATCACTTTCTCCTTCATTTCAGATGGTTGTATGTCATACTTAAAACCTATTTTTTCCTGACTGCAAGAGCCAGAAAGTTACAAAAATGTGCACAAGTGGAGGTTCTTGCCCCACTTTCACTGTCTTTAACAAGGAAGCAATAAAAAAACCTGATGTAAACTGACAACTTTCTATTTTTTAATTGTTTATGGAAGTACAGTCTGGATATTTATCAGCCAAAGGTGTGTGTTTACAAACAAGTTTCACAACCCACAAATTCTAAATTCTAAATGTGCAAAGAGAAAGAATGTATTGTCATGGTGATTGTGTGAAATTGGATAATGATTTTTAAGAAGCTGGTGACTTACTGTTCTGTGACTTGAGAGTGAAAAGGTGGTGTTGGAAAATACCCTGGAAAATACGGACAGGAGGTACAAAGGGCAAATGTGGTGCCTGTCGTACAGCAAGGTCCTCCTAGAAACATTTGTGTAGAAAATGTCATGAAAAGAATCTTGGAATAATTTATGTCAGACAGTAGTTTGAGAGGAGCAGACTCTCCCAGGCTGGTGGAAAATGTTGTGAATCCTGGGGCTGTGGATGAATATCGGCGGGTCCGCGGGTTTTCCTGCGGGTTGGGCCCGTGGGCTGCGAGGGAGGAAACTCCTGCGGGAAGGTGCCGGGGAACAGATAGTGTTTGATTTGCCTTGTCCTCCAGCAGCAGTTCTGGCTCTGCCTCACCCCTGGCTATCACAATACTTCAGGGCTGTAGCTCACACCTCATCCAACATCGCCGTGGCTCCCACAGCCGGTGCTCCCTGGTTCTCTTCCACATCACCCGACACCGCGTTATGTCCTCCGGCCCTTCGGAATTGTACTACAACATGTCACCACTTCTCAGTCCCACCTGCTAAAACTGTTTGCCTCTTTTATTTTTTTTTTCCCCTTTTCTTCCCTCTTTTTCTAATGGCATTCTTTCTTTTCTTTTTTTTTCCCATCCTTGAAGTAACTTAAAATTATTCCGGACAGGTGTTTTTTATTGGTGTTCTGCCTTTTGAAAATAACCAATATTTTACAGTGGAGTTTAATTAAAAAGAAAAAAAAGCACTTAATGCATTTACCAAGGAATAGGTTGAGACACATTTTGTCTGTACCATTCCTAAGCTAGCCAAAACCTCCAGAAAAATCTCATTAGAAGGGATCAGCCTTATTAATTGCAGTTGTGGTAAGGAAATGGAAATATATTCTGGAGTTTCATCTTATAATAATTTTTAATAAAACAAACAATTATTCCTAGTATATCACTTTTATGCTGTCTGTATTCCTGGCTCTTCCAGGGTTGTGTGTTGGTATGGATACACAATAAGTGTTGTTCCTTACAAGTCACAAAACAGAATAACCAAAACTTGGTTTTCTGACTGGAGAAGACCAATTTTGTAACTTATTTTTTCCCCTACTCCAGGCTGTCATAGAAATGGAGCGGGAGAAAATTATATTACCTTAGTTGATAATCTTTTGCTTTTTCATAGCTCTGGTTTTTGATGATCTTTGAAAGCTGACTCAAGTTTCAAGGAGTGGAGCCTTACATTTATATTAGGGAGAAAACATGTCATTTTTGAGACTTCTAAGATAGTCAGCTCTGATTTATGGAGAAGGAGATAAAACATGAAGAGATGTTTACAACACAATACACGGCATTAAAATGTTAAAGGAATCACATGCACGTTTTATATGTCAAGTACATTCTTCTGTAACTGCAGCATGGTTAAAAAGTGGGAGAGAGCTCCAAAGATGAAAGCAGGATGTTTAAAATGGTTTGAATTTAGTAACCGAGAGATAAAATGATGTGCTTGAGTTTGACTGATGGTACCTTGAAAAGGAAACAGGCTGGGCCGAGTGTCTTTGCTGAAGTTAGAGAGCTGAAAATGAGGAGTACAGTAAATATGTGAGGCAGCATGAGAGAACAAATGTAAGTTAACATCCCTGTCCCTTCGGGGTCTGAGCTGATGGCTGCTTTTTGCTCTTAATGTCATCCTGCCTTGACAGGGGTGATCCCTTAGAAATGTGGCTGTAATGGGTGGGAGGGACGGGTTTGGTGTTAAAATTATGGAGTGAAATTCAGAGTCTGAGTTCAGTTGCCAGCCCATGGACCCTGTGTGTGATCTTTGATATTAAGACAAACTGTGAAGGTCATTTGGATGCTGCAGTGATGGGCACCAGGCTGAATGAAGTCAAAATGGAGCAACCTTTCCTCCAATTTTTAATCCACTCACTGGATTATCCTCGTTGAAAAGAAATTCTTCCTTATATCTTGTCTAAATCTGTCCTCTTTGACTTTAAAACCATCAGCCCTTGTCCTGTCACAACAGGCACTGATAAAAAAGCCTTTTCTCATCTTCTGAGTCTTCTTTAAGTACTGAAAAGCTTCAGTAAGGTCTCCCCAGAGAGACCCTCTTCTCCAAGGTGACCACCCCCAGCTCTTCCAGCCTGTCTCCAGAGCTGAGGGGCTCCAGCCTTTGGAGCACGTCCATGGCCTCCTCTGGATCTGCTCCAGCAGCTCCATGTCCTTCTGATGTTGGTGACTCCAGGGCTGGAGGCAGCTCTGCAGGTGGGGTCTCATCTGAGCGGGGCAGAGGGGGAGAATCCCCCCCTCATCTGCTGCCCACAAAACCCCCTGTTATAAGAGCTCTGCTATAAGGATTGAAGCAATAGGGAAAAATAACCACCCCAAGGGTTAAACTAATGCAGAGAAACTTGTGGTTAGTGATAGATTGAAGAAGTGGAAAAATAAAATAGCAGGAGCCTGGCAGCTCCTCAGCCCCCTTTTTCTTTATTCCCAGTAAAGACATTCAACACAAAAGAGAACAGTTCTTTTTATAGTTGCCCAAACCAAGTGTCTTTTTGGTGTTATCTCACTGTGCTTAAACTTGTCCTACCAAATAAGTGTTTTATTGAATGTCTGAAGGCATGGAGTGGGAATTTTTTATTCTGATGCTTAACATTTATTAATATGCTCTGCTCTGAGTTGGAGGAGCTGACCTCTGTCAGATCATCCAACCCACTTCCACTCGGTGCAGGAGCTTTTTCCCGAGTAATCTCTTCAAAGTTCTGTCTCATCCACTTTTGAAAGCTCTGAAAACTTATTTTTTTGCTCCTTCCCCTCGCAGATAACTGCACTGCCGTGTTGGAACCAGAGAACTGGTTTTAAATGCCAGCAAGATTCGCTCCATCCCGCGTATTTAAAAAAATGAGATACTTGAATGATTAAAGTGATTTAGAAAGAGCCTCAAATGACTTTCCAAGGTCTTGGCTTTCCAAATCCAAATATTTCATGCCTAGCTCATAGCACCTTTCCCCTCCTGCCTGTGGAGTGATCCCGCTGGCAGGCCGGGGAATGGGAGCGCGTCAATCAGCCGCACTCCTGGTTGCTCATTTGGGATTCACACCTGATGCATCTCTGTCTGCCTCTGAAGTCCCTTTGTTTTGACTGAGCCCGGTGCCTGCAGCAGCCGGCCCTGCCTTTCATCTGCCCCCCCCAGCGATCAAACGACTGTCAGGAGGGGTTATTAAAACCTGGTGCCGGACTCGGGGCGCGGGACTGGCGGTGGCGGAGGCAGCCCGGGATGTGAATTACAGTGGATAATAAATACAAGAGAAGTCTATCCCGGGCTCCAAAGTGTGCTGATATATGTGCTTTGATATTTTAACTGCTAGGCAGCCTTCATTAGCGGTCGTTGAAGATCATAACTTAGGGCTCCAACAGATGATTCATAATTGCAACAGTTGGATCAAGTTAGTGTGGTGGAATCCTGGACACGGAGTGGGAATGGCTCGGCTCGGGAGGATGGATCTCATGAGCTGGGAAAACGATGAGCACTAACAAGAACCAACCTCGGAAGGGCCGATAAATTTCAAATGCAGAGATTATCTTTGCAAAGCATAAATGGTTTGACCTACAACACAAACTTGATAAAGGAGTTTGGGAAAACATTATAAATTAATGCAGGTCATTGTTGGAAGAATTTCTCTTTGCTCACGTGTGTCTTGTGTGAGTGTGGTACTTGAAGAGTCTTTGAAAGAAAGTGGGTGGTTTCCTATAGCTCTGAGGGACCCCAGTCACCAAAGTGTGATGTTCAGCAAAATTAAGTATAATGACACCTTTTTTACTACTTTGCCTTCCTCTGTGGCTCTCATTAATAGCATAAAGCTTCAGATTTTAGGGGAGTTTAAATCAAAATGTTTTTGATTTGATTCTTTCTCTTCTATTACATCTCATATCAAAATCCAACAAATACATAAATAGAGGATTAAAAAATGTATTTAATTGTGCCCCTTCTTTCTGGCTCATCATGCTTCCTGATTTATAAAGGAATTTTTTTCTGTGGCAGCACAAAGTCAGTCCCATTCTTAACAGGGCAGTTGGTGGTGGGTGCTCGCTTTTTCTCCCTGGTTACATTTTCTGAATAGGACCAGATAAACTACATCCCTGGGCAGGATGAGCTCATTAGCCTTCTGGCAGTCATCCTAGGAGAAGGACAACTCTCATCCCAAACCCGGGCAGATGGAGCTCGCTTAGCCCTGGAAGGCCATCCATCTCAGAGAAGGTCACTCTAATCAAACCTACGTCCTGAGGACCTCGCTGCCACCGTCCAAGCTTGCTCGGCCCTGGCAGATGAACCTCAGGATTAAAGGGTGGGTTCAGTTCCGCGCATACTGCATCTCACCTAAAAAATCCATTGCGCAGGCTTGAAGGCTTTACCCACATGCAAAAAGTCCTGTAGCGACGGGCGAGGGTCGAAACGGTAGGTGAAAGATGCACTGGGAGCCGCAGACTCAACCCTGCATACAGGCGGTTCAGGATATTGGTCATTTGAGACTGACGGAGATGAGAGTCTCTTGGGGCAGCACCCTGAACGACCAAGCAGCCTTTTCAAGGACAGCACTGCTTGCTCCACTCGGAGAGGGGCCTAGAAAAGGTGGCCTAAACAAAGCTCATCTCCACCTTCACCCGGTTGGTTAACCGCAGACCGACGGGCATCTTCTTCCAATGCGGTCGCACAAAGAGCAAAAGTCAAAGGCATGCACCTGCCTCCAAAGGTGTACTCAAATTAACTCTAGCATGTTGGAACATCAGAACCATGCTCGATTCTGCCAATAGTGGTCGTCCTGAGCGACGTTCTGCCCTAATTGCCCATGAACTGGGTCGTCTCAACATCGACATTGCTGCTCTCAGTGAAGTTCGCCTTCACGAGGAAGGCAGCCTCAGAGAACATGGTGCCGGTTACACACTCTTCTGGTCAGGTAAGCCCAGAACCGAAAAACATCTCTCAGGTGTCGGCTTCATGATCAAAAACTCCATTGTCCCTAAACTCGAAAATCTGCCGACAGGTCACTCTGACCGCATTATCTCCCTACGCCTTCCACTAAACAACAAGCAACACGTTGTCATCTTCAGTATATATGCCCCAACTCTCCAAGCTGACCCTGCTGAAAAAGATAAATTTTACACTGACCTGCACTGTCTTACCCAAAAGGTGCCCGCAGATGATAAGATCATTATCCTTGGTGATTTCAACGCCAGAGTAGGTAAGAATTTTGAAGCCTGGAAAGGAGTATTAGGCAAGCATGGTGTTGGAAACTGCAACGATAATGGTCGACTTCTGCTAGAATTCTGTGCGGAGCAACAGTTCACCATCACCAATACTATCTTTCAGCAGAAAAATAGTCTGAAGACAACCTGGATGCACCCCAGGTCTAAGCATTGGCACCTCATTGATTATGTCTTGGTGCGACAGAGAGATGTCCGCGATGTCCTCCATACCCGCGTGATGCCCAGCGCAGAATGTCAAACAGACCATCGGCTTGTGCGCTGTAAACTCAACCTTTATCTCAAATTCAAACCCAAGAGGGGCAGTATCCCAAGGAGAAGACTCCAAGTTAACGATCTCCAATCAGCCACAGTAAGAGAAAGATTCCAGGCAAACCTTCAAACTAAGCTTGATAACCATTCCACAGATTCTGCAGTTTCCTCTCCCGAAACAATTTGGCAGCATATTAAAAGTAGCATCCTGCAATCCTCTGAAGAATCCTTAGGGTTCTCCCTCAAGAAGAACAAGGACTGGTTTGATGAAAATAATCAAGAAATCCAGGAATTGTTGAGGAAGAAGAGAACCGCCCACCAAGCTCACCTTGCACTGCCTTCCTGTCACGCTAGAAAAACAGCCTTTCGTCTTGCTTGCAGCAAGCTCCAACAGAAACTCCGTGACATCCAGAACAAATGGTGGTCCGATCTAGCTGCAAAAACTCAACTATGTGCAGATACAGGGGATCACAAAGGATTCTATGAGGCCCTGAAAACAGCATACGGGCCTACATACCAAGTCCAAAGCCCACTACTCAGTGCAGATGGTCAAACGCTTCTGACAGATCAAACCTCCATTCTGAATAGATGGTCTGAACACTTTCAGACTCTTTTCAGTACCAACCGTGTAGTACAAGACTCAGCAATTCAGTCCATCACACAACAACCAGTGAAATACGAATTGGATACTGCCCCCACTCTAGGAGAAACCCTCAAGGCCATACAGCAGGTGAAAATCAGCAAGGCAGCTGGGGTTGATGGAATTCCACCTGAAGTCTGGAAACATGGGGGCCTTGCACTCCATGCTAAATTTCATGAGCTTGTGGTGCGCTGTTGGGAACTAGGCGAACTACCTTCAGACCTTCGTGATGCAGTCATCATCACCTTGTATAAGAAGAAAGGTACTAAATCAGACTGTTCAAATTACCGTGGTATTACTCTGCTCTCCATTGCTGGCAAAATCTTGGCAAGAATACTCCTGAACAGACTAATACCCGCTATAGCAGAAGAAATTCTACCTGAAAGTCAGTGTGGCTTCAGAGCCAACAGGAGCACCACAGACATGATATTTGTTCTCAGACAACTGCAAGAGAAGTGTAGGGAACAGAACAAAGGTCTCTATGTAACCTTTGTCGACCTCACCAAGGCTTTCGATACTGTGAGCAGAAAAGGTCTTTGGCAGATTTTGGAACGTTTAGGTTGTCCCCCCAAGTTCCTTAAAATGATCATCTCACTTCATGAGGATCAGCACGGCCAAGTCAGATATGGCAACACACTTTCTGAGCCCTTTCTAATAAAGAATGGTGTGAAACAAGGCTGCGTTCTCGCTCCTACCCTATTCACAGTCTTTTTCAGTATGATGCTTCAAAGGGCCTCGGCAGACCTCGATGATCAGGACGGTATCTACATTCGATATCGTACTGATGGAAGCCTATTCAACCTAAGGCGACTGAAGGCCCATACTAAGACCCTAAACCATCTTGTCCGGGAGCTGCTCTATGCTGATGACGCCGCCCTTGTTGCCCACACAGAAGCAGCTCTGCAGCGTTTAACATCCTGCTTTGCAGAGGCTGCTGAGCTCTTTGGGCTGGAAGTCAGCTTAAAGAAGACAGAAGTTCTCCATCAGCCTGCACCTCAGGAAGTCCCCCACCGTCCCCACATCACCATCGGCCAGTCAGAACTCAATTCAGTCCAACAGTTTAATTACCTAGGCAGCCTCATCTCCTCAGATGGTAAGATTGATGGGGAGATAGACAATAGGTTAGCGAAGGCATACAGTGCTTTTGGAAAACTCCATAAACGAGTTTGGCGTAATAAACACTTGAAGAAAAGCACCAAGATCAGTGTTTACAGAGCCATAGTGCTGTCTACTCTTTTATATGGTTCCGAATCATGGGTCATCTACCGCCACCACCTGCGTCTCCTAGAACGCTTCCATCAACGCTGCCTCCGTACAATCCTTAACATCCATTGGTCAGACTATGTGACCAATACATCTGTTCTCGAACAGGCAGCAATCACAAGTATTGAGGCCATGCTCCTGAGAACGCAACTGCGTTGGGCAGGGCACATCTCTAGGATGAAGGACCACCGCCTCCCTAAGATCCTGCTCTATGGTGAACTTGCCACTGGCTGCCGCAAGAGAGGAGCTCCAAAGAAAAGATACAAGGACTCCCTGAAGCAACAACTCAGCCTCGGGCATATTGATCACCATAACTGGTCCACTCTGGCCTCTAATCGGGAGGCCTGGAGACAGACCATTTATAACGCTGCTGATGCTTTTGAGAAGGCATGCAGGATCACTCTTGAGGAGAAAAGACAACGCAGAAAGAATCGAACCTTGCAGAATATACCATCTAAGGAGTCTTTCTGCTGTGTCTTTTGCAACCGGACTTGCCTTTCTCGTATTGGCCTTTTTAGCCACCAACGCGCTTGCATGAAAAATGGGTAGAGCCCTTCCCAAATCTTCGTTCGCGAAGCCTAGCCATGATGACATTTTCTGATGAGCAGCTGGTGTCCCAAATGAAGACCAGAAAGGGGGTGGTAAAGGGGAATTTTTGGTGTGGGGGCTGCAGGAAGGGAACCAGCCCTGTGTTCCTCTGTTTTCTTTCTCTCCAGCTCAAACTGTCCTTTCATCCGAGCAGGCATTGGTGATGGACGTGGGCTGGGAGTGAAGACAGAGGGAATTCCTGTTGTTATTCTGAAACACCAGTGTGAAGGACAGGAGCTTTTGGGTGGTAACTGCAGAAACCCCTTCTGTGCACACAGAGACCCTTCAGATGATGCATTTGGATGCAACAGTTTGGTCCCCTTAGCACCACACTCACAGGTTCCCTGGAAATACTGGGGGCAGGTGAGGTAGGGGGAAAAGAAAGGAGTCATTTACCAAATGATTAATTGTCAGGAATACTTCAGTGGTGTGGGGTTCCCTTTAGATCCAATGCCAGATTTCCCCCCGGAAGCCCTGATCACAGGCAGAACAAAGGAATTTCAAAGGACTGAAATGATGGAATGTGGGGAGAGGACTAGACAAAAGGGAAACCTAGTGCTTAATAAGATTTATCTGGCCTTTTGATCCATAGGGGTATTGCCTTTCTAAGCTTAGAGAAGGAAAAGTGAAAATAACTACTTGATATTTTTTTGTCAGTCTTTAAATACGTGTTTTGACATTTCCAAATAGCTGAGAATTTCTCCAGCAATGCAAGTATTAAATTCTAACCTTATTAGATAAGTAGTGAAATGTCATTTGCCTTTTGTAATTTAAATGGTGCCATATTCATCCTGTTTATTGCCTTGAGTTAGACTCCTGACAGTTGCAGAAACAGCAATCCAGGACCTTGTGTACTGTGCTGTACAAAAAAAGAGCAAGAACGTGGTGAAGTAAAACTCACAAGGGTGAAGGAAAATTATTTCCTGGTTCCCTGAAACCCTCTACCGATACCTTTTCTTTAGGGAATAACTCATTGAAACACAAACCCAGAGCATTCCTAGATTCCCTTTCCTTTTGAATTATTTTAGGGTTCTCTTCAAATTTCCATTGTTAAAAAATACTACGTAACTGCCACGAGTTCAGATTCTGCTCTGTCTTATTTCGGAAAGGATTTATATGCAGTAAAGTGGAGTAAAAGTCCTCTTGCTTGAATTTTGCATGACTGCTGTGCTGCTAAGACAAAGTTTTATTCTGCTTTGACTTTGTTACACACTCTGCTCATCAACAACTGCTGCTGTGAAGGGTTGACCTGGCTGGGAGAGAGCTGAAGCAAACATTGGTGGGAGCGAGTAGGACTGGAGCAAGCACTGGAATGTTCTTGTTTGTATGGGCTGCAAGGTGTTCATTTATCTTGTGTGGCTTTTGACTTATTTTTTCCAAAACTGCAAGATTTTACAGGAAAGTCTAGTGCAAAGTGGATTCTTCTGAGCTGATGTGGCACAGCTCAGGGGTGGGGTTGAGGCAGGCAGGTGTCCCATGAGAATCATCTCTGTTGTAGCTCAGTAGGGAGAAGGAAGAAGGGGTACCTCTGGGGTATAAGGAATGGGATGGGGAGGGTCTTTGGCACACCTTTTCCTAGGAAAGCGTGGAGGAGTGGTTGGTATGGATGTTCCCACTGGAAATGGAAAGGACCATTCTTGTGCAGTTGCTGGGACTGCTGCCACTGTGAGGCTGCAGAGGTGAAACTCTTGTTTTCTGGGGACTTGTCATGTGAGGAAGCTCAGGAGGACCTTTTAGGTTTCTGTAGGAGCCTGGTGTAACCAGATGCATCTGTGGTGCACATTTGGTGAATGTCTCTGTAGCCCATGCAATAATTAATACTGGAAAGTCTGATGACAGTGTAGTAAGAAGTGCTTAATTATTTCAATTCTTCTTTCCTTTGTCACATGGATCCCTTTCTGTTATCTTTAAACAGAATTTCACTGTCCTGTTAGTTTGGCACAGATATCACAGTGACATAATTGTTTTGATTTTTCCTTCAAACTCCATAAATAGTTTGTTGGAAAAGCACTTCTAGGATTGTCAGGGTAGCTGGTCATGGGCAACATGTAAGACTCTCTCTGACAGAAGGGATGCACCAATAGGTGGCTTTGGTTCCAGTTTGGAAAACTCCCTGTTGTATGCAATAGTTGTCTGCTCCTCTGGCATTTAAACATGAACTTTTTGAAGTCACTGTAACAGGTGTGAAGTAGAGTCTGCAGGTCACAGCAGATACAGGTAGCAGAGGATCCTTCCCTTCGTATCTGTGGTGGTAGCACAGAATTTTATAATTTAATATCTGTATTGCAAGAGTGTCTTGAGAGTCTGGTGTTTTTTCCAGCGTAAGAAGGTAATGATGTGTGTCCAGCAGAGTTTGCAGTCTGGGAAGTTACAGAGTGTGAAAGTATGTGGGTTTGCCTCTAAAAACCAAAACACTTCTCTGAGTCACACACTTTGCTTTTTCAGGGGAGCATAGAGAGAAGATTGAAAACCGAGCTGATTAGTGTGTGGAAATCAAAGAAGGTAGTTATTGTCGTGAGAGATGTAGTCTTGAATGGAAACAAGCTGCATTAAGCATGTAAAAACTCAAGGACCATCCATCTTCTTTCTGGACGTGACTTAACTGAACCTTGGAAGTGCTGCAGGAAGTATTAAGATTTGTCAAAGCTTGTGAGTGTTGGTTCAGCTCCTGAGCCGCGTCAGCCGAGAGCCGGCTGAAAATCAACCCGCATCACATCCCCCAAGAAACAAGAAACTCATTGAGGGTTGATTTATGCTGATTAATATTCTTACTCATAGAATGCTTCTTAATTTTTCCCTGTATTGCTGCTCACGGGTTGGGGTGGATGTTGCTCCAGGCACTAGCAAGGTATGTTGATTCTTGGAAACGTGCCTACGCTGCGCAAGGGGTTTCCAATTCGTGATCTGCCTAATTTATGGCAGGATGAGCACACATGGCATGTACAACACCCTCGCTGCCAACTCTTGGGGCATTTGTCAGTTGTCCTAAAAAGATCTCTCTACCCACAGTTGCTGACTGCTGGATTTTTCTGTTTGAAAATTCATCATGCCTTAAGTACGTGGGCATCTGACACATTCCTTGGGAAGGTGTAGATTATATATACATATATTGCTCCACAGTTTCTTGGATTCTGGTGGGAAACAGCCGTCCAAATTGCACCAAAAAATTCAGCGGTATCCCCAGTGGGATTATAACAGTGGTATGAATAGAAAGCTGTAGTAAATTCTTTTAGACAATTTTTATTTGTAGTGTTGAATAGCCATTTACCACTAAGTGACTTTTTAAGAGGATTCTAAGCATAAGCTGTTTAATGAACGAGTAAACCACAGCTCTGGGCAGTAATCCATTTCTTCTGGCTTTTATGGGATCTGCATGGAAACTGAAGGAGGAGGATAGTTTTCAATACCAAAATCATTAGGTGCATCATCCAGATTAAAAAGCACAAGACATGTTGGAAGTATCATTAAACTAAGACAAGAAATAAAATGGGACACGTGGATGGAGATGTAAGAGTTATAGCAGCTTAATAATATAAGCTTTGACTTTAAACCAAACGTGTCTGCAAATCTCTGAGGTTTGGTATTCTCAGGTCACTAAAGGCTAACTCTGCCTGGATCTGTATAGATTATGTAAATTTTTGAAGTAAACCAGACTTCTAGAAGATGAAAATCTGTCCCTATAATTCTCCTTTTAAGACTTCTTTCTTATTACAGTCGAGATTTATGTTGATGCTCCTAACAGAGACATGACAATCCCTTGTAACTTCAGAGAGTACCATAAAGGTGCTGGCATTTGAGAGCAGGCTGGATGGTTCAGCTTCAAACTCATTTTTATGTTCTGAAATCAGATACTTTTTAAAATAATAATCTTTTACAAGCTGCATTAAGACTTAGAATGCCTTGTGTTTATTAAAGGGCATTAAAAGCAAAATATTATCTTTGAAGGGCATCCATTATAAAAGTGTTTGTCTGAAATGCCTTAGGCAGCAAGGATTGGGAATGGAAAATAAAGCTGCAGTGAAGGGAGGACTCTGCTGTGTTTCCCTTGCTGCTTGTGCTGGTTACAGCTGGATTCCCAGTCTTCCTACCATCCTTCTCGGATGCTTCCCATCAGTGGGAGCTCCTTCTGCTTGGCTGAGTTTTCCTCACGCCAAGGAAAGTTCCCGTTGGTTTGAGGATAAGTAGCAGAGCCCTGTCTGGAAGGGACAAATGCAAATTATCAGCTGGCAGAGCTCCAGCCGTAATGGGGAGATGCTGAACTCCGATCTGTGTGTTGAGTTCACATTCCTCATCCTTGATTAAAGTCTTGGGGGCGAGGACCACTCCTGGTGGAAATCATTCGTGCCTCCCCTGCAAGATGACGGTTGACTTCAACTCCCTCCTGATCTGGATGTTTCTGAAGTTTCTTTTGAAGTGGGGCCAAGAGGTGATGCAGAGGCTCATGAGCAGTGCAGGTTTTGTAGGGAGAGTTAAAGTATTTTATTAGAATTACTGTGAGAGTCAGAGAAAATGGATAACCTGTGAAGGACAGACTTTCTTCAAGTCGTTGTACAGATGTGGTCCCACAGCTCTGGTCATATCTAGGACTAGTCTTCTTGGAGTCTAAGAGCTATTTTTGTGCCGGGATTGTGTAAGAATAAATCAGTGGTATTAATACAGTGCCATAATTAGAATAGCAGTAAGTAGGTGACAGTGAGGCAGAGTGTGATGAAGGTCTGTAAAAACAGAATTGGCAGGGAGAAGACATTTAGGAGATGGTTATTTAATGTCTCTTGAAAACAAGAATGAGAGCTTTTAGCAAAAGGCAGGTTAGAAATGAACAAAAGAGGGTAGTCAGGCACTGACCAGGCTCCCCAGGGCAGCGGTCATGGCCCCAAGGCTGACAGAGGTCAAGGAGTGTTTGGACAATGCTCTCAGGGACAGGGTGGGATTGTTGGGGTGTCTGTGCAGGGCCAGGAGTTGGACTGATGATCCTTGTGGGTCCCTTCCAGCTCAGGATATTATAAATGCTTTTTTTAAATCCAAAAGTCCAGCCTTTGGATTCACTTGACTCCCCAAAGCTGCTTTGCTTCGGCTGCTGCCACTGCAACCTTTTGTGCTCGGAGAGCTGTAACCTTTCTTTTCAAGTCTGGATTTTGCTGCAAGTGCTTGGGTGGTTTTCTTGTCTCTTCTGTTGTGGGTTGTGCAACCTCTGTGGGGTTTTTTGTGGTTAAAAAGAGAGGTAGGAAAGGCTGATTTTAAGTATTAGTCCCATAGAGAGAAATAAAAGGAAGAGCCAAGTGCTTAAATGCTTTGGAATGAAACATATTTATCACGAATGGCTCTTTGCATTGCTGTAGAATGGGAAGAAGTGGTGCTTGGGGATGCTCTGGAAAGATCTGCCCTTTTCAGTGGGATCTAGAGCAGAACAATGAGTAGAAATGGTTGGTTACATCTAAAAGTAGGTTTTCTCCCTGTTTTCTATTTAATTCTCTGTTACTGCTGAGAGGATCAGATTTAAGCTGTGCTTCAGGCATTCACAAGAGGAGCTCCCCCCTTCCTGCCTTACCACTCCTTCCAAGAAGATCTCTCCATAGGGGCCAAAACTGCAGGATATTTCCTTAAGCCACTCTCTCCACGCATCAGTGTCTGTTCTGGTGCTGCTCTGGTGATGCAGATTCCGTGTGTGATTGTGACTACCCATAACTTCCAAAGAAAGCCCTCAAAGAAGTTACCCCTTGACTTTTGCTGGCTTCAGATGTGCAGCTCTGGTGCAGAAGACATTTTCCTCTGTGTCTCCAGACGCTGGGGGTGTGTTGGATACAAGCCCTTGGGTGTGTTTTTTTCCAGTGCCTGGGAGTTGTGTGTGATCGTTCCCTGTGCAGGCGACAGTCGCTGGGTCTCAGAAAGCGGCAGTAATTGTGATAATGTAACATAGAGCTCCTCTTTGTGAAATTCAAGTCTTTTTAACATCACCACCTTCAAAGACAATAAAAATTCCAGTCTGCATTTATCTATTCCCCTGTGAGGAGTTACTGCGGTGTATATTGTATCGTTCCATGTGAAATTCTTCTGCTTAATAGTCTCATTTATACACAGTTGTCTGAGGTCAGTTTTCCATTTTGCAGTTGTCAAACAGCTGTCAAATTAAGAGACCAGATCCAAAAGTTCATTTACATTTTATGCCATTCTTTGGGTGCCTGTTTCATATCTTAATATAACTAATGATTTATCTACATATCTTAGTCTTCTTTCTGCACTTGTTTTTCACAGATGTTCACATCCTCCTCTCCTCTTCAAGAGCAGCCCTTAAAATAAAGCTTGTGTAACTTTTTATTTGTTGAGGCTTTTCATTATACAGCCAAAGGAAGACGGTTCTGTATTTTCAGTGCAGGCAATGAAAGTGAAACCAGTTTGAATTCTGTCTCATGTTAATGATAATTTGAAATTTGAACTGGGAAACAGAATAATAAAAAAAGTTTAAAATATGCTGCTAGAAATTACAAAAGAGAAAATCTGCATTTCATTCATTTATCGTTGGTTTTGGTTAATAATTAGCCCAGCTCTTGATTTCCCCCTTTAACTTTAGATTTCTTGTTCTTCAATAAACCAAAATAAAAAGGGCTTTGTTCACAAATCATCTTTGTAGTAAAATGTATATTCATTTTTCATCCTGGGGAATATCAAAGGGTATCACATGAGTGAGAACACAGAGACTAAATTGGATACTATTTGTGGTTTTGTAGGATGATGATTCTTACGTCGCTGAGTTCCAAGCATAAATTTATATGTGGAAGATTTAGGGGTTGTTTTCTTATTTTTTTCCACTGGTGTAATGATCAAAGGAATATCTCCATACATGCCATTGATGTCTTACTACAAAGTACTTAAATAGCCCGAGGTAGCCATCTACTTTATAAAAATTCCTTAAAGACAGGTAGGACCCTTGGGTGTTAAACGTATCCTTTTGAGCTCGATGTGTTTTCAGGGGAGGAAGGCAAGAGAGATTCTATTACAGGCCTGAGCAGTTCTCTGTAGAGCTGAGCTTTAAAGGGCTCTTTAAAAAGTTGCCTTAAATTATGGTCACTGGGGGAAGTTTGTCTGGGATACACAGAGAACGTTCCTGTGCCGTTTCAACGTCATTCCCAGAGCCGAGCACTGTAACTTGATTAACTCTTTCCAGCTTTGGGGGGAAATGTTCTGCTCCACACAGATGTATTTGTAGCCACTTTACATTCTGGAAAGAGGCATTTTCAAGCCCGTTGATGATCCTTTGTGCCAGTTGCTTCAAGCCCCTGTGCTTGGCTAAGGAAAGGGAAACAATATCCATGCTGTTTGCTGCATTTCATAGGCATTTCATAGGCAATTATTAGTCTTTTCAGTTGATGGGATCCGCATTGGGATTGTAATAAAACACAAGTCAATGTGAAATTGGATGCAGACTAGGAGAGCAGATAAAACCAAGTGAAAATTAATGACAGATGTAAAAGTTATTGGTAATAACGTAGTCATCTTTTTACAATCTTTTTCCAAACTATATTTTTATTTCAGCAGATGTCACTTGAAATCTTCAGAGTAAATCATCTCTTTGATTTCAATTATGATCTTCAATACAGAAAGTAGCTTAATTATGATGGGTTCTGACTTATTTATGAACAGGTTTTTCCATTTGAGGGCAGCACACAGATCCCAGGCTGCTGAGTTGTTCGGAATGGCAGGATGCAGAGTGTTCCAATAACTATCCATAAGTCTATTTTTATGGCTTCAGATGGCACTAGCATTAAATCCAGAGTCCACAGAGCATCCCTGAAGCTGGGGATCTGTCATTGTCACAGGTGGGACGTGGGGAATGGTGGGGTTGGTTTGCTCAATGTTCTCTAAGAAAAATTTGGGAAAGCTCAACTTTTCAGTGCTTGTTCAGTGCTGAGCATAAACAGCACTTCTACAGGTAACTGCAAAAAGCCTTCCCCTCTTGTTTTAAATCATAAGCAAGCTTTGTTTTCTTAGTTTTTCCCATGCCAGATCAGGCCAAGGGGCTGTCTGATCAAGGATTCTCTCTCCAGCAGGAATTGTGGATGCCCCTCCTGTCTCAGACCCGTCGGGTCTCCTCATTAGTCTCTTCCTGGCCCTGTTGGCAGCACTGGGAGGAGGATGCTGGACATGGGAGGTCCCAGGAGTTGAGACTTTCTTCTCTGACTGGGCAGTACTCACCAGCTCCCTGGGTGCCTGCAGGGATGGTGGGCACTCCTGGAACAGTCTGGTCAGTGCCTCCAGCTCTTCCCCCCTCCTGCACTCTTGAGGCTCTTTCTCCTTTTCATCATCCCTTGAGCTTTCCCCACCACACTTGTTTGCAGTGGAGATGAAAAGGCTCTTTTCCTTTGGAAGGTGAAAATCTGTAACAAAGTTATATGGTAGTAGATTCTTAACCTTAAGACATCACAGACATGAGAGGATATATTTTCAGAAGACTTTCCATCAGGTTTTGTGTCAGGGACTCCTTGAAACAATGATGGTGTCTTTGTGTCTGTGAAAACTTTCCTCCACAGATTTGTCCAATTTCCCTTTTTAGCACTGGGAGAGGCCATGACCCCTCACCTCCCTGTTGGTTCCCTGTGTCATTTATGACATTTTTCATATTCTTCCTCTCTTACCCTTTTCCAGGCTGAGGAAAGCTGTTCCATTTTGGTTCTACTACACGGAACCTGTTCCGTACCTGTGATTGTCTCTGTCTTTATTTGGTTTATGAGCTTCCCTTTGGGAAAGGATGACTCAAACTACAATCCCTGAGGGTGGAGACAGGGATACAGGAGGGAACAGAAGGGATTTGCACAGTGGCAGTGTATGTGCAGGGCAGCATCCCTCCCTCGACAGGCACGTCCCTGCATACACACATACTCTTAGTGAGTGCAACTGAGAACAGCAAATTCAATTAATCAAGTCCTTAAGATAATTAAAATTTAATAAGACCTCTTGGGACAGCAATCAATCACAGCAATCAACTATCTGTGGTATGATGCCTCTGGCTTTTGTTTTTATTTCCTTTTCTTGTTAAGATAATTTCTGAATAGTGACTGACTCTTCCATAGACTCATCTATTCCTACCCTCTGATGTCCTTTCTCCAGGAAAATGGAATTCATTGGCTTCTTTTCCACACTGACATTTCTCCACACATACCAGCCTCTGCCTCTCATTTGATATCCGCTCACCTGGTATTTTAAGGTACTTCTGCAATTCTTCACTATCAGCTTCCACATTTAAAGCTCTGAACAGCTTGATAGGGAAGCCAAGTGTTCTGTCCATCTGAGCACATCCCATTCTTGGGTGAGATAACACATGGAGATCTCAGTGTTGGGAAGTACATAAACCATCTTTCCCAAATGGAATTACCCTACTTTGAGGTGTTGAGTTGTCACAGAGGAAGGGTCACTACAGCCACCACTGTCTCCTGTTCATGTTAGGAAGAAGACGTAGCATCCTTTGAAGGGATGCCATAGATGTGTTGCTCAGAATGGGATTGCTGACAGTGCCCATCAGCCTGGTACAGGTGGGACTGGTGACCCCTCAGCTGAGACCCCTCAGCCCAGGACAGAAAGATGACCTTGGTAAGACCCCTGTTTTCAGCCCTTCCTGTTGGTTTGCTTCTGTGAATCTGAGCTAAACAGGTTGGCAATTCCATTGGGAGGGCCTGGAATTTCTTATGTGTTGCAAAGGCATTTAGGAATGTTGTTCGAATCTGTAGTTCATGCAATTAGAAACCATATATTTTAAGTTAGACATGAGTTACACACTTGGATACCCCACATTCTCAGTGTGGTGGTGTCAATAAGAGATCTGATCTACACAGGCTGAGCATGTGCAGTTTGTGCTGAGCTTAAGCAGAGCCAGCTGGGAGGTGTGAGCCCAGGTCTGCTGCAGAAGACAGGGATGACTTTGGGCAGCCTCACCTGACGAGAGTGCTCTGTGCTTTTGCTGCTCAACTGGCTGCAGGGTTTGTTTTGACACCTGGGAATATCAATATATTCTTTCTAAACCACTGTTGTGAAGTCAGGGGATGTTCAGCCACCGTGAGGAGGGAGGGAGGTTCAGCAGGTTTCAGTGTGGTGATTTCAAGGTTAACCCATCACGAGAGGGATCCAACACGTGCTCCATGTGGCTGGCTCGAAGGATAGCTTACTTCTGCTGGTGAAATCAGGCTTTCTCCCAAGCCACTGCAGTCTTTTCCTTTGTCCTCAGTGCCCATTCCAGGATGGTTTTTATTTGCTGGAGGAAATGCACATGTTTTCAGCTGCCTTCCAGAGTGTTGCTGCACTCACCCCGTCTTTCTCACCCATGTGTTGACTTTTCCATGAGGCTCAAAGAGAAAGTGCCTCCTCCCCTGCCCAACTGCGCTGAGCAGTTGCATCTGTTTCAGATCTGAAGGATCACTGGTGTGCTCAGAAATTTGTCCCTTTTTTTCTTCCCCACAAACTATATAATTTGTTCCAATCCAATGCTTTTGATTTTTTTTTCTGTCTGCTGTTCTGTAGTAACCTGGAGACAAAGAGAATTTTAGAAACGTGTCCTAGCTACCTGTACTGATGTGCCCCCAATATATTGTTTACCATATTTGTGTTCACAGTACCCTTTTATCTCTTTATTTGCCCCAAACAGGCCCAAAACTGAAGCTGAATAGGTGTCAGACTAGTGTGTGAACCAACAGACCAGGCAGAAAAATACTGTATCTATTGGTGACCAGCTGACAGAGCAAAATTAATGAAAGCTTCAAAAAAGTTTAGACATGTTAGATGGACTGGCTTTATTTGTTGTGGTTAATTACTGAAATTAAAGCTATTAGAAAGGCAAGAACGTTTTCTCTCATGATTCATATGGTTTGGCCCTGAAAATTCATAACACAAACTGGATGCTGATAAATTATTTTTAGCACAGGTCATAAAATTAACAGTACAATTTATATAAAAAGGTATAAATTAGAGTATTTAAATGTTATTTTTATGGCATGTTAGGTGGAATTATTTTAATGTAAATGGTTTATTTCAAGGAAACTGTGAAATTGATAAATAAATCTACTCTGTTCCAGTGCTAAACATGTGAAATGTAATCTTCTTGAGTCTTACATCCACAGATCCGTGTCCTTGTGTTTGCAGTAGGATGTAGGTGCTACTAATGTGTGGAACAGGTGCACGTAATTTAGCTGTAGAACCAGTCAAAATACCTTTAATCAGTTTATGTTAAGTCAAACCATATGGGTCCATGGCTGTTTTTCTCCTGCTCTCCCCTCGGTGCCTTTGTGGCTCAGCGTCTTGCAGGACCCAGCAGTGGGATGGAGGGAGGACTTGGTTGCTGAAATGTTAATCTTTGTGCTCCAAAGTAACAGCTGCAGGTACTGGAAGTGCACAGTGATTTGTTTCAACTTTTCTGCTCTTATATGCGAGTTAGTTTGCGTTGTGAGCGGTGGCCTGAGGAGCACGGACAGACACCGGAGTGTTCCTGGGACTGGAGAGCTGTTAAAGACACTTCAGCATCAGCCTGTGTGAGAAACATAGCCAAGGCTTGAACACAGAGAGAACTGGTCTGATCCATTGCTTTCAACACCGAGTTTGTGATTTTTTAAAGCAGATGCAGTGAAAGCAAAGCATAAATATCCCAGAAGATGGGAACACTCCCTGTACGGGCTCTTCCTGCAGTGGAGGAGTGTAGCAACTAGAGAACAGCTTCTCTGCTGTCCAAGGCATGGAAATATTTTTATGTGTGTAAAAGGCAAGTTGCTTTCTCTTTCTGGAGTATCAGCTTTGCCAAAGGCCACTTGAACTGGGACAGAAACAGATTTGCTGGTGGACCGGAGTAGAGTGAGCATCTGACAACACTGAGCATCTCCTGAGCAGTAAGTGGCTTTGGTTTGTCTTCTTGTAAAAGGTGGATTTCTTCTTTAAGTTGCTGGCAAGGATTTAATTTTTCGGGCACTGTATTTGGCCTCTGTATCCCCTGTTAGCTGGTGGTGCTGGGGGAGAGGTTTTCCATGGGACTGTGTGTCTGGGTGGTCCTCCCAAAGCCGTAACCAACGTACCCACGGCGGATCTTGTCAGCGCGGGGCCCAGCGCCGCAGATTTATCTCGTACCACAGCACCGGGGCCAGGGAGCTGTTCAAGGACCCTGCCCACAATTAATAAAACTAACTTTCGAGGCCGTCTTCTCCTTTCCTTTTATTAAAACAATTGGGAATGTCAGGTTTTTCTCCCTTTGAAGTTTAATTTCAAGTTCATCAGCGGTGCCAGTGGCCTACATTTCTGCAGATCACAGCTTCGAGAATCAGACGATAAATTTACTCCTGAGACGGTTGTAGAATTTGTTTTCTGGAAAGCTAACCTTAATTAACATTTAGCTTCATCTTTAGAGTCTCCTCAGCAATTAATTTCAAGCAAATGCATACAAATAAAAAGTTCCTTTGGCAGATATTTAAAATAACCATGGTAGTAAGTACACCATTAAGTACAAAAATACTGTTAAAATAATTTTCAAGGCAGTTTTTATACATTTTTTGTAGCCTTTTACTTAAAGTAAATATCTCCAAGCCATTCATTTAATGACTCATTCTTTTTTCTGCTAATACAGTCTAAAAAACAAATGTTGGTTAGTGTTATTAAACTACTTTTAAGAAAACTGAACTTGGGAAGCTAGAGAAAATATATTAGATGGCACACTTAGGCAGAGTCAGAGAGACCAAAACCACGAGATAATTCCAATTAAGAAATTACAGGAAAATAGTTTTAGTGGCTGGTAATAGTAAAAGAAAAAAGAAGCCAACTGAGCAGCAAACAAGGCAGAGCTGTGCTATGGGGGAGTGTGTACGAGAGCGCTGGCATTTCTTTTATGTCCCTTGTGAAAAGATTTCATCTTTGTTCGCTGCCCTCTGAGAAGACTTCAGCTCGAATGTTCTGGGTAGCAGAAGACATCGGCTGTCCTTTCAGCTCTCAGGCCCCCGTCAGCACTGCAGCCGGGCAGACAGCAGCACTAATCACGTTAAGCCCCGGTCTCCCAGCGCCGGCCCAATGCAGAATTCCCGCATTGTTTTCGGGGTGCGGGGCTGGGGTGCGGGGCAGGGTGTGCCCAGCCTGGAGCTCCCTAAATCTTGTTGGTTACACCTCGAGCAGGAGCCAAGGCGTCAGACAGCCCCCATAGAAGGGTTTGCTGCGCCGGGGCAGTAAATGCTAATTCGGTGTCAATTAGAAAAATGCCAGTGACGGGCACTGCAGTTAATCAGTGGTGCTTCTGTTGATTCATGGCTGGGGGGGGGTTTCCTGCTCCACATATTTTGTGCATCTCTCACCACTTTGCTTTTTTAATTTTAAGCAACTTGAGTGCGTTTTGCTGTTCCATGTCCATTTTAGATGTTGCCCCAAGTTTACTTTATGCAATACGTCCTTCAGTCACCCGCTGCGGTAAATCGTTGAACACCTTCTCGTTAAACTTCAGTATAACTCTTGTATTTGAGCATTTTCATTAAATTTTATGAAATTAAAATTTAATATTATGGGATTGAGTGTTAGAAATGTGTGGCAAACTCTGCTAGGTGAACATGACTGTACTTTACTGATAAATTTACTCCAGTCAAAAGCGAATCCTGCTTTAAAACTGCGTTTCCACCTTAACTTTCAAAGCGTGTAAAATGTATCTCACAGATACGTGGTGCAGTCTGGCTTTTTGATTTTCTTTTTCTTTTCTTTTTTTTTACATTCCTGTGAAAACATTGTTTCTCCAAGTTAGCCATGTGTTAACCTCAAAAATGTTAGTTTTATGGGTAGTGTTGCCCTCATAAAACAAAAATGAATGGATAACACTTTAAAGAAGTCTGCAGAGGAAAAGGAGTTTGAAATAACATTCTGCTCTGACTTTCTTGACTAATTTAAACTACTGTTATATTTTTGGTTAAAGGTTAATGTTCCTTTAATTGGCCTTTTAATCGGACATCTGTGTTTGGTTGGGGGGGGATCGCATTGAACAACATGCCCTTAACGTTCCCGTTTCTCCCTGGAAATCCTGAGGGATTCTCTGGCCTTTCTGCAGTGTGCTATCTGAACTAATTGCCTCCATGCCTGGAACAGCTTTCTGCCAACAAATAGGATAATATTTTAGAAACTAGGTAAATTCTAGCACTGACTTTTAGATCCTTTGAATGGCAGCGTGTCTGAACTTTCAGGTGCTCTTTGGAGTTGGTTTGGGGAGGGAGAATATTAAAAAAACTGCTTTAATTAGCAAAATAAGATTTTAATTAAATAATGAAGGTATATGTTTGATTGTATCATGTGGAAGGTCTGAGAAAATGATTGATTTTTTGATGTTTGAAGTTTATGCCTTGTGCAGTGCTCCATTCTCTTGCACGGGGTGGTGTGTTCATTATATTCATATTTGCTTTAGCCAAGACCTGCTTGGACAGAAATCAGTGGTAGATTTACACTGCCTTTAACAGGAGTAGGATTGATCCTGTAGAGCTAAATATGAATATTGTTATGTGCTACTAGAAAACAGGAGGGCAGCAAACCTCAAAAGGAGACATCTCATAGTGAAAGCATATTTAATTCATCCACCCATTGGCACTGCTGCAAACATGGGAATGGCTTTGATTTTATAATTGGAGTAATCAAAAGTGCGAGGAGACAGTCAACTTAATTTGATTTTTTTTCCCTTTCTTTTTTAAAATCTCTGAATACTGATGTGCTTGGTGCATAGCCAATTTTGGTTTCCCGTTGAGAAGCGTGTACTTCATTTTCCATTTGATTGTGTAGGTCTTTCTTACATTAGTAGGGGACAGGGAAATGTTGGAAAAGAAAGGCACCATGTTAGCAGGGAGCCTCAGTAATTTTGTAATGCCTGAAATAACTTCTAACTGACTTAATGCTATTTATCTGTTACGGAATAATAATCTCTCTGTAACATAATTAAAAAATGAATTAAATCATTGCTTGTCCAAGAAGATGGAAAACTTGAGAAAACGGCGTGGTAATTGCTAGAAATAGACCTTTTAGTTACAAAAAAGCATTTTGTGGTGCCTGTATTTTTATGCCTGGTAAACACCAAGGGCTTTCTGGTTTTACAAACCTGAACGGTTCTGCTTTGTCTCACAGATTTACGATTTGCTTTGTGCATAAGCTCTGCGTTTCTTATTGGAATAACGATACATTTATTTTAGGCAATATGGGGCCCTGTAAAATAAACAGTTTTCTTTAGTGCAATAAATAATAACAGGGAGAAAGATGCAAATGCAAGACCCGCTCAAATGCTCTCACAGTTTTCCCCTGCAGTAACAGGGACACACATCTGTGTGTTTGTGTGTGTTTGTGCCCACTGTGAGAAATTCCCTTTGTGCTGTGGAACGACACAGGGCCGTGATTTCACCCTCCATGTGTTTTCTGTCCACGGCACCGTGGCCCTGACAGTGGCTGGAAATCCCACTCCACGTTAGTTTATTACCAGTCCACTACTGTGTAGTGTCTGATTTTTCTCCAGTGCCAGAACAACCTCCAGGAAGCCACATGAAAGTTCGGTTCCCCTTCCCACGAGTGTTCTTAATTTATTCCGAAGTCACATTTCTAATAGTGGGCTGAGGCTCGGGCGCTGTGTGTGGTTTTGGAATTACAGCAGCCAACCACAAAGACAAAAAGCTGCCGGCCCAGATCCCGCAGTTCCTGGATGCAGAGCTCACTGGCTTCCCCCGTTTTCTGCTGTGGAGAACTTTAAAAGGATTCTGTCAAAATAACTTAGGATCACAGCCTAGGTTGTGGAGTGTGGTGAAGGGAGAAATGATTTCCTGAATAGTTTGGAAATCTTGGTTAGATAACTGTTGCACGTTGCTGGGGTGTGTTTTTTCCTCTTCCCTGCTCTGTAGGTCTGCAGAGGTTTGTGGAGGTGCCCACTGGAGCTGAGGGGTGCATGTTGTGCTTGCACGGGCTGGATCGGGGCTGGAGCTTGTTTCAAGCTGAGAGAACAAAGTTGGATCCCGGATCCCAAATCCAGAATGGGAAAAGTCAGCGCTTCTGGCAGTGGGATCCCTGTTTGCATTAAAAGACCCAAATGCCTCCTACACACACTGCCAGAAATGCTCTGCCCAGTGTTTCACGTCTGGGTGTTTTCAATACATTTTAAAACTAAACATTTATTTCAAGATTATTCTTATAAAACTATCAGTTGCTGGTTCAGGGAAAGCCTAGTTTTAGTGCTTTCATCCTGTGCTGTGGGAAATCCTCTGGATGCTGGAACAGGTAGTGTGACTTTATTGTTCCAGCAGTAAGTAGAACTTGCTACCTGGACAGGAGAAGTTGACACAACACATATTGAGAAAATTCATATGAAGATTTATTTTTTTTAAGTATTGAATTAATTTTTTTACAAATAAATAATTTTAGAAGTGCTTTTTTCATGTATACAGTGAGTGTGGCAGAGCTGTACTTAGCAGATCAACATTGTTTTTCTCTTGCCTGTGATCCCACAGAGCCCATGCTGGGGGAAGATGCAGCATCCAACCCTCTGAATTTGTCCTCTCCCATCCCAGGGCAGCCAGCAGTGTTTGGATGAGTTCAGGGCTATTTTCCTCCAGCAATGTGAAATGTTGAATCCATTCCTGTGTATTTCTCTTTGGCAGCCCTTGCTCCTTTTGTGGCCTCACCGACGGGTGTCTGAGCAAACCAGCCTTTCAGGTGTGTGCTTCGATATCTCTCGTTGATTTAAACCTCCAAGAATGAAAATCATGAGCTGGCTGGGTTTGAATCCCGAAACCTGTTGCCTTGCAGGGCTGATGCCTGCATCCCACACTTCCAGCAGGGCTGAGGGCCTGGTAGCACAGGGAATGTGTGCTCGGGGAGCCCGGGGAGCGCAGGACGAGGGGGAACGTGAGCGAGGCACGGTGCTGTGGGCAATTATCTGGGCTGTTGGGTGGTGTCAGCTTTTAATTCAAGTTAACAGGGTTCCTGCATGACACTTACAAAGTTATATTTAGACCACACTGGCATATATTGCTTGCAGGACTTTATTTTTCTATTTTTAATTTATAGAAGCGCTCATCTTCACATATGGTAACATTTTCTCATTTTCCAGTTATATAGCAGTTTTGACTGTTATATTATACAGGATATTATGGATTACATATTAGTCTGTACTTTTCATAAGAGCCAGGATCTCTGCACTGACTCTGACTATTTTGAATGGTTAATTTGAACAATCTTAGTGTGTGTTTTTGAGGCTGCTGGGAGGGACAGATTACAGCAAACCCTTAAATCGTAGGTAGCTCCATACAGAATGAAGTGCATGGCTTCAAATTAACAACATTAATTATCAACTTCAGAAGAGAAAGTTCCTTCATCTGCTCTCTAACTCATTTATAAAGTTCATTTTCTATGTGAGAGATAGTACTGTAATGCATAAAAGATGCACCAGAGTATTTGTCATGGAGACTGCTGTGGTTTTGCTTCACTGGGTGCTCACTGGAACAGGACTGAATTTCAGATGAGAGCTGGGTGCTCACTCACATTTCCTTACAACAGCCATGGTGCAGGATTAAAAACAGACCACCTTGTTTATATCCTTGGATCAGCTCAGTTTATTACACCCTTACGAGTTTTAATTTACTAACATTTAGGAATCCAATCATTTAATCGCAGGGGAGGAATTCTGAAAGTGGTTTAAAGGGGATTTTAGGCTTGGGACGGGGTGTGTCTGTGTAAATACTCGTGTGTGTGTGTTGTTAGGAGTCCGTACATGTGCAGTACCAGCCCGGGTTTGGGTGAGCTCACGTTCACCTGCCCACTGAAGGACCAGAATGCTGAGCCTGTTCATCCTCTTCCCTTCATACCAGCTCTTCCAAGGAATGATCTGGACTGGGAAGATGAATGCATTTGGAAAATATTTTAGGCTTTAGGGCTCTGCAGGTGGAGTCAGCCGTGTGTGGAAGGGCAGTGGGGGCAGGAGTTGAGGTCCTTCATTCCTGGAGCCCGTCCCGACTTCTCCCCTGTTGTGCCAACATGAGCTCTGCCCACCCACAGGCAGAACATTAAATAGCTTGGGGTTTGTTGCAAACTCTTCAAAACAACCTTGCAGTTTCATGAGCCTGATTCAGCACTGAAACCCAGAATGGCCAAGGATGATTCTGAAGAAAAATCTTTAGAAAACTTTGCAGTTCTAAGTAGCTTTTACTCTATTTTTGCTTCTTCCCTTTCTTTTCACACCCTTTCACACCGTGGCTTGTTGCCTCTGGGCTGGGGACAGTGAAACCTCTTTGTCTGCTTTGGTGTAATTTCCAGTGAGAAAATCAAGCTGTTTTATGGGAAAACTCTGCGGAGAGGGTGTGTAGGGAATGGTGAAGTTAATGTTTATTTAGTTTGCATTTAATAATTGCTTTAAGAATGAATTTGCTTCAGATTTTAAAGAACTTTATAAACTAAACTCAGACGTTCTTGGCAAAGAGGCAATTATCTAGATTGTGTTCCTCATCATAGAGTGGTTTTTTCCCTTGGTGATTTTTTTTTCCCTCATTTGGGAAGAATTATTTGTTAAGGATGAAATTCCATTTAAGCTGACAAATGTTCCTAAGAATTAACTTAAAAAATGTGTGAATATAAGTATAGTTCTTTAAAGAGGATGGCATTATAGCGTTTTTAATAAATGTAAAAGTTGCATCCTATAACTTAGAATGCTGCATGGAGACTTCAGGCTCTGACATCTTTAAAATAAACAGAAATGACATTTAATCAACCTCAGCTCTATTTCATGTAAACATTTATCTGGAAAATGGGGTTTGTCCTTCTGTGGCCACTGGCTGGGAGGTGTTTCCATCCCTGCAGTCTCTGCCAAAGGTTTATAAGAATTAAGATTTGAACCTGAGGTGTCCTGCTTTGAGCAGGTCTTGTTTTTCCCCTTGATCGAGCAGCGTGTCGAGATCAGTTAAGCAGAACTGCTGCTGAGCTGAGCTTTTAGCACACTGGCTTAGTGTGGGATGCTGGTCTTCCACCAGCCAGGAGCCTTTATCATGCTCAGTCTGTGGTCCACTGAAAATTGGGGATGGAAATCCTGCTGGGCCTCAGGTAGCTTGGAGAGCATCTCCTTGGAGCTGCCCCATCATGTGTGAGCGGGGAAG
This sequence comes from Neopelma chrysocephalum, assembly GCF_003984885.1. Lineage (NCBI taxonomy): Eukaryota > Metazoa > Chordata > Aves > Passeriformes > Pipridae > Neopelma > Neopelma chrysocephalum. The sequence goes on along the minus strand of NW_020897746.1, from coordinate 2,502,666 downwards.
CGTGAGCTGAGGGTTTCTGAGAGGGGGTGGTGTTCAAGAAGTGGTTTTGGCTCTCCAGCAATGGAGATGAAAAGCCAATTTCTCTCCCAGACATGGTTTCCAAGTGCAGTGGGGCTCTGCAGGGAGCCTGGGCTTGCTTTGTGTTCACCTCTGCTGCACCCAGGAGGAGATTGGGCTTGTGGAACCTCTTAGGGCTGTACTACAGGTGGGTTTAAAAAACCCAACAAACTTAAAACTCTGAAAACCAGCACTGAAAATAATCCCAGGAAATTTCCCAGGGGAAAGTATGTTCTTAGTGGCAATTTGGTGGCTGAAGTCATTTTGGATTCCCGGAGTGTAAAGTGTGTAGTGCTGAGGGACCTGCTCTGCTCTGCAGAGAAAGGAAGAGGGGCTTTTTTATCATTCAGGTGGAAAAGGTATGTCTAAAATGCAGAGACTCACGTTCATCAGCTACCAGCATCTCATAATTTACAAGTTTAACCCTATAGCTGCCACCAGGATAACAGAGAAGAGTTTGAATTGCAGAGCTGCAGTGGCTGCCCTGGTTTGTCAGCCAAAAATGTGTTTGTCACGGCTGGAGTAACACCTGAATCTCTGTGCAGTTATAGGTGTGAGTATTTCAATCACAGCTAATCTGCTTTTGTGCTTCAATTACTCTCTTGGAAGCTCCTGTTACTGCTCTGGAGCAACAAGGAATTTTTATCTCCATTCCCAGAGTAATACATTGATGACATTAAATGAAGGCATTTGAGTAATTCAACTATTCAACAATATTTTTTAATCGCTGAAATCTGGATTTTTGCAATCAATCCTCTTATCCTTGCTTTCTGTTGGATTGATGTAGCTGTTACTTTGGGGACTGGAATCGGAGGAGTTATCTTTTGGGTAGACAAGTGATTGATTTTAGGCATTAGACATTCACCGAGACATTATAAACATTTGCCTTTTCCTACTTCTACTTCAAATGACCTAAAGCCTTTCCCAAAAAGGTTAGTTGCTTCAAAAAGCTACCAAAAACATCTTTATGCTTTCTCTGACATAATATTTTCCAAGGGGGGGTGGCTGGGCAGTTGGCTGTGTGGAGTAACCTTTCCTCCTCACCATATGTGCACAACTCTCATTATACTCGTAGGAGAGAACTACATGTGCATGGAGGAGAAAAATAGGTCCCGTGTGTCAGAGCTGTCAGGAATTTTTTCTTCCACTACATTGCTTTGCTTTCTTTCTACCTACAGGAACTTTGCAGTTTTTGCACCTTGTTATCCGCTGCCTGTCAAATGTCACATTTTCTAATTCCTTATTCTCAGAGCTGCCATGAAGGTTTCGGGAGGGTTTCTCAGCGCTCTGTGTGTGTGCGTGTTGCTCTGAAAAACCTGCACCACAACACGAAATTTCAGCTTTAGGAGTAGAGAGAGAAGTCAGGAACACAGCAAATACAATGTTGTTTTTATAAATTGTTCTTTTTTATTTTTCCAGACAGACACACCTTTCTGGTGCCCGCTCAACACTGAACGTGCACAGCAGAGCTTCTCTCCCCTCTCCCCTTTGTTTAAAAATGTGACACACAAAAATCTAAGCTATAAATAAAAATCATCTCTCCAAGAGTGTTTTAAAAGCTATTTAAAACATTTGTATAAATAAAAACCAAGCTGGTGTTTATTCAGCATCTTTGCCCTCAGAAGAACGTTGGTGTCTTTTCAGAGAATCATGCATTTGTGGAGGCAAGTGGAGATAAGTTTCAAGAAAATATTTGGTTTAGTCAGGATCTAGATTCAATAGGAAAAATAAAGCTTGACAGAAGAAGAGAAATATATTCCTGTGGGTGGAGGTTCAGTAAGAGCATTTTGTCACACATGATGTTTTAAATATTTTTTACAATAAATGTGGATTAGTTTTTTAAAATAAGTGTGAATTGTGGAAAGCAAAGTTTTCCCTCTACTGTCACTTTTCTCCCTTTTGCTTAAAACTCTTATTATTCTGTCTGACAACCTTTCATATTTTTCTCTCTCTTGCTCTCTTTGCTTTCTCTCGCTTTTCTTCGGAGTAGATAAAATAGGATTGGTTAAGAAAATACGTAGTATCTCTAACTGTTGGTGTTGCTTGAGTGAGTTCATTAACTATGGTTGTAACGTTGTTCCCGCTCTGGTGACCTCGTTAGACAAAAATGCAGCGGTTACTTTTAAAATTACTTTATCTGTTTTTGCTGGTTTGACTTCAGAATTTTGGGAAGCAGGTGATGGATGTGTCACCCATAGCTGCAATTGCCTGTGGAGAGCTGAAACCACCATGTTTTTAGTTAAATCCACTACGTGACTCGCAGAAGAATTGATCTCATTTGGGATGGGAAATACAAGGAAAAAAACCAGTCCTCAGTAGTGTTATCCAAGGTTTGGACTCGACTGGGGACGAGGCATAAGCTGTTGTTTATTAAATGCCTGCTGTGTTTCGAGCTCTGCATTAGTATGACTTAATCCTGCTTTTTATGCCTGTTTTAATAATAAGCTTTTACACTGACCACCGAGCCTCAAAATCCATCCCAAAACGTGGCTGTAATTTTGTTGGGGAGGGCAGTGAAGGTCCTGCCTGTGGTGGTGGGACTGTGGTGGCAGGACCTGCCCATCTGTGTGCTGCTGGCAGTGCTGGTGGCCATTTTCATCAATAAATAGTTGCTAAATGAACGGAATAATTTAACTTCTGCGCTTTTTTAAGGAATCGATGGCAGCACAGCTTGGTGCTGTATAAACAGCCAGAATTCCTGGGCAAGGTGGGGTTCCTGGGGCTGCAGGCAGGGTGAGGAGCACCCCTGGATGGTGAGATGGCTGCAGATCGTGGAGCCAACAGAAAAATCAATACCATTTCTGGCCCTTAATCATCATTTGCAGAGGTGAGAGAGGTGCCCTCATGTAATAGTGCTAATTGCAGCAGAGAGAACCTGCATTAACGTTTTGCAAGAAAAGCTGGATTGAGAGGGAAGTAAATTTACCAGGAGGCTTTAAGGAAACACAGCAATTTCATACCTATAAAATTCTTTTTTTTTTTTTTGCGCAGTAGAGTTGTGAGACTGTGTCTTTTCAATGCTGGGGGCTTGGTGGAGGGTAACCCTGCCTACAGAAAACAGCTCTGCCTCTTACAGGTCCAGCTCCACCTCTGTAATGTCTTTAAACCACTGCTGGATCCCATAGAATTCTGCTGGTTTTTATCTAGAAGTTAAATCCGTGTGTTACACTCACATCTGCTCTTATATATGAGATTTCCTTTAGGTTTTACAACCCATCATTTATCCTGATGCTTTACGGACACCTCAAAAATCCAAACGTATTTTCTCACGTTTGAGGCCCAAAAAATTTGATAAAAAACTAGAGAATTAAAAAAATTGGCTTAAGCTGCTTTCGCAGTGTGGCTAGTGTGAAATGATTTCTTTTAACTCTCACTAACATAAAGCTTAAAAATTATAGTTTCTATATCTCAGAGTGAAAAAAACAGTGGTGTAACTTCAGCAGTGCCTTTCCCGTCATCTGGTTTTCTACTTCTCCCCTCTCTATCCAGGCATGGCTAAAGAAATTCCAGGAGGAAAGCATGGATGTGAAGGGGCATGAACATGTTTGCCTACATCAGGGATATCTGTAAAATTTATAATCTTGAAAAATCAATGCAATTCAACCCAGAAATATTATCAGATTACCAGGAAAATGATTTTACTGAGGGGGGGAATTGCCACTGCTGTGTCTTCTAATCAGTGACTGAAAACTGTGAGCAAAGTTTAATTTTAAGATTTGGGTTCTTGCAGTGTACAAAGCCCTTGAAAGTAAGAGTTTTTGTTGCCTGCAGTGGAATTGTTTGTCATGCAGCTTTAGATGAGTTAAATCAATAGCCAAAATCCTATATTGCAGTGTAATTTAATTAGAATTGTAAATAATTTGGTCGAAATTATAATTCATTATCAGTTCATTAATGCATATGCTTGTATGAAAAATGCCTTTAACTAAAGAATCTTTAAATAAACCAAACCCTTTCTGTTGAGAAAGAGCTCTGGGAATTCCATTAACCAACAGGAGAATTTTGTTCTGTATCTTCTCTGTCAGCAACTTGCAGCGCTTCTCAAAAATATGTGAAAATCTACTGTTCCTGTTAACATCTGCCACTTAACGTTTCACATGTTCTGCTGTGTTATAAATAATTTATTCTATGGGTACATTTTTATTTCCCCCCAACAATTGTGTGCAGGGGATCACGCAGGGAAGGTGCTGCGTGGTGCAGAGGTGGAGGGGGTTTGGGTTTCCAGGGGTTGTAATAGTGTTGTAGGGCATAAATCCCGATCCAAATTGAATCCGTAGTGATCTTTTAATTTGCTTTTGAAGTGATATTTTAATTGACTCCTGTTAGCTTTGAATTCTCTTATGAAAGATCATATATTATTGATAACTCTTTGTTCCACGTCGTTTCATTGGCAGTCTGTGGCTGTTTCCAGTTGACTAAAAGAAAGAACTGCTTAATGTGGAAGCTGCTGTGGTTTTCCCATATTATTTCTTGCAATGGCCAGTTTTTTCTTCGAGGTGTTCCATGTTTAACCTTATTGCTCTTTAGTTTGAGACCAGGGCTTAAAATTATTGCGGCTCCGACAAATGAAAAATTTCATTCATCCTTTTCCCTCGCCTCATAAAACTACTTAAGAAACCACAAAGACTTGGCCAGGAACTCCGAAATGATAAAATTCATTGCAAGATTAGAGAATTTACCCAAATCTACATGTTGATTTTTAAATACTCCTAAATTAGATCCATCTTTTTGTATATACAAAGAGAAACCCCCTTCCCCGCCGAAGCCTGGGCTGTAAATCACTTGCCGTCCGTCTGGCCAACACCTGATCGCACATGCCATCACCAGGAAGGTTTCAGCACTGTTCTTTATTATTTAATGATTGAAATACTTTTTTTTTTACCTGCTCCCAAGGGCCAGAAGATTTATAATCCTTTGGGGGCCCGTGGAGCTGCAATATTTCCTTTCACAGTCGCTCCTACTCCGATTGCGAGCGGTACTTGCAGGGTAACTAATATTGTTTCCTCCTCCTACACTTTCCTTTTCCTGAAGTCATCAGATAACCGTTTGTTTGCTCTTGCAAGAGCTCTAAAATTCCAGTTTCTTGACTGACCAGATTCCCTTTCAGATTTCACATGGTTCTAGTTTGGGGGGAATGCCGGCGGGGATTTGCTTTCGAGATCGTGCTCCCTCTTTATCCTCAAATCTTTGTTTCCTGTGCCTTCCTCTTTTGCAAAGGGCGTGTAGGAAAAAGCTGGCTACAGTATCCTTAAAAAACATCATGGAATTAAAAAAAAAATTGCTAGGAAATTGGCCTTATATATGAGATTTTTTTACTGCCTTGCATTCAATATTAGAAATTTATGAGGCTTTCTTTCACTGGAGTTGAAATCTGGGAATCTGATGAGCACAATAATAGTTGTATTTTATTATTGTCTTTAATGATATACCTACAGAGCTTTGCATTAAGTAATCTTCAGCATTTGAATTAAATAATAGTGCTTTTCTCTCCGTATAGTGTCTGCAGATAATATGCTAGAAATATTTACAGCAGCTTCTGGACACAGTCATCAAATATTTTAGCAATCCTCTGAAGATTCCTGTTGCTTAACATGGTGTGCTCTTTCCGTTTTTGTAAAGTCTTTCAAAATGAGAAAGAGAAAAAAAGAAAATGGAAAAAATGTGAAGAAAAGTAATAGAATGTTCGACTTGGGGATTACCTCTGGGAGTGAGGCGTCATCTCTTGGAAAATCTCCTGAGATCAATGAATTTATGCAAAATTGAACACCTTGGGTGAAGCATTTTAGGAAAATAAGTGCCAAAGAAATCTGAAAGAACTGATGAGACTTTTTTAAAAATACTTTTAAATATTGTATCAGTGTTTGAACACCAGAATAAGTTATCCTTGAGCTGAGATCGCTTTGCATGCTCAGGAGTGGGTGTGGGAGTGTGTGGCACTTCATTTTGGGATATAGGAAATCGTGTGTCTGTATTAGGGGAAAAGTTCAGCATCATATTATACGTTTTCTTGAAAGAATGAGCTTACACAGCAAGTGATTGTGAATTCCATCAGTTTTCCCTTCTGCATCCTCAACAAACATTGTTATTAGAATCCTGAATCCCATAGATTTGTCTGATGCTGTTTTACTCTTCTCTTTAGTTACGTTTTCAAACTTGTGAGCAGTGGTGCACATAAACCTCATTTATTTTTAGTATTTTATCTCTCTCAAAATCTCTTCTGTTCTCCTTCCTTTCACATCGTGACACTGATCCAACCCAAACCCTGCTCTCGCAGCCTTTTTTATTTGATTTGGATTTGGAAAACTGGAGTCCTAAATATTGTTTCGGGTAATTGGAGGACATAAAAAGCATAACTTATTAAACAATTCCCTTCCTTATTTTGTTACACTAATATATAGAATTTAATGTGTTTTTTCCTGTGGATTTTTTTTTTCCGCCGCTTATAAATTTAAGCGTTAGTATGTGGGACGGACTCAATTTCCTCGTAGCTTTTATGGATTTAATTACATTTGTGGCCTTAATTTGGTTTTAAAAATCCTGGTTCCACACTTGTGGAAACTGGAGAAAATCAATTTTTCGCAGTTTCTGCTCCTTGTCCAAACTATGGTGGTGCACAAGGAGACTTCCTAAAATCCCAGTGAACCTTTACCCTCATGCTTTCGACTGCCTTCGTCGTACCAAGGGATGTAAGCAGAGACACGGATGGCTGAGAGCAGCTTTCCCTCTATTTCAAGTAGAAACATGTTTGTTAGGATTGTTTTTTATTTAATTCAAGTGTTGTTTGAGTCAAATATCTGGAATCTTCGATGTGAAACCCGATTTTTTCAGATCTTGGTTCACTTTAATTTGGGGATAGCAGGGAAAGGGCTGCTGCAGCTCACATGGGGCTGTTGGCTTGGGAAGTGTAAATGCCTTGAAAAGCTGAATTCAATTTTGTTTGTGAGGGTTGTTTTTTTATTTAATTTCTTTTCCAATCCACTATGAGAAGTAGAAAAGGTTTATATTGCTCTGCTGACATTGCTCAGATCCTGAACGAGCAGTGAAGTCCATAGCTCAGGTAATGGCTGTGAAAAGTCATGGATTTTTGAAGTTGTTTTGGATATTGGATTTCAGGCAGTAAACTGTTTGCTGCTGCTGGTAATTCTGCTGGTTGTTTTAGGCAGTGTTTATGTTTTAATTCTTATACACAGTCTTAAATTAAAAGTGTGTATACCTTATTTTCAGGCAGTAAGAAGCTCAGCCTGAGGCCCCAGGACCTGATTCATGCCAGGGGCACCAGGACTGGTGCATCCCTCCCTGGGGCAGGTCCCACTGCAAATGGAACAACCTCCCCCTGCCTTGCCTCTTCTTTTCCCGTCATTCTGAAAGGTGGCAACACACAAATGACTCTTCCAAAACACAGAAGCTGTTCTGATACCACATCACAGGATTTCACAGGGATTTTTTTTTTTTCCCCCTTAATTTCCTCCTATTTTGAGAAGCAGGCAGCAAGTGGCACACAGGCCAACTGGGATGCTGGGAAAATGCTCAGCATCCTATCCATTATGCATGGCAAGTGTCCTTCATGCTGGGGGACACATCAGCAGTTTCTGAGCTTTCAGCAGCTCCTCCTGTGGTCCCAGTCCTGCCCGTCTGTCACGCAGCCTGCCAAGGTTGCCCCATCTCTCTTTCATTTGATATGGGCTGGGAATGACAGGCAGGGGAGCGAGGGCGGGCGGTGGGACTCCAAGTACAGCTGCTGAAAGCTGTCAGGATCTTGCCAGCTCATCCCCTAAATGAAGACCTTCCATCGTGGTCTTTCTCCATGGCTGGAGACTTTCCCAAATCCACCACGTGCTTTTCCAGAAGCCCCGAACAGGAGTCACAGTTTGTAGGGATGAAAGGCACGGCAGAGATTTTCCTTTCCGTGCCTTTGGCGTTCAGAGGCATCTCTGCTCCGTCTCGTCCCCTCACACCCTGCAATTGTTCAAAGCCACCTTCATGTGTCCCTTTACATGGTGATCTCACACTTTGCTTTTCCATTATTTACTGCATGCCATCTGTTCTATGTTCTGAAAAGTTTCCCCAGTGCTGTTGGACAGCCACGTTCCTTCTCTTTTCCCCCCATCCCTCCCGATCCCCCAAAACTCCCTGTTCTCAAAGCACAATTTGAAGTGAGATTTCCCCACCTCCTGCTCTCATTTTGGGTGCCCTGCTAGGGCAAAGCCCTCTCCTCCTCCCTTTTAATAACAAGTACAGTGCTGACAGTTACAAACCTTTTCATGTTGCCAAGAGTCACGGGATGAGTTTATAAACCACTCTGTCAAAAAATAAAAGCTAAAACTTAAAAAAGGCAATTTGTGCTGATGTAGTGTCAGGGTATGTATTATTTTTTACATTGTAAATGTAGTATTAAGGATATATGTTATTTTTTATGCTGTAATCCAAGGCAGTAGTAGCTGGTTTCCAGTGTGGAGTTTCCTTCTGAACTTATGACATAGTTACAGGACTTTTGAGTTGGAAAAAAACAAACCAAGGAAAGCCCCCCCCAAAACACCCATCCTACGTGGTGTGCTGGGTGTGGTAATGCTACAGCCCATAACAGGGTGAACCCAGACCTCTCGTACCCATAAAAAGAGATGCCTTGTCCCAAGACCTTTATTCATTAAACTGTGTTTATCCTGCCTCCCCTATTCACCCTGCGGGGAGAGCCACTACACGAGTAGTCCTATTTTTAATAGGAACATTCATAAATAAATTAGCCTCAGGGGAGGCCAGGGAAGAGGTTACATCTGTGGTTGCAGATGAAGCAGTTCCACGAGGGCAGGATGATATTATTTACTGCCTGGTTCGGTATTTCTGCTCATTCCTTTGAAACGCACAAAACTCCCGATGGCTTCAGCGCCGCTTTGCAGCTGGAAATCCCGATTTAAAACAGGGGCAGTGCACAATCCTGCACTTTTGCTGGAAAAGGGGCACTTGGTTGAGTGCTTTCGTTCCCTGTGTGCCCCAAGGAGGTAATGCCTGTGCTGATGATAAACCCAACAGGTGCCAGGGCTGGTGGGTGCTGGAGCCAGTTGGCTTCGTGCCGGCAGCGCACAGTGGCTATATTGTGTCTCTAGGTTTTTGTGTGCTTCCATGTCCTTCTGAGGGATGGTATAACCCAGTTGAAATACATACTTAAACTCCTGAGGGATTAAGTGTGTTTCCTTTGCTTTACAGTTCAGAATTTTACAGTTTCTTTGTTTGGGGGTTCTCAGATTGCTTAATGATTTTTTTCCCCCCCCATTTTGCCCAGATGTGTATAATAGCAGTATTTGAACCTTACTAGGTTTGCCAATTTTATTACTCAACATATGGTATATCCTTTTATTTTTGTCTAGTATATCATTCTTCTGCTGAGAAATCCCTTGGTACAGGCTTTTTCCTTATTATTCTTCAATGGGTTGGTTTGTAACTCGTCTGTGCTCCGAAATTCAGCTTTCTGCTACTGATTCAAGGAGACAAAATGTCAGATGTTTTGCTTCTGTCTGAACAGTATTGTTTAAGCTGTCATTTAGTGGAAGTATCACGATCAATTAGTGTTAAAAAACCCCCTTTCCCCACCTCTCCCTGGAAAGCTGTTGCTCTCTGATGTAGGAGGAGCACAGGAGAAGGCTGGAGATCACTCCAGGAGCACGGGGTGCATCCACAGCCCACAAGTGGCTCCTCCACGGGTGTTGGCCAGGCTGGAGAACCCAAAATTCCAATGCTGGTGGTGTTTGGGGTCCACCTTCACCCCAGCTTAGATTCTTGCAGAGGTTTGGGGGAATCACTGTTTTCTTCCACCTCTAACTCATTCCCAAATCCAAACTTTCCTCTCGACCACATACAGAGGTTAGAAATGGGACTCACACAGTTGGTTTCCCATGATACAAAGAGACACCCTTTGTTCCAGGCATTATATCTACATTTTAAAGCCATTTATGAGCCCTGCATGTGTGGCTCATCCTTACATGTTTATTCTGTATTTATAGTGACCAGCCTTTGCAGAGAATGTGAGCAGGGATTGTTTTCCTGGTAGGCTCGGGAGCGGATTCTTTTGTGGTTTCCATCTCTATAACTCAATTAAATGGCATTAGGATAGACTTACATCAGCTGAGTTCTCCACCCGCAGTCAAAGTATAATTATTAATAATCATGGTTTTACAAGTGATTTTTCTTTGTAAAATTTTATTAGTGTTTTTTTTCTCAGAGTGGTTTCTTAAGCTTTTCTTCCTCTATAGTAAAATCTGCCTGTAAGAGAGTGCAGACTGAGAATATTTTGTTCGAGAGTGAGTCAGAGGCTCAGGATAATTTGTAGTCTACTGAAAGTATCCCTGATGTCCCATTCACATGATAACTCTTGTATAAGTTTCCCAATTCAGTTGTAAAGACACAAATCACTTCAATTCTATAATTTGTTTCCCACGCAATGGGAATAACACATGGCTTTCTCTTGGCAAATATTTCGCTAATGTTTTTATCTGGGTTTGGAAATTATAAATTGCTGTCTGGTGCTAATTGCTGTTAATAACAATAATAACAACTGCTCAGGTAATCTTCCATATAATGAGGAATAAAAATAATTTCCTTAAATCATTCCTAATATTCACAGTGGAATGGTTGTCATGTTGTTATATGCCTTGAGAAAAGGGATTAAATTCTGTGCAGCAGCTACCAAGAATGTCAGTCAAGAATGTCAGGAAGACCCAGAGTAGAAAAATCCTTTTATTTTCTATTTCTATAAAGAATGGGCAGAACAAGTTGCCCTCTATTTTGCTGTTAAAATATATATTGTCCAAAACACCAATAACATCCAGCCCCACTGGAATTCAGCTGTTGACTTCCCAACAAGTCCAGTTATTTGGGAGCTGATGCCCAAACCACTGAGCTCATCCCCAGCATGATTAATTCCTGACCTTTCACCATAAATAGGTTGACTGAGCTTTTTGGTTGCCATACTTGGGTTATCCCACTGGTGATACCTCTCAGGATGTCTTCTGGCTTTCCCTGCAGTTATTTCCACAGCAGACACTCAAGATTGGTTTTTTTTGCTGGGCTTTCCTTTCCTACAGGCATTTAAATTAATAGCTGTAAACCATAGTGGCTGGTTTGCTCACAAATACAGGGGATGAGATGAACCATAAAGACAAGGGATGGGGAGCTGGATGGTGGTTTTTTAGCCATAATTCAGGCATATGTGGAGGCAGAGAATTGAAATCCAAAGTATATTTAAAATAAAACACAGGATATACATGTACATGTATTCATATATGTGTAAAATACAAACACAGGATGTATTTTTGCTCCAATAATAAGATAAAAGATATTTTAACGTGTTCTGGTTTTAATGTGTTTTTGGAGCTCTGTGAGCAGGGAGGATTTTCCCAGCTCAGATCCTTGGGAAGGCTCATCCCCAAGTGCTGGTGCAAAACCCTGGGTTTCATCACAGGTTCTTTCTGGCTATTGCCACCCACCATGTATTTGTAAATTATTTGGTATGAAAAAAACATAAAATTTGAATTTAGAACTTTCTTAAATCAGAAGTGATTCTACTTATTATAGTTGTACACCTTTTATATCTTTAATTAGAAATATTAGTGACTGCATTTAGTGGAGACATATTTTGGGTTGGAGACCTATTTTGGGTCGCAATTGTCTGGATTCTGGGGGTTTTCTGTGTGTGTGTGCATAAGTTACAACCTGTTTAAGTGGTGGTAGTGCTGCACCCTCCCAGGAGACATTGAATTCCCATCTAGATATTGGCTGGTAGGATATAATTTGTCTCTGATAAACTATTCAAGGCCAGGCTGAATGGAACTCTGGGCAACTTGGTCTAGTGGAAGGCGTCAACTTATATAATTTATGAAAGAAAAATCCAAGAGGATTCATCGTGTTGGATGGGACATTTCAGTTTTATGATGGGACATCATGCTGGGATCCCGGAGTAATCCTGACCAGCACTGTCCCCATCCATGCTGGTTTTACAGCAGACGTTGCAAATTGCTCCATGAATTTATGTCTCCCCAAATCCAGCTTTTCTCCTGTTTTTCAGTAAATCTCACAGCCACTGCAGTCTCCCCAAAAGTTGCTCAGTAATGGACGTTTATGGGAATGTTCTGAAAAATAACAGACTTGCAAGTTCCTGGAAGTGCCTTTGGATTTTGCCATGATTCAATGTGCCATTAGCACTTTTATTTACTAATATCACCCCATCTTATACACACTTGTGTGGCTGTGCATTTATATATATATGTCTTTACAAATGATGACAAACCAGGAAAATAACTGAGAGTTAGACTGTTCCATGAAACTTCCCAGCTTGGGAGGCATAAGGATTTTTTCCAGCCACAGGCAGGATCTTTTTAAGGCATTGGGCTCATTTAGATCAAGAGGTGATGCTTGGCCTCAGTGAGTTCTGGATTTAAATAGGTAAGTGTGGGAATGAAAAAATAGGAACATGAAGTGACTTCTTCAGGATCACTCTGTGGGCTATTAATACCTGACCTAGGTTAAGAGCCAGGTTTATTCCTTTCTAGTTCAGAGTTTTATCTACTCTTGGATCAAGCCTGAAGGTTTCTCAGGCAGAAAGAACAGAAAAGGAAAGAAAAAAATCTCCTTTTCTTAGAGCATGACTGTGCAGTAGTGTGAAAAAGGCAAATCTTGACTGTCTCAAGCAAGGCATTTCCATGGAGGTTGGGAATTATTAATGCCATTAGCAGATAGTCATCTGGAAAACTGCACTGTTCTGGTCTCTCCCATATGCAAGAAAAATTAATTCAGATGGGAACAGGTGCTGAAAAGGACTTGCTGGGATGTAGGAGGGAACGAGGAGCCAGACTTAGAAGAAAGAGCTTGGCCTGTGTGGCCTGGCAGGACAAAAGATGGTGTGGGTCTGATTGCTCCATAAATATATCCAGGGGGAAGTACCAGGAGGGAAAGGACCTGGAGAGCAGTGTTGGCGAAAGAACTAATGGGCAGAAATTAGCTATGTTTAAATGTAAACTGGAAATGAGATTAAGATTTCCAGCAATCATAAACTTTTGGGGAATTTAAGAACCAGTGGTCCCTTGTGTATCCCACGGTTCCTGTACTCCAGGGGCAGCTCAGCCCCATCCACTTTATTTGGCACAGGGGGACTCTGTTCACCCCCCTCTAGTTCAGCCTCTTCAGGAAGGTTGAGTCACTTGCTCAAGGTTTACACCCAGCTTTTTAAAACAAAAAATTCCCATAAAAGCCTGTTGTCTTGTCTCATACCAAAAAGGTATGAATGTTGTTTAATAGGTCCATTATTTGCCTGTTTATTTCTCTAATAAAGACTTGTGCCATTTGGAAATGTTGTTTTGGGGGGATTTTTTTCCTATGTGTGGCCCTGACAGAATTTAAAATGGGTTATATTTGCATTATGCAGAGCAATATCCCAAACAACACAATCTGTCGTGGTTCTTCAGCCCAAAGACCTGATGGACCTGCCTGGACTGAGAGTGTTAACGGTCTAAAAAACCCGAGAGCTTGGAGGAGCTGCCCTTGAGCCCCTTGGTTGTGCCCAGGGTGGCATTTTGGGGTTTGTCCTGATGGACACCAGTGTGTTTGAGGATCCCTGGCCCCTGGCAGAGCTCAGAGCTCTCATCCCTCCCCGAGGGTCTCCCTGGTGCCTCCTCCGCAGGCGCCGCGGCTGCTGCTCGCAGAGACCCCGGTGATTGATGGTGCCACCTAATTTTAAATTGCAATTGAAGCCTATTAGTCTGTGATGGCTAATCAGAGTGAAAGTTGTTTTTTGTTGGCTTTTATTACTCATTCCACTTTGTCCATATTAGTTACAGGCATAATGTGATTGCTGTTCTGCCTCGCCGATACACGGCGTTCCCAAGGGACCCCCTTCACTGAACTCTGGATTCCTCTGTACAGCTTGACAGGTTGCTGTTACAGCCATAGAATGCTTTTAATACTTTACAGTTCTTGATGCAAAGAAACTTTTTCTTATTTTCGTAGGTGAGGGTGACATAAATGTTAAAGTGCCTCCTGTTACTCAATATTTAATTATGAAAGCATCCGCTGGAAAAATAGTATGAGCCTGGTGTAATCAGCACTGGGGCAGACCTGCTAATCTTTTCATTCGGTCTAGACATCAAGGATGCTTTGTACTAGTCTGGCTGTAGCCTGATAATCTAAGACCTTCTGGACTAAAAGTTTCGGGGCTCTTTATGAAGGGAAAAACTCCTCCATAAAACCCCTTAGGTTTGCTTATTCCTCTCTCAGCTGATAAATGCCTGTTTGATTAGTTCATGGAAAAGGTATTTGGATGAACCTGACCGTGGAGGCAGCTTGGCTGTGTGTTAGAGCATTGATGTCTGGGAGAGTGGCAGCCTCTGGGTGTCAGGATGAGGGTGCTGCTCCTGCCTCCTGTGGCTCTTTGAACTCAGATAATTCTGATTAAACAGCGTTTCCATGTTGCTTTAGAAAAGATTTTTTTAATTAGTTGCGTTCCTAAAGAGATCCCCGATCCCTGGAATTTGTTCAGAAGTGAAAAATGTGTTTCCTTGTGCTTTTCTCCTCTTTTTATTGTTATATAGCAACAATCTTCCTTGCTATCTATTTTAAAACAATTTAAAGACTCTAAATAAGCACCAAAATAATTGCCAACAGTCTGTTTTCTCAAATGTATCCACATACCTATTGTTCATGCATCACAGCCCAGTTTTATTCTGTAACATGCTTTGTGTCAGACCTTGGCATCTTTAATTAAGGAGTGGGTGGGAGGGCAGCAGCCGGAGAGGGAGGGAATCACCTGTAAGATGCTTAGGGAAAGTCACTCGGGGTCAAAACAAAGAAATTCTGTCTCAACAGTGGCCAAAACTGAATGCTTGAGGAGGAGTATAAGAATATAAACGAGGTCTTATATTTTTGATGAGTATTTTAGTTCTTTGCATGGAAAAATGTAGATTTTTATCTCTCCTGGAAGGATTCCAGTGCTGTCTAAAGAAAAATCACTGTCTGAATAAAACCACTGTCTGGTCTGGCACAGCTCTGGGAAGTGCTGGTGCAGCTCATCCTGGGGGAAGTCACGATGACAGGACTGCTGGGATGAGCCTGGACTCGCCCCTGCTGGGGCCGGAGCAGGAGCGGGAGCAGCTCCCGATGTGCCCGTGCTGGTTGCACTGACCTGAGATAAAACCCAAGTGCTCTGTAATCTGGTGTGACCTCAGAAATAAATGACCATGACATTAAGAAAATATAAGCTGGGAATGCACAGTGGGATTACTTTTTGTCCCCTGGGTATGAAGGCAAACCCGGGCTGTGCCTGGTGTGGAAATTCAGGCGAGGGAGGAGATGGAACCCCGAGGGGCTGAGATGGAGCTGCATTGCCAACCTTGCTGGTTCTTCCTTGGTTTGATTTTGTGCTGATTTCCTGTAGTACTGTGGATTGATGACAGCAGAAATACCAGTGTTCTGTGTTTGGAGAGCTTCAGGGAAGGTGTGGATACAAATCTCCTGCACTCCCAGCCCCACTTGCCTTTTTTCCTCCCCCAAAAGAATAAAATGCAGGATATTATACTCTCCTTACTTGTGGAGATAAAAGACAAGAGGATACAGCAAAATAAAATAACAGTTTTCTTTTGTCTTTGCCATATATTAAAAAATTAGGCAGGGGAAACAACCCTTTGAAATATGTCTCTATTAAATATATAGAGGTGGGGAGGCCCTGGCACAGGTTGCCCAGAGGAGCTGTGGCTGCCCCATCCCTGGAAGTGTCCAAGGCCAGGTTGGACGGGGCTTGGAGCAACCTGGGCTGGTGGAAGGTGTCCCTGCCCATGGCAGGGGGTGGAACTGGATGAGCTTTAAGGTCCTTTCCAGCCCAAACCATCCTGTGATTTCATGATTCTGTATCTCCAATACAGTTTGTTTTGGACACTGTAACTTCTTGGAGCACCATTTTATATCCTTTCTCTAATCAAAGGCTGTGTTTGCTAAGAACTGAGAGGTGCTGGGCAGTGGGATGGGTGACTGAGGTGAGATTTGACTGAGGACTCTGGAATGGGATGAGGAACACCTTAAGGAAAGGCTCAGGTCTCGACAGGGTCTCTCTGTGACATCTCAGTGCTCACAGCCCACCGTGCCTTTCTCTTCTCTTTAAACTTATCAGATCTCGGTGCCAGATTATCTCCCTGCCAGCTCTTAGAAGCTCAGCTTAGTTGTCAGCAGCTTGTCTGCTAATAGGCACAACTGTTCTCCATCAAGGCTGTCTGAGCAAAGCATCTGGAAATGTGGAAATTCAGAGGAAATTTCGCTGGTGAAACCCAACGGAGCAAACCCAGGCAGGTTGGGAGAGGGAGCTGCCAAGCTATAAATATTTATGTACTAAATGCATATGCTGGTGCGTAAATGAAGTGGTTGTAAAGCCTGTGAGCAATCTTCCAAACCTGCTTTGGGTATGGTTTAGTGTAGAAAATATATTTTAAACCTTCATTTGTACGAGTGTGTGTTTAGAGAGACGTTGCCAAGGAGTGGAACAGGGGCGGATTCGCAGCGGCAGCTGCTGGGACCAGGCACTTGGTGCAAAGTTCCTTTTGCCTAATTGCAGTTATTATATTATTTACCTATTTTTAGTTCTTGTTCCTGGGTCCACAGTTGGAGCTATTTGTTTTATTTCTGATGGTTTTTCAGAACTGCAATTTTTTTTGTATAGTGGAACTGAGTTATACTTCAAATTTTCACCGCTCTGTAAAAAAAGTGTAGAGTTTAGCAAACAACTGTATTTATGAAATCACACAATTCTGTCAATTTATTTCATGATGTGTTCAGTGTTTAAATGACCTGTAAAATATAACTAGATTTATTTCTAATTTTAATACTTCTATGACATGGATTAAATAAGTAGGTGGGCTGAGCATTACCTTCTGCAGCAGCAGTTTTGCTTAATACCTGTGCCCAGCTAGTCATAATTTTCAATGACTATTTTCATATTTTTTTCCCCAGTGCAATATGCAGATATGGCAACCATGTGCTTTTATCATTTTATTTCAGGCTTCCTCTATAAATCTTAGTTCATAAGGAGCATTACTGAATGTTGCAATTCATTTCACCACTTCATATTTAATGATTATCATGTAAAAGCATCTTGGGACTTGTCTACACAGGAACTGCAACGTAATTAAATGGAGGGATACATTTAAGGACTTGCCTACCTAGGGAAATTCATTTGAATTTTAGTAGGATGTGAATTTTAAAGCAGATTGTTTCTTTTTCTTGAGATGTCTTTTATGGGTACTTTTGTTTGGGAATAAAAGCTTCTTGTTGCAAGCTTGTTTTTGGAATTGTAAATTGAGTGTTTCTCAGGTATCTGCACACACTTTCCTCACAAAGAATTTGAGATCTGACCCAAAAGTGGATGTTTCACCAGATATTTTTTTTGGTCATAGAAATATAGCAATGCTCATTTTAGTTTCAGTTTGTAATGATTTTTTCTTTTATTATTTCAAGAGTTTCCATGAGAGGAACGGATTTGATTTTGCAATCTTGTCTTCAGAGGACCTAATAGCTTTTTTTTTTTTATTTTTGTGTTACTGTGGATTTGTAGCGGGGCTGAGTGGCACCACATACAGATCTGGGCTCTGGGATAAGCAAATTAAATTCTTTGTTTCATCCTCTACTTGCCTGCTCTGATCAGTGGTACCTTGACACTGGACTTTCAATCCTTTATTTTCTTCTTATCACAGAATCCTGGAATGGTTTGGGCTGGAAGGAACCTTAAAACCCATCCAGTCCCACCCCCTGCCATGGGCAGAGACACCTTCCACCAGCCCAGGCGGCTCCAAGCCCCGTCCAACCTGGCCTTGGACACTTCCAGGGATGGGGCAGCCACAGCTTCTCTGGGCAACCTGTGCCAGGGCCTCCCCACCCTCACAGGGAACAATTTCTTCCCAATATCCCATCTGACTCTGCCCTCTGGCAGTGGGAAACCATTCCCCCTTGTGCTGTCACTCCAGGCCCTAGTAAGAAATCTGTGCCTGGCTTTCTTTCTTTATTTAGGAAAGTAAGAATATATATGTAAAGTTTTTGATCCATGATTAGGTATTATAATGCACTTCCATTATCACAGAAAGACTTTCCATGATTCTGGGTTTATTTCCGTGGAGAAGGGAACACAATGTGAAAAACTCCCCCAGCACAGAGTGTGGCTTTAGCCCCTTGCACAATGTGCCTCAGCCAACTCTCCTGTTGAATCCAGATGATTTTTTCCTTTTTTCCATGTGGTTGAGTAAAGCACTATTCCCAACTCTCCAGCTTTAGCAAGACCCGTGTAATCAAAGCTTCCAGATCCCTGCGGTGGCACCGCCAGGAGGGAGTTGGAAACAGTCCCCCCAGAAGCTCTCAGGTGAATACTGGCACCCAGGGGAAATCAGGCCACTGAGGTGCAGGGCTGGTTATTTTTTTTTCCCAATAGATACTCAGAAAAATTCATATTGGACTTGCACTCAGCAAACAAAGGTGACATTTGAGGCACCTGGAAGACAAGAGTGGCATTTCCGTGTCAATATTGAACACTGCTGGGAGTTCACTGCTCTGGTAATATCCATGGCAGGAGCTGCAGGAGCCTGGAGCTGGAGCCCTTTGGCTGGGCAGGGAGTTCCTGCTTTAATAACCTTTCTGGAGCAGGAATGTGCAGTTTTCCACACCTGCTTTGATGTGGAGAAGTGCTGCTGTAGCTTCACTCGTGAGCAAGAAGCCACAGAGGGTTGCAGGGGACAAAGGCTGCCCCAGGTTTGAGTGGCAAGCACCAATTTATTGATGCTCATGCACTGCTTAGGACAGGTTTTACTTCTGTGTCATCCTGTTTCTTATTATTCTTTTATTTTAAGAGTGGCCTTCTGAGATAGAGCAAATCATCTTGTCTCGTCCATATCTTTGGCTGCCTTTTGGCAAAAATCTTCCTGTTGCCAGGAGCCAGGATTAAAATTAATGTTGTTTAAGCTCCTAAAGCTTTTGAAAGGATCACTGTCACAAAATAAATAAATGTACGCAAGTGAATAGGTCATTATACCTTAAAAAGGAGGGAGGTAGTGCTGATTTGGTGTCTTAATTGGTTTCCAAGCTAAAATTAATAGTGTGTGGAATCCCTCTTAGTAACATGACTCAGAACTATTTATTTTTCAACTCCTCTTTTAACTCTAGCTGAGATTGATGGGCGTGTTATCTTAGCATTTGGGAGATGCAAGCGGTATTGGAATGACAAACATTTCTTGACAGCTTTAAGAAGATGGATGGTGTGATGCCCCTGCAACAGGTTTGGGTGTTTGTGCTTTCTAATGGGTCATCGTGAGCCTCTTGCTTCACTTTCCTTCTTAACGAAGGGGAAGGAAAGGTGAGACCTAATTAAGGGCTTGGAGGTGTGTTTGTAACGTGTGCAGGTTTGTCATCCAGCCCTCAGCAGAAGAACATAATGATGGTCATCCCCAGTTTGTGGTTTGTGCATTTGGCTTTTAAAAAAGAAGGTGGTTACTGGATTTTACTGCAGAGCTGGTGCTCAGTGATTAACTGCACCTTGGGTGTCTGTTGTTATATTGTACCTCGTTACTCCGTGTGGCAGATCTACACATTCTGCATAAAATCATGGTTTAAGGAAGAAAAATCCCCTCCCAAAACTAACCTACTCTGGGCAACATCATTAGGCTTGAGCAGAATCCTCACGCTTAGAGACTTGTGAGCATCTCTTTGATCAGCAAAACTGTGATAGCCTTAGGAAGAGAGAATGCCTTGAAAGTGTCACACACGTGGCATCACAGATTTGTGATACTAATAGGAAAAAAAAATACATTATCAGGAGTATACATTACATTATTGGGAACTTTCTCTTAAGTTCTTTACAGATGGGAGAGAGTGACTTTTCTTAATGTACCTTATTGCCAAGATTTAAGCTAAATAAAACTGTTGTCATACAAATGAAGTTACAACCTTGCACTCACTGAGTTGCCTGCCTCTCTCCTAACATTCAAAACTCTTCAGAATATTAAAAACTGGGCTCTTTTGGCCCTGAGAGCCCATGGTGGAGGGGAGAGATGAGGCTGTTCTCTTGCCAGCACAGTATAAATCCTGAAATCCCCCTCAGAGATCCCTTGCTCGCTTTTCAGACATTGGAACAACAGGGAAAAGTTGGGGTTTTAAATTTTATTGGGAAGGGGAAACTTGTAAACTCTGTCCTATAGACCTGATAGATTCCCTAAGTGTGCTGTATATAAAGATGTGACTTGAAACCCTCCCTGATAACAGCTCCTGATACTTTAAAGGAATAATTCCTGAGGGGTGATTTTATTAAGAGGTTTGAGCTGTGGGTTCCGTGGCACTTGGACAATGTTATCGTGCTCAGACACGTCAGTAAAGGCTGATGCCACTTCACACCCTTGTTCACAGTTAGGCTTTTTTACTGGCTGTGTTACAGCATTCCCACATTTCATCCATTGTGGGTTTTGGGGGTTTGAGTTTTTTAATATCCTGGCCAGAAGGAGCTGTAGATTTTCCTTTTGCCAAGTACAGCTGGACCACAGCAAATTCTCTTTCGCCAGTGCCAGTAACTTCAAGTGTAAAAGTTAATTTATTTCCAAAACTAAAAGGTATTTTGAATAAGTAATTTAGATGTTTGCACCTACATAAATAACCTTTCCCTAGCCAAGAGCAGGCAAGCCTTGCTGCTTTGTGTATGGTGCTACTTTTGTCTGTCTTGTAAGAAGAAAAGCCTCACTAACAGGACGTGTCAGCCATGAGCAGTTAAAGCCAACACGTCTCTGTGTGATATAAGAGAGCAGTTTATGGATTAATATTCGGGTGCCTGGCAGGAAGCACATTGCAGTGGATTAGTATTCTTATCATTTGAGTGACAATTTATAAAAAGCTGATTAAAATGACCTGGATCCGGGACACATGGGTGGGAGCCAGGAGACGTGTGGAAGCGATTTAAATCTCACCTTCCCACTTCCCTGCTCTAATCTCCTGGGCAAGAGCAGAGCACAGCGAGGCTGCTCGATTTTATAGCTCTCTAGTCACAAAGGACTGAGAAGCAGCTGATACTGGTGGTCTGGGGGCCTGTGGAGTTACCTGCTCCTTCCACAGCTGCCCTGGCCAAAGCCCAGGAGCTCAGGATCCCGCTGTGGTTACTACAAGAAATAAAGGCTTCCCAGCTCCTGCCTCTGCTCTCACTCCTCTGGAGGAGATTCCTGTCTCCTGGTTGACTCTGGTTCTCCTGCTTGACTTAAGCACTTGCATTGTGGGCAGCAGAAATACTTCCCCAGGAGTTCCCCGAGTAACAACTTTATTCCACCACAGGAATTTGTCTAAGCCATCTTCAGTATCGGATTTTATCTGCAGTATTGCTCAAAGCAGCTGCACTGTGTCCAGAGGACCTGGCCTGATGTATTTTAGGACATATAGTAACTTAAACCAGATACTGACCTTGTGCAATTCCTATCTTCAGCAAAGAGGTTGTTATTTGAAGTTTTGTTTGTTTTTTAAATTATACGTTGCACTCATGGCACGCTGGCGTCGTGACAAATATGATTTAATGCAAAGGAATCTCGTGGAGAAAATGGCCTTGTGAAGTGATTCAGAGGGTATTTTGGTAGGGCATAAAGGTAGTATTTTTCTTCAGCTCTAATACTGGTTCCTAAAATATATAGAAATAAAATAGTTCCTGAAGAAAGCATGTTACAGATGTCAGATGCCTCTGACATCCACTTATAATTCATCATTAGAATCTTGCGGAAGTAAGGGCAGATTTGGGGTGATCAGAGCCCAGTTGTTGAAGTGTGTGGGGAGGTGAAGTTTTCCTTTTTTAGACCAGGTCAGCACAACCCAGATAAATGTGACTTCATTGCCTTATCTCTGTGACCCTGGAGGGAGAGGACACTTTAACCCCCTCATCGTTGTGGTGCTGCTTCTCTCCTGGGGGACGTGATGTACAACACAGTGGTGGGAGCTGAGTCACAGCTTCACCCTTTCCCTCTCCTGTTTCCGTGTCCAGGGTGCACAGATCCAGTGGCACAGATCAAAAAATGAAAATATGAGAGGGAAATTAGCCGTACTTCGGGCCAGATCAGGTTGTTCTGTGGGGGCAGTTGGTTGGGTGAGAACAAGGGAAGGGCATGAGGTGCAAAACACATTTTTTAACAATTTTCGTTTTAAGATGAGAAGGAAGAGCCCAATGGTGACAAAATCCATAAGAAAAAGTTAGGAAGGCTTTGGAAATTGCCTGCTTTGGTCCATGAGTCCAAATGCAGCGATGGGCAAGTACCCTCCTGAAAGTGGGGCAGAGTGAGGACCTGGGCTAAGGAGCTTTATTTGTGGATGCATTAATTGTGAGCTGAACAAAAAGGACTTGGTGGTGGTAAATATTTCATATTATTAGAAGTCCCTGGCAGCTGGCCAGGAGGCAGTATTTCTTCCCATGGAAGTTATTTCTCCAAGGTGGATCACATGAGGTAAAGCCTGTCTGTGGTATCCAGCCTGCATTCCCCCTGAAGCCGTGGCTGACCTCCGTGAGGCCTCGGGAATACGCTGTTGAGGTGGCTCACAAAGTCAGCAGTTTTCAAGATTGAACAGCTTATAAGGGCCTGGCTTTATTTTTATTTCATTTTTGTTACAGTATCTTCTCAGCAAAATATGATTTTCATGAGAAGAGCCAGGCTCATGGGTGGTCACCCAACCTGTTTCTCATTTACTAAACCAGGAGATTCATGTCTTTTCTCCCATTTCAAGTCTTGGACATCAGGTGCATTGAAAAAATGAGATGAAATGAGCTGGTGCATTGGTACTACATAATTTGATTCTAAGATAAAGACAAGAAAAATTTGTGTATGGGGTGAAATAGATAAAGTAATTTGGTGCAAATGCTCTGTTAATTAATTCAAAGTTATTCACACAGCTGAAGACCACACGGAGTCCTTAATTATTGTTAATTCTTTGCTCAGCAGGCTCAGACACGTGGTCCCAGGGGCTTTCCTTGCACCTTCACTGCTTTTCCCCTTGTGCCACAAGCACATCCACACCTGCAGAGCCAGTGGTTCATCCCAGTGGCCTGTTTGAGGATGTGTCAATCCTCCTCTCCTCTTTTCTGACCCGTCACTGTCAGGATGAGCCCCATGGATGGAGCAGCAGCTTTTAGCTTTCCAAGCTCCTTGTAATGGCACTTGTGATATCACCAAAGGATCTTGTTTGGCTGAAGTGCTGATGAAGAGCTGCAAGAGCTCAGTGACCACTTGTTCTGTTGGTCAGAGCCGCTGAAAGGGTTTGGATGAGCTGAAAGACAACCCACAGCGCTGTGCCAGGAGCGCCAGCGGCTCCAGCCCTGCTGCCAAATAAGTGCAATGAAAAACCTAAAAAATGCACATTTTGGGGTGTCTCTGGGCATCCCTGGAAAGTCACACACTTGTGAGAGGGCAAGGGAATAACAACACATCACCTCTTGAGCTCTGAAAAGCAGAGCCAGCACGGCAGGTCAGTCCGAGGTGACACATCACTGCTCGTTGAAGTCTGTGAGTCTTTGCTTTCTCCATCCTAAAAATATATTTCTGAAGTGACAAGTATTAACATTTTCTTTGCCATTTCCTCCTCTTCTACTCCCTCTATAGAGCAATGAGTTTCTGAATGCTGGCTAATAAGAGGAATGTGTCTTTTGGGGGGAAAAAAATAATAAATTAAACTGTGGCAGATGCTTAATGTAGCAGAGCTTTGTGGGTTCGTGGGACAGTCTGGGGTTTCACTGCCCTCCTCTATCTGTAGGGGAACATTGTAACATTGTTCAGGCTTGCATCAATCTCATTTTTAATTAGAATCTTCTTTGAAATGGAAAATATTAAAGCAGATCTATAGCAAGACTGGGAACTGCAAAGCCAGAGGGTTTTCAGATACTGCCTTAAAAAAAAAAAAGAAAAAGAGAAAAAGCTATTTCTAATCCTTAAAATATTTGCCTTGCTTTATTTTCATATCTTGAAGACAAACAGGTGCTGTGTGCCCTTTATGATTCTCAAATATACAATCTCCAAGCCAGCAATCTCTAAAGCCTCCCCTTGTTTGTACAATTAGGGTGGGATTTTCAGAATCACTCAGTGTTGGTCTGTCTCTGCTCTCATTGAAGTCAAACTGCCATTGACTTCAGTGAGAATCGTGTTAGATCAGTGCATGGGTGCTTTTGAAAATCCTTCCCTCTGCATTTTTTTCAGTCACATCTGTGTACAATTGAGTAAAAAGACCTTTGTAATATGCTTTAATTATTCTTTGTTGTTTTCATATAAAAGTGATTGAAAGGAAACCAGAAGGAAACCTATAATAATAATGTTGACTTTGATCTTATTTACCATAAATTATATGTTATGTTTTTCTTCTCTGCTTATGTAATTATCTATTCCTTTATGACAATGTAAGATAAATCACCAAAAACATGAAGAATAGAAGTAATTAGGTAATATGGAGGGGAAGAGGAGTCGCAGAGGAAGGAACTCGTGGTCTGATGGGTTTCCAGTGCTCCTTACAGGTTTCCTTTGGCTGCCTGGGAAAATCAGGAGACTTCATGTGAAAGGCTAGTGCTGAAACCTGATGAATTTGGAGTAATGGCTTTCTGGGTGTCACCTTCCCAGGAAACCTGAGGTTATTGTCCAGGTATCCAGGCTCTGCTCTGCCCCTCTGTGCTCTCCGCCCAATTTTGGTCCACTCACATCTGAATTTGTGCACCTTTTTAGTTTCCAGCCTGTGTTTCAGTGGTGTTTCTGGTTAACTGCTTGCTCATGGGCAATGCCAAAGAAAACCAAAGAGAATCAGAGCTTACTGTAGCACAGAGGAATTGGGAGAACCCCAGAAGCACCTAATTCAACAAGACCAATATTTGCAAGACCTGCCCTGAACAGCCCAACTTTCCCCCTGGCTGGAGGTACTCAGTGGAGTGCTCAAGTGGGCAGCTGTACTGGGTTTTATTTGTATGGTGTTAAAAATGTTTGCTTGAGTCTGTGGGAAGAGATTTTAGCTGAGGAGGAGCTTTGGCCACCACCTGTAGCTCATCTCCACCTTCCCATGTGGTGCAAGGCACAGAGGATCTTGGAGCCCAGCAGCATTTCAGTGCAGGAGGAGGCGACTGTCCTTTGGCAACAGCCTCATCTCTTTGTTCCCTCATCAGCGCTGTAGGTTCACCTGAACTGCCCTTCAGAGAGAAATACAGAGATCCAGGGGACAATTCTGCTGGCAAAGAGCACATGGAAGCCTTCTCAGTTGCAGGGGTGGTTTTGCAATGGCAGGACCTCTGAGTTGCCTTGAATTAAATTGTCTTTTAATAGCAGGGTTCCATTCTGTCTTTAGACTCACGGGCTTATCGGTTCTGCTGTAAATATGTGTTTAGCATTAGAGTAAAATGTTATGTCAATACATGGCACACTGGGTGCCTGTTCCAGCCGCTGCTGTTCCCACCACGTGTCACCGATTAGAGCTGGGCCTGGCCGGGGGCCAGGCTGGTGCTTGATACACTCT
The DNA here is from genome assembly GCF_003984885.1 of Neopelma chrysocephalum. NCBI lineage: Eukaryota > Metazoa > Chordata > Aves > Passeriformes > Pipridae > Neopelma > Neopelma chrysocephalum. The sequence continues at coordinate 2,477,106 of NW_020897746.1, read as the reverse complement.
AAATCCAGAGTGGCCTAAGAGAGATGTTTATTAGCTGGAGTGTGGCTGATCTGTTTGATAAACTCCGTGGCATATTGTTCCTCTTAGTGCACTCTGTTGGTGTTTTTGTGTGAACAGGAGTGAGGGTGTTGGACTGCCATGGTGCAGGAGTTACAATCCCTCCCGCAGGAATGACCACGGATGGCAAATGCAGTGTGTGCTCAGGGCTTTGTGTCTGCTCCACTGGCCTAATTAACTGCAAATGGTCAGGTCACTGTCCTGGAAAAGTTAATAGGTGGTGTTGGTGTTCTTCCCCCAGAGGGTGGTTGGCACTGCCCAGGCTCCCCAGGGAATTGTCACACCCCCAAGGCTGACAGAGCTCCAGGAGGGTTTGGACAACACTCTCAGGGACAGGGTGGGATTGTTGGGGTGTCTGTGCAGGGCCAGGAGTTGGACTGGATGATCCTTGTGGGTCCCTCCCAGCTGAGGATACTCTGTGGTTCTGTGAGGTGATGGAAGCAGCAAGAGGTCTCCCTGTGAAGGCACAGGACACCCTCTCACCTTTCCCTGTCGTTGGTCCTGGAAGTGCCGGCGTGTCATAACGCCGTCTATGCGAGGTGATACTGTGGAAACCTTGGCTTAGTCCTAATAAAATTATTAATCTGGGAGATCTGAGTGCTCATCTACCTCCTGCATGCACTTCTGCTTCCAGGAGGCAGCTTGAAATTAAATGTTCTTTAACGTTTCACTTGAAAACAAAGTGGAAACCAATGTGAAGAAGCTGAAGGACAGAAGCCCCATGGGTGTAAACAGCTCAGAGCAGTAATGTGACAGCTACTCTAGGAACTGGGAGATGTTTAAGATATAATTACTGTATATTAACAAGATGAGATCTGCACAAAGAGCCTGATGAGCCTGCCAGAGAAATAAACCACAAAGTACTGGCTGGCCTGATTTATTTTTTTTTCCACCGTCATGTTTTAAATGTTCATGCATGCTGATTAAAATTTAGGTTGGGGTCTGCCGAGCTCTTGCCAAGTTTTGTCACTCAGGGCTTTTTAGATGCTGTAGATTTAACCCTCTGTCTGCCCTTTTGGTGGCCAACTTCCCAGATACCAAGGGCAGATAATATTCTGCCGTGTCCAGCTGAACCGATGCATTCAGACTTCCTGAGGAAAAAGCCTCTTGAGTGCTTCTAAAATATTTATTTATCCAGGAGTCATCTTACTGAATTTACTCTTTGCTAAAACAGGCAGGGCTGTGTTGGCCTGGCATGAGATAATATGTTTGACTTCACTCTTTCATTCCTATGGAATGATATTTGAGATGCACGGGTTTTTTTCGTTTTTTTCTAGAATATCAGGGGAAAATAATTTCGAGTGGAGAGAGAATTTTGCTGAACATCTGGGAGCAAAATGGGAAAAGTTTGATAAATGGCATCTTGCTGACATGTAATAGCAACTAGCTCAGTGAAGGAATCTAGGGCATTGCAAATAAAAGGATTTTCCTTAACTGTAGTTCAGTTGGAAATGTAGCTCCGTGCGTACACTTGACAGTAACAGATTATTCCGATTGTCAGATTTAAAAAAGCGAGAAAATTCAGACTGAAGTCATGCAGTAATCTTAATTTCAGGAGCAGCCGTGTCTGTGTGTAGAGACAGACATTTTTTGATGACTTAAGTCAGCAGAGGAGATTCTTGTTCAAAATTTATATTCTATTCAGAGGTTGACTACTATATTAAATATATATGGAAATATTTCACACACTGAGCATGGCATTGTCAGGTTATCCTGATAACTGCATGTTTAAATTCTTTCAGGTGTTGACTGTCCAACTGTTCTTCATTGTAGTCATTTTGTGTTTGAGACACGTGACGTTTAAAACTTGCACATTATTTTGATTTTATCCATCTCACAGGGATACCTTTATCCATGAGCTTAAGTGCTCTCAAATGAGCCAGAATCTCCTCAGACACACAAGTTTAAACTGGAAGCAACTCAGAGCAGTCAGACTTTGCAAACAGAAATCAAAACTGTGACTTATAAAAAAACCCCAAGCATACCCCAGATATTTTCCAGAGAACAGACTTGAGCTCTATAGAATTTTTCCCTTGTATTGCTCTACCAGTCTGATGTCAAATGACATTTTTTTCTTCATTTACTGTAATTGTCCCTGAAATGTAACAGTGAAACAAACCATTAGTAAAACGCTGAGCTGTCAGGAGCAATCACTGCCGGCGGATCCGAACGGGCGCTTTCCCCGCTCCGAAGGTGCTCGTTGCTGTTTCCTAGGGAGGTTCTTTGTGAAACATCCAACACTTCCAGGGCAGTGTGGTAGTTGTGAAGATCCAACCACTGCAAATCAGCCACAGCAAACAGTGGACAAGAAATTCCTTGTCATCTGCCTGCCTAAAAATGACTGAAGAGCTGCCCAGTGCTGTGTCACAGTGCTCAGGCAAAGCAAAAGATGTGTGAACCTTCTCTCTCTCTTTCTTTTTTTCTTTCTTTCTTTCTCTCTTTCTTTCTCTCTTTTCCTTTCTTTCTTTCTCTTTTTCTTTTTCTTTCTTTCTTTCTCTTTTTCTTTTTCTTTCTTTCTTTCTTTCTCTCTTTCTTTCTCTCTTTTTCTCTCTTTCTTTCTCTTTCTTTTTCCTTCTTTCTCTCTTTCTCTCTTTTTCTCTCTTTCTTTCTTTCTCTCTTTCTTTTCCTTTCTTTCTTTCTCTCTCTCTTTCTTTCTTCCTTTCTTTCTCTTTCTCTCTTTCTCTCCTCCTTCTTTCCTTCTTCCTTTCTTCCTTTCTTCCTTTCTTTCCTCTCTTTCTTTCTTTCTCTCTCTCTTTCTCTTTCTCTCTTTCTTTTTCTCTTTCTCCCTTTCTTTCATTCTCCTCTTTCCTGTGAGAAACTCTTGACTGAGCAGCCTGAGTTTGCTTCAGGAATATCAATAATAAAGTTGGAAGGCTTTGAGCATTGGTAGGGATTGTAGTTGGGTTGGGTGCTCCTTTCCAGACAGAGGTTTACTGGGAGCAAACCAGCGACAGGACAAGAGGAATTGGCCTCAAGTTGTGCCAGGGGATGTTCAGGCTGGGCATCAGGAAGAATTTCTTCATGGAAAGGGTGGTCAGGCATTGGAAGGGGCTGCTCAGGAAGGTGGTGGAGTCCCCATCCCTGGAGGTGTGGACATGGCACTCAGGTGGGGATTAGTCACGGGTTGGACTTGATGGTCTTGGAGCTCTTTTCCAACCTAAATGGTTCTGTGATTCAAACCACCAGCCAGCTCTGCCACACAGATGGAGGCAAAAAATTTTAGTGAATTGAATATAAACTAGTAATTGAATTCTGCATTGGTGTTTTAAATTTCCATGCCTTTATATGGCACCACAGATTGAGAATGTTGTGGGCTGTGTTAGACAGGGTGATCCATGGGGATCAATGGGTATCTGATCCCTGCTGCTCTTGCAACACGTAGGAGCAACAGCAGAGATTCCCAGTTGTTATATAGTCATTACTTCAAGGCAGTAGGTGGGAAAAGTGGTTCCATGTGCCTGGAAATGGAGCATCTTTCCCTTGATGTCCACCCGTAGGGCTCCAAATGGTCCCTGTCCATTGATATTCCCCCGGGAATGCAGCCCCAGTAAGTAGCAAGAGCAGTAATGTGACACTGTCACAATGAAGATGTTTGTTAATTGTGTCTTTTGTAGCATAAAATGTTAAATCAGCTTGCTGGAATAACATAGATTTTATCATGTAGTCATTTATCATATATAATCACCTAAAATCTGTCTGCAGTTTGGCTACACTGAGCTATACTGTCAGTCTGACTCCTTGGAATTATGATTTGTTATGGTGCTTTTCCTACATATTCACCATAATTGGGATCCTACCCCAAAACCTCAGACGTAACGTCAGTAGAAAATACTCTTTGTATAAACACATCCTACACTTTCTGTAAGTAAATCTCTACTTGGTATTTGTGTTGTTATTTTGCACACGTAAAACTGAATGGCTTTAGAGTTGCCTGGATGGCAAAGTGGATTCAGCTTTTCCAGTAATATTCTTATTAAAAAAAAAATCCTCCAGGAGCCTGCAGGAATTCCAAGCAGATAGTGACTCCTGAATTTTCCCATAGGCCACGTTTAAAGTCAAATTAGGTTGTGACATTAAATAACACCATATGGTGTGTTCACTCCCTGCTGCTCCAACTGGAGACTCGGTGCAGTTTCAGTGGCGTTTTACAAGGGTTGATTGATTTTGGGGTTGCTTATGGGTTCTTGGAAAAAACCTTGGTGTTTGTCTTTAAAGACCAGAGGAGAAACATTTGCAAGGGCTGTTTGTGTTAATATAAAACTGGGGGGCTCAGCCTGGAGAAAAGGAGGCTGGGGGGGACCTTCTTGCTTTCTACAGCTCCCTAAAGAGGTTGGAGCCAGGTGGGGATTGGTTTTTTCTCCCAGGTGAGAAGTGACAGGAAATGGCCTCAAGTTGTGCCAGGGGAGGTTTTGATTGGATATTAGGAGATTTTCTTCACTGAAAGTGTGGCCAGGCATTGGAAGTGGCAGTGGAAGTGGTGGGGTCATCATCCCTGGAAGCATTCAGAAGATGTGTGGATGTGGCACTTGTGGATGTGGTTTAATGGTGGTGGTGCTGGGTTTATAGCTGGACTGGATGATCTTTTCCAAGTGTAACAATTCCATGATTCCATGATGGGTGTGCACGTGTAATTGTGTACATCTAAAAGCTGTGTCAGACCTGCCAGGAGAGGGATTTGGAATCAAACTCTGCTTCGAGTGATGAACTCCTGGGGTCTTGTGCAAACTCCTTTTTGTCCTCCAGGTGATTTTCTTTCTCGGGGACTGCCAAAAGCATCAGTGCAAACTTATCAAAGCTCCAAATTCGCGCTGTATTCCTGAACCTTCAAAAATAGAGATTAAAGCACCTGCAGATGCAGACAGGACATTCCACACATGGCATGTTTTCCGGGATCCTTTCATTTTGATTGTTCCTTTCTTTTTTTTTTTTTTTAATTACAGTTCTTTGAGGTCCCGTTTGACTCAAACATGAACAGGACAAAGAACAGGCCGCTGGTGCGAGGACAGATCAGGTAAGGCACTGCACACCTGCTCTGGCTGAGAGAAATGAGCTTCACGCTGCTTTTATCTGTTTCCAAGTTTCCCTCCCTCTTCAGATGACGAAAAATAGCACTTTTAAGACAAAAGACATAAGGAAGAAACACATCTCTCTCTGTTCTTTGCTATTTCTTCATGTTTATAACTTTCATCTGAGGAGTTTGGGCAATCAGCTGTCCTGGAAAACACAGAATTTCTCAAGACAGCTGAATTTCCCCTCGTGTTACATATTTCTTCGTGTACCATGAGATGGCTACGTGCGTGGTGTGGTAGCACACAGTTATGTTCCACTGAACTTCTATTTTGTAACAATAAATCTTCAGAATTTCCCATCTAAGAACAAACACAAAGATGTATGTTGTTTTTAATAGTCACATTTATCTCTTGGATCGCAGATATTCGTTTGAGACTCCCAGCAGAGTGGGACTATTTTCTTTAGTGGTTTGTAAAGGCCCTGTGTTGTCTTTGCCTATTTAGCCGGGTGAAAACTCAAAATTGTGGCATCTCGTGGAATTAATGTGAAAATTTGTCATCATTAAATTTATCATACTCCGTAAGTAAATTCCTCCCACCCCAAAAAGCAAAGAGATTTCCTTTAGAAAAATAAACCCTCTTCATTCCCTCTGTTTTTTGGATTATGTATCGGTTCAGTCTCTCAAAGGCTGTTTGCCAGCTAAAAAAGCAAAGTGAAAAAGAACATCAAGAAAAAAACTTCTAACTTATTTGCAAACTGAAACTGAAGGCCCAATTCATAAATGATTCAACAAACAATTTTAGTATTGCGTTTCCATGATTTGTGCCAAGGATTATTTATAACAAAATTATGTTTTCCCTTAGGCTTCGGCGAACAGTTGGTCCTGTTTCTTTCTGTGTTTTATCCATCACCTTTGGAGGACTGAAAAAAACCGTGATAGATGAAATTACAAGAAAATTGAGACAAAATAGTAAAGTGAACCTTGGGGGTAAATTTGCTCTCATGGTAAATAGTTAGAGCACTTCAATAAACTTGTTCTGATTTGTTCTCGGAGATGGTGCTAATTACAGATTCCTGAGTTGAGTTAATTTTATTTAAAAACATATTTTAGGGACCACTGCAGTGAGGGCATCTGTTGTACATACAGTAAGTCAGGCTTAATTGTGCAGTTCAGGGGAGCTGCACTTCTGCTCCCTTCCATGTGGTCCTTTAGCCCTGGGAGAAGGAACACCTGTTAGGAAGAAAGATGATGGGGGATTGTGATTTTTATTATTTTTTTGTTTTGTTTTTATCATAATCTACTCGCATGGCTTGCAGTGCTTCTGGAGTCAAAAATATAACTAGGTAACTTTCTGTCAAGTTTTGATTCAGAGAAAGCCATTTATTTTATGTTTCCAGTGTCCTTAAGTGAACTTCACTGTCGTCTGAATGCGCCACAGATTGGCAAACCCATATTTCATGGATTTTCTTGCTTCTCCCTCCCCTTCATATTTGCTTTCACCACAAAATGGTAATGCTGGGGACTTTGTGTAATCACTCCTCAATCTATCTACCTGACTGTCAACAGCTAATTTAAAGTTCTTTAAAGTGTCACTTCCCTTGAATAATGCTGCCCTCGCTCCCTGCAGACCCTGGAACACGCAGGCCTTGACTGGGGTTATTCCTTCTGCCAGAGGAGAATAATCCAGTGCAAGTGATCTAACCTTGTTACGTTTTGCCACATATTCCCTGGTGTTCCTTGAACTCTTTCTTTCCTGGCTGATTAAATAAAGCCCGTAAATGGTTGTGCTAAAAGCAGGCAGAACCAGACGAGACAGGGGTGGATAAACAGTACGTAAGAGACTGGTGTCTTGGCTCTGGGAAGGGATCCAGAGAGCTTGGGGTATGCACGGAGTTCTTGCCCAAAATTTGTCTGACATTTGAGTTTTGACATTTTCTTCTCTTTAGCTGCTTCATTTCATGAAATACTTGATGGTTTTTTAATTCTGCTGCATTACAATATCTGTGCTGTCCAGTGCAAACGAGGCATCATCTTCTGATCCGTCTTCATTTGCGCTGTTTGTAAATATATTCTGATTTCCCTCCTTTCTTTTTCTGTCTTTTCTTGCTTTCTGGTTATTTGGCATAGTCCTTGTTGCAGAACTGGTCAGTGTGAGTAGCAGTTTTTGTCCTGAGCTTGAGATTCCTTTTGAAGAGAGGGAAGGCTGTTGACTCTCCATCATGTTGGCTCTGCAGCTCCTTGGAAAGGCTTTTGGGGGTGGCTTTGATGTGAATCTTGCCCGCTGAGAAACTGCACTGAGGCCAGGGAGAGTTTTTATAGGGGTTGTGCCATCACCACATAGAGGATTCTTAGATGCTTTGAGTTCAGGCCAGAATCAAACTGGCAACCCCCAGTGAGAGGTCCTTGGAGTTACTGAGTCATCCAGTCCTGGGATGAGCTGGAGTCTCCATTTTAGATAAGTTAATTCGTGGAACTGGTTTGTTAGGAGATGTTTTGCGTTTGCAGAGAATTTATTTCCATGTGTTTCACTTTGTGGCCTCCATTTGCAGCCTCAGCTCCAAGTCTGTTTAGGTTTAAGACCAGCTGTCAGTTCTAACTGACCTTGTTTCCAATGTTTCTCCCCTTCCTTTCTTCCTGAAGCCTTCGATGAGAGAAAGCACCACAAACCCCTGTCTGGGGGGGTCATTTCCCTGCATACACATTCATGTGGTTCCCAGATCCCCACATCAACCTTTTCTGTGAGTTACTGAGGACTTGCAACTTCTTTTGGGATCAGTGAGGAACCTCAGTAGCTTTTAGAGAAAAGCTCTGTGGCCAGGGCTGCACTGTGGGGTGTGGATGTCACCATGGCCTCAGAGATCTGGCTGGGGACAGTGTCATGGTCTTACTAGTGACACTCAAGAAGTGTCTCAGTTGGGCAGCTTTAGCCTGTCCATTGCTCCCTGTGAGCCAGTTCAGCAAAGATCTCTGGAAGAATGGGATTTGGAAGAGCAATTGTCCTCCATCCTTAGTGAAGCATCAGCTTGATGGCTGAAACAGTTATTTAGAGGCTCAGTGTGCCCCTGCTCTGTATTTTATATCCTTTAGCCTGGACAATCCATGCAGGCACTGACACAATGACTCTGCAGAGCTGAGGCTGCTGAATGTAGGCACTGGAGTACATTTACCTTATTTGCCAGCCCCAAACCCACCTCTGATGCCCCCCAGGGAATCTTCTGACACTCTTGGTAGACTTGTGACAAACAGCACCTGATAGTTCATTGACTGCTTGCTTTACAATGTCCTATTTAATTTGTAAGGCTCTGAAAAAATGTTCCCTTTGAGCAATGAGACGTAACCATCCTTATTCTCTATTCAGAGGGTAATCAGAGACATCCTGTTGCAAAAATAACAAGAGTAGACCCAAACACAGCACGCCACTGAGCACCATCCATCATTCCTGCCTGCCCACATCTCCTCCTCCCTCCTCTGACCCCTCAAGTCTTGTTTGGAAATACAAACAGCTTGAGATGTTCTTCATACTTGGGCTGCAGTGTTAAACTCATTGAGTGTATTTGTGTTCTGCATTATAACAACAGCTGATATTGGTTTTCCTGCTATTGAATTGGTTTTGTGTCATTGACAGCGAAAAATTTCATGTGCTCACACAACCTCAGATTCAACTGAAATGGCAGCAGCTTTTCCTGGTTTCCTGTTGGGTGTGATTTATTCCTTTGCTTTTTAAGGTAATGGATTTAATTTTCCTGCAGATTAATTTAAATAAATCTCCAGTATGAGCTGCAGTAGCTGAGGGAGCTTAACCTGGAGGATGACAAGTGTCCTGCTTCATTATGTTGTACAAAGTGACAGTTTTGATTGCCCAGAACTGCACTGTGAAACTGCTGTGGAAAAGTGGCTGTTTTATGAACTTAGGGTGCTGCTGGATCTGCTGTGTTAATCACTCATAAAAATCTTCAGAGCTGTACAGGAATAGTTTTTCATCTTAAAGATCCTGGGCCCTCAAACAGCACGTTCTAAATAACCAATTCATGGCCATGTGGACACTGCTCAGTTCTGCTCCTGTGGTATTTTGCACCTTTCAGCTGTTTTCTGTGCCAAGTCCTTTGGCTTTGGCCTCAGCAGTGGCTGCAGTGGCTCCCTGGGAGTGGGGCTGGGGCTTCTCCCTCACTTCACCTCCAGGTTTCTTGTCACCTGGACCATGCAGGGAGCCTTAGAGGATGGTCCAGGCTGGAAGGGATCTCAGGAGAGCTGTGGACTGATCTCCTGCTCACAACCAGGGTTGGCTCCAGGTCCTGTCTCAAAACCCTTCAATATAATGGCTTTAAACTGGAAAAGAGTAGGTTTAGATTAAGTATTAGGAAGAAATCCTTCCCTGTGAGGGTTGGGAGGCCCTGGCACAGGTTGCCCAGAGAAGCTGTGGCTGCCTCTGTATCCCTGGAAGTGTCCAAGGCCAGGTTAGATGGCGCTTGGAGCAACCTGGGCTAGTGGAAGGTGTCCCTGCCCACGGCAGGGGCTTGGAACAAGATAAGCTTTACAGTCCCTTCCAAGGCAAACCATTCCATAATTCTATGATAAAAATAACATACTATGGAATTTAATTATAGTCTCATTATGCTGAATATTTGCACTCAAGCTTGCTTTTTCACGTGCATTTAAGTCTATTAACATGGCAGAAGAAGGCACAACACAGATAATGCCTTGGATGACTCAACAGAAGTAAATCTCTGTGTTGTTTGGTGAATATTTTTTCCTAGCATCCCATTAACCTCCTCCCTTGGCAGTGCCCAAGGAGCTGTGTTCTGTCTATGGATTTCCCACTCATGACCACAGCTGATGGTTATTGCAGTTAATGGAGGCACTAATGCTTCTCCTACTTGTTGACATTTCTGAATGGAGCTTTGATCTGTCTCAGTTTAACCTATAATAAGCCAAACTTTTGAAGAATCAGACCAAAAAGAGCTCCTGTGCTAGCAATGTTTCTCACCAATGGCTTATATTTATGAACTGTAGTTATAACTGCAGATATGTAAGTTGGACATTCATGGGCACGTAGAAAACTGCAGCATGTCAAACTATTTATTCAAAAACACTGCCTGACTCGAGACTAGTTCTGTGTAAAGCTGAGTTTTCCACTCAGTTGCCTTTAGCAGACCTACAGTTACAAGTGTAACAAAACCAGTCCGGGCTGAAAAAAATGTGTGTGCATTTGAAAACAAAATTCCTGCTGTAATCACTGTGGATAACTCAGGGTAATTAGCTTGATTCTTTGCTTGCTAACACTAATGCAAATCAGGAACGTTCCTACTGATGTTAGTGGAGCTGCACTGATGTAAGTGAGGGGAAATCCATGTCCTGGGCTTAGGCTGAGACCTGCATTAAGCGTTTCCCCAGCCCTGGTTTAAGCCAGAGGTTTAAAACCTCCCCAGGGGTCTTGGTACAACTTGGGGTCCCATTTAGAGCTCAGCCCCTGCTTAGCTGGCGGCTCTGCTCCCTTGGGTGGTCATTTCAGACAGGTTTCATTCTACTTAAGTTAAAACAAATAAAACAAAAACTCCATAAATCTGCAGTTCTTGGAGAATAATCATTTCGAAGAGATCAGATGCTCGTTCCCTGCAGGGGAACATTCTGATATTTTGTTTAGAAAATACCTCATTTTAAAGGGACTGCCCTGAGATCTTTTTGAATGATAAAAATGTTTCTTTTTTCAGTGGGAGGCTTTCCTCTTGTTTAAACAGGGCACAATTCAAAGCAGACACCACCACGGCAGCCTTTTCAAGCATTTTTTATCCTACTTGTATTCAGGCTTTATTATTTGAAAACAAGTAAATGCATTCCTTCCCCACCACCACCCTCCTGCCTTCCTTTTTTTTTTTTTTCCACCCTGTGTTTTCCAGAAGCTGTCATTGCCTGTGTTTGGTAAACAAGAAATTAAAAAGGCAGCTTTATATTTTTGACATGTACAATTGCTTGTAAAAATGTACTTCTTGCCTTTTGAACAGCGGGGTATTTTTTTATTTTTTTCCTGGCACGGCCATGTCACGGAGAGGTGTGGGGGGGAGAAACCTTGAGGCTAAAACATAGTTTAATGAGAATAAAACCCACATCAAAGGATGGTCTAATGGAATGATATAATGCTTACTGTGTCACTTTCCCAAAGGGGATATGGATGACAGTACTTATATTTCAATTATCTATTCACTGCCTGCGTGGGATGTTGATTAAATGGTTCTAAGGTATTAGAGGCCTTTTGTAGAATGCACAGAAAAATGGTGATACTGCACATTATCCTCAGATCAAAATGTGTATTAGCAGGAAATTATATAGCTCTAACTACATATATATTTTGTTTCTTAGGGCGATAAAGAGGGTTGTTTTATTAACTCTGCATTTAAATTCGTTTCACTTGAAACGAAGCAATTGCCGGTTCTCCTGCCAGGGCCTCATTCTGCCACAGCTCCACACAGACATTCCTTTGCAGGCAGCTCTGTTTGGTAAATATAAATCCTGCAGAAACACTTGACCCCTCACGCCTTGCTGCTTTTCAGCTCAGCCGAGGGGCCTTTGCCCCCAAATTATTTCTCTGAATCTTTAATTGCGCGCGGGACGGTTGATAAATCGGGGGACATTGTGCCTCGCCCCACGGTAGGAAACATCCCAGATGCTCATGTATAAACCAGGAGTCACGGTGCATTTGGCTAAATAGCTGCTCCATCTGCTTGTGGGGAAGGCTGTGGAGAAGTGATACGGGCTCCTAATGGAGTTGTCTTATCCTCTCATGTCAGCTCCTCGCCGGGGGGTAGAGCCCCCGGAGCCAGAGGGGACCGAGCCATTGTGCACTAATCCTGCCACCTTTGTGTCCAATATGAACAGGCCTCATGGACACTGATTGGAACCAGTGCCTCTGTCCTTTTTTAACTGGCTGGTGATGAGTCATTTTCTCCAAAGGTGATGTTAAAGTGAGTTTTTACAAACGAGCAAAATGAAAGCTCGAAGCCCGGGATCCTTCCCCCAGCTTAGGGGCGGGTGCTCTCCTGATGGCTCTTCTTCCCGTGTTTGTCAAACATTTCAGGTTTGTGTTTGCAAATTTGGGCTTAATGCAGTCAAAACCCCAACACTTTGTTCCCTGTATTAGTATTGAACCTTATCTGGTTTAACCACAGCAGCATCATCACTCACCCCGTGCCAAGTGGTGTAGGAAATGTCACCGCTCAACAAGTCCATTATGGAGCTGCCTCTGATTAGAAGCTGCTATACCCTGAGATCTGTTTACAGTAAGTCATGTTAGAAATGCATTTCTCTTTGTGAAGGACAGAGTTTATCATGTCTCATACAAGTTATAACTTACACGTTATCAGCTTCACAAGTCAGATATAAAAGAGGTTTTTCTTACACTTTAATTAGCTGTGTGAACACAGATGCTTGCTTGCTGGTCTTTGTGACTAGAAAAGCTGCATTCCTGCAGTTGAGATATGTGGAGAACCTCTTTGATATGTTTTATTTATTTTTTATTTTTTTTCTCTAGGGACATAGAATCACAAGGAATATTAAATTATAAATCATGCTGGAAAGGAGTGTGAGCCACAGTGACTCCTATTGCTGCCCGTGTGACAGTAATTATATTCTGTTCATGCACTCTGATGGTGTATGAAGGGGTTTTTGGTTTGATTCAGTTTAGTTTTCCACAGAACATTTGTAAAATAAAACTCCTGATGGTAAGTGTAGATAAACTACCAAAATAATAATGCAGAAATCCCCAAATCATAGAGTCAATGGCCTGGATTGGAAGGGACCTTAAGGATTGTCTTGTTCCAAGCCCTCTGTCATGGGCAGGGATACCTTCCACCAGCCCAGGCTGCTCCAAGCCCTGTCCAACCTGGCCTTGGACACTTCCAGGGCTGGGGCAGCCACAGCTTCTCTGGGCAACCTGTGCCAGGGCCTCCCCACCCTCACAGGGAAGGATTTCTTTCTAACATCTAATCTAAAACTACTGTCAGTGTGAAGCCATTTGCTCTTGTTCTGTCACTCCAGACCCTTGGAAATAGTCTCTCTCCATCTTTCTTGTCAGCCTCTGCAGGTACTGAGAGGCTGCAAATAGGTCTCTTCTCCAGGCTGAACAATCCCAACTCTCCCAGCCTTTCCTCCCAGCAGAGCTGCTCCATCTCTCTGATCATCTTGGTGTCTCCTCTGGACTCTCTCCAGCAGCTCCATGTTCTCCCTGTGCTGTTCCCCAGGGCTGGAGCAGCTCTGCAGGGGGGTCTCACCTGAGGGGCAGAGGGGCAGAATCCCCCCCTCCCCTCTGCCCACGCTGGGGGATCAGCCCAGGGCATGGGGGGTTCTGGGCTGGGCCATGTCCAGCCTGTCCCCCACCAGCACCCCCAGGTCCTTCTCCCAGGGCTGCTCCATCTGCTCATCCTCCTGCGTAAAACACAACCATCCCCGTCCTCTTCACCTCTCAGGTGGGACATGGCAGGACTGCAGAGCTTGCTCTGGGATGTTCACATGCTGGAGATGCCAAAGCCATGTTTGCAATGGTGCAGAGGAATCTGCAGATGGGCAGGAAGGGTCTGGCTGAACTTGCAGTTCCTCAGGCTCATTTGCTCCATTCTCTTCCACTCACTGGTGTCTACAGCCTGATCCTGATTCCACTGCAGACCTTTGCTTATTGTCCTGCCCTCTATGACTGTAGGAAATAACTTAATTCCTTCATTTTCCTTGCTCCTGGGAATGTATTTAGTCAGTGTTCATGTGCTGAGATGACTGGACTATCTTTTCTCTTTTATTTTTTGAAGAGCAGGTTGATAAACACTCCAGAACTTCAGTTTTCTCCATCTGAATAGGATTGAGATCTGGCCTGAGACTTCTTTATCCACTGCTTTCCAAACCTTGGCTGAGGGCTCAGCAGAAGCACATGTTAGATTTAATCACTCTAAATCACAGAAAAATGTTTCTGGAGAGACCATATTATCCATCCTGTTTGTCAGCTGGTGTCTGGTGCTTAAACAAAGGGAGAACTGAGATTTTGAAGTAAAATGAATGGATCACTTAACTGCCATGTTGCAAGGTTAGGTTTGTTAGGTTAAAGAGGAGGATTTAGTTTAAATATTATGGGGGACATTTTTCAAATTTACTGTAGGTTTGTCTTGTAAGCACTTTAAAAAAATATTTACATTTTCATGACTGCAGGGAAGCTGTGAATATTATTATTCACCCTTTCACTCCTACCTAACAAAGCCATATACCAAGGAGTGAGTTGACGCTCTGCAGGGTTGCTCAGGGTTGTTATGATTAACATTCTGGTGTGGATAACAAGTGTAATAAGAGCATAAACATTTTGTAAGTGTAGGTCCTTTTCATCTGTAATTTTTTACTTCCAAGTGAAGTGACGAGGCCCAATTGGAGCTTCTGCTTAATAACAAAGGGCAGCATAAAAAGTTTTCTTTCTGTCTGAACGTGGTGTTTGTGAACTGCAAATCTCCCTGGGGTGTGCTGGGCTGTCTCATCTCAAACCTGGGGTGCTTTAGGATCAGGCTTGGGCAGGCTCTTGAACCCATGAACCATGAAAAAAACCCAGATCCTGGTGTCATTTGCATGGAGTTAAACTGGTCAAAAGGGGAGCAGGAGATGCTCCATGCTAAGGGTGGGACTCCTGATTCCTCTTTCTTTGGCCGAGTTGAAATTCCTCTTCCCTCGTCTTGGCATCCAAGTGGAAACTTTCAGCAAAATCGATCAAGCCAATTTTGATTTACTCAAGCATAAAAAAGAGAGATGTGTCCCTCTCACGAAGAAATGATTCTTTTAAATCAGCCCTGTTTGTTTATGAGAGTTTTAAAGCCCCTCTCTCTGGCAGGGGAGACAGAACATCTGCAGCTGGGGTTCTTGAGGAGTGAGGGGAACTAATTGCCCCAATTTGGTTAAAATACGATGTTGATTATGCTTTTTTACAGTTGTGATACACAACCGTGGCAGGGCAGCCTGGGCTCCATGCTTGGGTTGTTTTTTTCTTTGGGAGAGAAATGAATTGACACAGGCAGGTGATATTTTATCCTGGCCTGGATTTATCTACACTAAATACACATTTGAGCGAGTATATCTGATAGCAACCCCTGAGCTGGTTGGAAGTGTAGAGCCAAAACTAAAAAAGGCAACTCCACCACGAGATTCAGCCCGGGATAGGTGTTTATCCATCACTGAGCTCCCTTTATGCCGAGTTCTCACTGTCCGACATTCCTTGGGAGATTTAGACATCACTCACTGAATCCTTCCCTGTTTCCCTCTGGATGCTCCAGCTGTCATTCCAAACCACCTCCAGGTTGGTGCTGATGGACCTGGCTGAGCCCTGTGGACAAAGGAAAGGCATTAAGGGCGATTCCTTTCACAGAGATTTGCATTTTAAAGGGGTTTGTTTGAGGTTCAGGTCTGTAAACTCTTCCTCTGCAGACACAATGTGTTGCACTCTTGATTTAAGTGTGTTTAAATGCTACCCATTAACCCAGCAGGAGGCTTTTTGGGAGCACCTACAAGTCTCCTGTCCCCTCTTAACACCAAGTTCCTCCTCAGCTCAGATTTTGAGTTACGAGTTGGGTTTAGAACTTTCCCACTATTTTCCTCATTTTTTTCCCCCTTTTTTTTTTTTTACATTTGGGGAATATTTACCAGAAAGCAAATCACAAAAAGCCACTTACAAAAGCACGAGCAGGCAGAACTGCAACGATTTTGTTCTGGCAGTCTTAAAAACCGTGTGTTACACCCAGTTAAATGGGATTTGATAGAAAATTCAGTACTTGTAGTACATGTAGAGCCTGATCTGCCACAGCAACATGTTTTTGGGGATGAGGTACCAGACATTGACAGAATGTAGATACTACTCCTTAACCTGTGAAGACTAAGTTAAATAATTCATTAAGGAAAAAAAAAAGACTTGACAAAGCTCCCCATTTGTTTGCACCTCTTAAAGGACATCTTGTCTGTCTGCGGTGGTAAATGATAGACAAGCTGTATTCTCATACTTGCAGTTGATGAGGAAAAATTGAATTCCCAATTAAAAGTGTAATTTAGTTTCACATTTTAGTTTTAAACTACCTCATCCTTCATCCCTTGTCATGACTCATGAACTTTCTTGCGTGACTGAAAGAGAATAAATGAATATCTATTAAGATCTTTCTCAACGTTTTTCCCTTAAAACAGTTCCATTTTAGCTCATTGATAGGTATTATTCAGTTTAATATAAACTTTGCAAGTTTAAGCCTCTATCAGCAGGTTCTTGGGCTTTTCATAATGTTCAGCCACAATATACCTCCAAAAGAGAATATCAAAAGTGAGAGTGTGAACTGCTTGTGGTCAGTAAAGCTCCTGACTGATGCTGAATTAGAAATATATGAAAGAAATAGAGGTCTGGCAATATGTCCATTCTGCCAATGTTAAAGCTATTTTTTTTCCTTTTAATTGGGAAAAAATGTCTCCTTGAGACTAATCCAATCTGTAATTGAAAGTTGTAGTTGAATGTAAAAATATTTTGCTTTGAGTCCTTAAAAATTGCTGCCTCAAAACTATACTAATTAGGGGTCATATGTATTATAGAATTCCAGAATGGTTTGGTTTGGGAGGGACCTTAAAGATCATCTAATTCCAACCTCCCTGCCATGGGTGGGGATGTCACCCACTAACTAGACCAGGTCATCATGTAACCACTTTAAATTAAAATTTCACATCAGAATGTGGATTTTTTTTTTCTTTTACCAGGTACATCCCCAGTCTGTCTGCAGAGCTCTTTGGGAGTTTTATCTAATGTTTTGCAAAAGAAAATTAGAATCATTTTAGTAAAGTCATCAGTGATGAAGCTACTGATCCAGGCAGTGTTGTTCCAGTTTCAGCTCCCATTAGCAGTGTTGTTATTATGATAGAACTTTTACAGCTGACAATGGTCATGAGTATGGTTTTTATTACTAAATATATAAATATGCAGCCTGAAAGGATTTGTGTGGAAAGTTAAAATTTAATTTCAGAGTTGGGAGATTGCCATCGTTCAGCGTTCTGCCACGATTACTGATTGCTTTTGAATGCTCTGGGCTTAGAAGCTGCAGGAGGGGATTTTTTTAACCTTCCATCAGAAATAACTTCAGGGACGCTACCGGTGCTATTTGGGGCAAAATGTGCCTTTTCCAGCGTTCTGGCTCCTTTTTGGCAGTCAGCTGATGTGGCGGCACTTGCGCCAGCAGACGACCCCGCTGCTGGTTCCAGGCACATGTCCATGGGGAAGCAGGGCTGGAAATCCCACAAATGCAGTCCAGATATGTGCTGGAAGATGGCCCTGAATCCCCATTACCTGAGTCACGGGGGCAGGAGGGTTTCTATGGAACCTTTGTAACGTCCTCGGCTACTCGTGTCTCTTCCAAGTGGGATGGGATTGCGGTTCCTGACCTTCCCTAAGTTTCTTGGTGGATCTCTAAAAGCTGCTGAGGAGGGTCCAGCAGTTCTTGGGTGCTGATCTTAAAAAAGGTAAATATTAAGTTTTAAAAACCCCTTGGCTGATGCTCCTCTGGCTGAGGGAGGTGCCCAAGCCATAGCTCAGTATGACAGTCGTGGTGACCACAGGCTCAGCTCCCGCCCTGGGACTTGTTTTTGGCAACTCCTAGTGTTGCCTGGCTGCAGGAATTGAGGAGATGCCAGGAGACGAGCAAAGCTGTAGAGAAGGATGATTTTCTGCATGGGTTAGGTGGGAATCCCCATGGACATCCTCTGCTCTTTCCTGACCGTGGGCTCCTGCGGCCGCAGAAACCTTCCAAGGGGTGGGACTTGCTTTGTGTAACCTCTCGTTGCTCTTGGAAAAATGTGAAACCTTCAGGGTGATGCTTTTGTCTGAGTTTCTAAGTGGCTTCAGAAGCCTTAAGAACTTCCAGCTGACCTGGAAAAAATTAGGAAGAAGAGGAGGGGGCTTCCTCCAGCAGCCTTGTACTGACGAGTAGTCTGGGGACATTTTTAGTACCTACAGATTCCAGAAATAATAAGCAACTTATGATGCTTCCTCCTGAAATCTGATTTTAATTATGGCTTTGGAACAGCGTTCATGCACTGGACTCGTATCTCAGGCTGTGATGGTGAAATGCAGTTGCAGATGAGAATCACACTTGTGTTCTTTGTCTGCCAAATCCCTTCTCCCGAGCTCCCACTATTTCCAGCCCGTCTGTGCGCGAGCCTGGTCCAGGCTGTTCCTCTTCTTATTGCAACAAATTGTTTTGACACTGTATGCAGATGGAATTTGAGCCCAGAGTAGCAATATTGAGATTAATCTGAGCTGTCAGTCTCACCTCTATTGTCTCACACTGTTTACCTGTGGAAGATGCTGAAGTCAGGGATAATTCAGGACCGTTTCTGTGGGTGAGTGAGGGGAGGAAGTGCGGTGATCCTGCTGAACCTGGGTCTTGGATGGCACAGAAAACTCACCAAAAACCAAACCCAGTTTTAATCTCATCAAAAAATAAGTAAATTGCAGTTTGATTAAAGGGCAGAATCTGTGCAGAGCATTTGCTGTCACTGAAACCCCATGCAGAGGAATGTGAGGATACATATTTGGCTTCATTTGGATGTGGAAATGACTCTAAATAAAGTTGCTTCTCTTCCCACCCTCCTTCTCCCCCAAGCCCATGCCTGGATTCATCCTTCACCATCCCTGTCCTGCTTATTTTAGATCATCACCCTGCATTTGGCAGAAGGGATCCCTGGCCCTGTGGCCCGAGGGACAGTTGTCAATAATAATGAGATCTAATACAGCATAATCAACTGGGAATTTAAATGTTCCAATCCATTAAGGTATTCCAGGCATGCTGCAGCTAAACAAAAGAGCGTTGTTGTTTGGTTTTTTTTTAGTTTGCCCTTTTAGAAGTGGGTGACGTGTCTATAAAAGGTTTTTGACAGACAGGGAGAAGACAGGATTTGTTTTATTACCTTTTGTATTAGGCTTTGAATCTGATTTTCAAATATAAGCACTTATGCTTCACCTGAAAAACACGCAGCTAGTCTTAAATGGTCACTTACATTCAGGCTTGTGCTTTTATGTAAATATGTTTGGCATGCCCAGTTTCCCATTAACACAAGGTCACAAATTAAGTTTCTTATGTATTTACATAACATCTGAACATGAATAGTACACAACTGCTGATTGCATGAATGTGCCTATTCAGGATTCATATGGGCTTTGTGTCTGCATTTGTATGTGAGTGTCAATCTATTCACAGGGATAGGTCGAAGCATTAGATGCTGATACAGGAATTTTCCATATTTCTAAATATTGATGGGTTTTCAGAGGGAATTGTGTCTTGCTCTTTGGTTGGTTTTCCAAAAAAAAAAAAAGTTTTTTTTAAACTTATTCCCCCTTTTTAACACTGTTTTTTAAATTGTAGTTCAAACTCTGCTTTGCCAGTCATCTTCACAAAGTATTTTGCCAAAGACAGCACAGAAAAGCCTGTGTAGTAGTGCCACTATTGATCCTTAGAGACATTAAGCTTGCTAATGCTGCTGTGAAATAGGTAAAATAGTACATTAATTTTATAGATGGGCAAATGCTTTAATTTGTTTTCCCCTCAATTTTTCCAAGTAAGGCTGTGAGTCAATAAGTACCATTATCCATGGCTCTGGAGCCTATTAAATAAATATATTTCCTGCACATGTGTGTAGGATCGTTATTTACGTACAACCAGAACATCTCTAAGTGGCAACTAGTTTGGAGATTATTTTATTACACATGGATTAAAATAGGCTGCTGCATTTTCCAAGGTCTCCTCACGCCTCTGGATGAGGTTCCATGTGGATGCCTTGTGATCATGTGTGTAGGGGATACCTGAATAGCACCCACATGGAATTCCTCCTGCCTGCTCCCGTTCCCTCCAACAGCTCTGGGATGTCCCTGACCAACAGCATCTCTGCAGACACCTCTGTGTCACCAGAAGTTTTGAGCTGAATGAAGAGAAACCTGAATCTCTTCCTCCTCCTCTTCCTCTTGGATGCTCTCACTGGAGGTGACTGGGGAAGGTCTGTCTTGGGTGAACTCTTTGGGAGAGAAGCAACAACGTATTTTCTTTGGATCAAGAAAGGTTCAATTATTGACGGGTCAAGCTGAAGTTCTAAAAAGCTTTTAGTTGAAGGTGGATGTCTTTCAGCACTGTTATTAGGCAGATTTTGGCATTTTCATTCCCAACAGAGAAGAAGAATGAGGCAGAAGCACCAGGTTTTGGTTTTCCTTTAGGAGGTGCCCTGTGTGGTGACATGCTGGGTATTTTAGAGCTGAAATTTGAAGAGAACTCGTTTGGCACTTGCAGTATTTTTCCAAAGTCTGATTTTAATCAGCCAAATAACTGAAACCAACTCCTCCCAAGAATCCATCATAAAACCTAGTTTCTTACTCAAGATGTTTGCTTTCTGAGCTAGCTCCTTGGCCAACTTTCCAATGGAAGATTGCCTCTTTTTCCCATGGGCGCGATTCCCTCAGCATAAGTGAACGCCCAAGTGAAATGGGGCGTGTGGACCAGCATCTGTCACCAGCCTGCACTTACTGCCTGGGATGGTTTGGGGGTGAGGGAAACCAGCTGAGACCCCTCAGCCACTTGTGACCACCACGTGAGAATTCCCTGGCACTGGTTGCCCAAGGCTCCTGTGGTGCACCCTGGGCTGTGTGGTGGCACGAGGAGCTGTGTGGGCATCAGGTGATGGGGCAAACCCAGTGACATCTCAGCATCACAGGCCTTTCTCCTGCTCCAGAATGAGATCCTGGTCTCCTGTGGTCCCTCAGTGAGATGTGGGCAGCCCAGCAATGGGCATTCATCAAATCAGTGAGTCTCACCCCACATACCTGAGTATTGACAGGCCTAATGTGAGCATGGAGATGCATAATGGTCCCTAGGAGACATCAGCCAGAAATCAGAATACCCTTTAAACTCCTGGG
This sequence comes from Neopelma chrysocephalum, assembly GCF_003984885.1. Lineage (NCBI taxonomy): Eukaryota > Metazoa > Chordata > Aves > Passeriformes > Pipridae > Neopelma > Neopelma chrysocephalum. Next base: position 2,456,104 of record NW_020897746.1, on the reverse strand, counting down.
ATTTAAACCTAGGCTCATTCTTGTCTTCTTAAAATCCTGGGAGTTACTGGAGCAGAAAGAGCAGCACCAGGGACTGAAATCTCACTATATTTTCCTTGAATGTTCTCTCTTTCCCAATGAGGAGTTGCTTATACTTCTCCTAGACTTTATAAATGTGACATATTTACATGAGAGTGATTTGAATTCTCCTCTGCCTTATGTTTCACCATAAAAGCAAACTCCTAATTTGTGGTTGCAGTGTCTTTGCACTGCCAAATAGTATTTTAAGGGGCAGAACTAACCAAGCTGAATCATCAGGTCACAGTTTGACTTTCTAATCTCAGTTGGAGTTTTAGGGACAGGGCCCTTGTAAGTCAGACAATTACTCTTCTTTGTTAAGGTAACACTGGAGAGAAGTAGAAAATATGATGCTTTCAGGGTATCTAAAATAGTTCAACTGCTTATGAGGAACAGCCCCAATGACTTGATGCCCTCCTGTGGGAGCATCAGGACTGTTACAGGCAGTAACTGCCTCAAGTTGCCCAGAGAAGCTGTGGCTGCCCCATCCCTGGAAGTGTCCAAGGCCATTGGGGCTTGGAGCAACCTGGGCTAGTGGAAGGTGTCCCTGCCTGTGGGAGGGAGGTGGACTGAGATGAGCTTTAAGGTCCCTTCCAACCCAAACCATTCTGTGATTCTGTGACTACGTGCTGTGCCTCCAGGAACTTCCCTTGAAGAGGCAAAAAGGAAGAAACTGAGAAGCAAAAGTGTGTTTTCATCCACCAGGAACAAAGCAACTTTTTTGAAGATCTGGGCCACGTAACTTCACCCTTCCCTTTTGAGAAAGCCTTATTTTTTAAAGTTTTTTTTCTGATCCATTGGTTGGACATGGATGTAGCAGACATCTGGGATCAGGGCTGGCACCACAGGGCAGTCAGTGCTGCAGGGAAGTGACGTGGGAGAGAGGCAAAGCTCTGGCTTTGCTCTCCCAGCCTTCACCTTCCCGTCCCACAGGAGAAATGGAGGGCTGGTGCCTGCTCGTGGTGTGCAGTGTTCCTTTGAACTGGAGACATGTAGATAAGTCTTCACTGTTGATTAGTGAGAGAAGTGCTCGTTGCATTAGATCAAACTGTGCCCTCGTTTGTGCCCGTGAGCCCCGCGGGGCCGATGTGGGCAGCCCGGAGGGTCACGCTGGTCTTTTGTCGCCTCGAGAGTGTATTGTGTGAATCTGGTGTTTACTGTCTGACTGTATTTTCTTCAGGAATCAGTCAAGATGGATTTGTTTAACCAAGCCCAGTCAGGCTTTCACTGCAGAGGGGCAACATCTACTGAGCACTGCGGTGTTTGTAGCCGGCACTGGGGCCATTTGTGGCACAGATTGTGCTTCGCTGCCTTTCTGCAAAAGAGCTCCAGGAGCTGCAGAACCAGAGGGCACAGCTCCCTGTGGCTCCTTCCCTGAAAAAAGCCTCAAATTTTACACATCTCCCTGTCAATGGGTGGCAATGACACACCCTTCCTCTACCCCCGTGTTTGAGTAGAGTAACACCGAGTGGAAACGTGCCCCGTGCGCGCTCCGTTACCTAAAAATCTGATGATGGCTTTGAAAAGCTGCATAAAATGTCAGTTTAATTCAAACTAAAGGCAGATCTTTAGCATGACGTTTGCTCATTTTAGTTCTTCCAGGTATTTAGGATCTCTGTACCACACTGGCCCAACAAAAGTCTTAAATATCAAAATTTGAATGGTAGGATTTTTTTGCTGATAAAACTCCCATAAAATTCATCCCCACCAGCAAATTTTTTGTTATGAGGGTTGGAGCAGCGCTTGCAACATGTATTTTAGGGTTAAGGATTTGGCCAGAGGGCAGAGTGATTGTAGAACACAAAGGCTGCATGGTTTTCAATTAGACAAGAGGTGTAAAGCTGAACTTCATGCAGAGACCTTTGTTGCAAACACACATATTTTGTGCTCCTACGTGGATTACAAGTGTGTATTTATCCACATGGGTTATTAAATGCAACTCGTTTAATGGCATTTTTCTCCCTTCCAGAGGTCTCCCACACCACATTATTTCTTAGAGGCTTTTAGTTCTCTCTTCCCATCATACCAACCACCTCGAGCAAGCACATGTGAGGAGATCCCCACCAGCAGCAAACATGTTGATCTGGCACAAGGGTCACAACTAAAGCTTCCTTAGGGTTGTGTCATGGTGTTCTCTGTGTAGTGTGGGTTTGGTAGCCAAAGAAAAAATCCTTGTTCTTCCTATTTGGATGTTTATTGTGGAATTTATTAGCAGAAGTTTACATAGCTCCAACCTCTCTCTGTCAGATTTTAACAGGAGTTTCCAGCCTTCCCAGAGCTCTCAGCTGATGTACGGTACAAATCCACAGAAATAATTTGCATCTCTGTGGTTTGCTGCTTTTGGCCAAACCTAAAATATCTTCGGTTAATTCCAGTCCTACTTAGAAGATAATCAGTTTTGATTCTGTTGCCAGCATTGCTTTGGGGTGCTCCCCCTGCTCAGCTCAGTGCATCAGCTAAATGGGAGTGTGGAACATTCAGCCTTTTTTTGCAGTAAAGCCAAAAAATACTTTATTCCTGTTGATGTAATTTTGCAATGATTGAATGTACTCTTTTTCTCATAAATGCTTCCTAATTTTGTGTCTAACCCTGTTGCATTTTGAAGGATCCCTTGGATAGCTGCAATCAGTTAAAAATCTGACAAGCTCCAACCCTTTTCATTCACTCCAAACCCTGAGTGCTTTTTCCAGAGGTTAAAATTTACTAAAATTAAAGTGAAGGAGGAAGATATGCTGGAAGCAGCAGTTCTCCATAAGGGCTGAATACCTGCAGGGCTTGGATTTTATTTGGTGAACACGGCGATCACAAGCTGAAGAATCGTTTCAATTGCAGAGCTGTGGGACGACTGGCTCAACTTTTTAGCAAGGCTTTCCTTCTTGGGGGTTCAAATGGGAAAATTTGGGCTGGGTGAGGAAAAAATTAACAAAAAGATCAATCTTTATTTTGGGGAGGAGGCAAAAGGAGCAGGACAGCAGTCATTCTCTAAGACCAGCTCTTGCTCAGCCTGTGCCTCCATCCCTCTCCCCACAGCCCCCTGCTCGCCGTCTGCTTCGCTGCCTCCTGCGGAGTCCCAGGAATTGCCCTGCTGACTCTGGGAGTGAACCCTCTCACCGGGGCCCTGGGAGCCTTCAACATCTTCCTCTACACGTGCTGTTACACCCCCCTGAAGAGGATGAGCATTGCCAACACGTGGGTGGGAGCTGTGGTCGGGGCCATTCCCCCCGTCATGGGCTGGACCGCGGCTACCGGGAGTCTGGATGCTGGTGAGTGGAAATCCCTTCCATCGGGGTGGGGGGTTGTAAGGGTAACTAAAAAAACCTACTCAAAAGGCAGTAAACGTTGTTCTTTATGCTTATTCACCTACCAGGCCAGGTTGGACAGGGCTTGGAGCAGCCTGGTCTAGTGAAAGGTGTCCCTGCCCATGTGATGAGCTTTAAGGTCCCTTCAACCCAAACCGTTCCATGATCCTGTGGTAGTGCTTCAGAAGCAGATAAATTCTGGTAACATTCTCCTTATGAGGGCTGATAAAGCAGCATGTCCTATTGGATGTGTGTTTAGACCATCTTAAAAAAAATCTAGAAGGAAAATAGCATCTTACGTGTTCACATGGAAGAAAATGTTACATAATTTCAGGATTAAAACCGTATCCAGTAAGATCCAACTTACAAGGAACTTTCAGCTGGAAAATTCCCAGATGTGTTTATTACTGTCTTTCCACAAGCCAGAAAATGTCCTGGGAAGATTAATTTATTGGTGTATTTCTTAATTGCCCATTGCTAAACTCTAAGTTATAAATGTTCCTTCCCTCCTCCTTGAAAAGCAAACGAAGATTTCTATTTTAGTAACTGTGAACCATTTTTACATCCCTTGTAAAACACTGATCTCTTCAGCAGCTCAACTCTGACACAATCAGGGCTTGTTTTTCCTGCCAGCTAGAAACTAAAGAATCAAAGTGGCTCCACAAACTTATAGTCTGAAGAAACTAATGAAGTACAATTAATAGGTCTGTTAAGAATTGCTTTAGCACACACTCGTCCCACAGTGGGGCATATTTAAGGCTTGAATAATACTTTCAACAGCAAGGCTTTTAACTCGAAATTATCAGAATTTCTGCAAAATCTGTTCTTTAGGCACTTCCTAATAAAAGTCAGTCTGAGTTGGCTTTGTGTCTACGTGTTCCCATACAGATCTAACCCAGATCTAGGATGAAAGATGGTGTGGGGCTTTTTTCCAACACGTGTGCTACTTCTACTTCGGTTGGACTTGATGATCTTAAAGATCTTTTCCAACTGTAACTATTCTCTCAATTAATTGAAAACACAAAATGTCTAATTTTAAGACCTTTATCATTCTGGCTGCAGATGTTTAGAACTTGGATCTAACACTATTTAGGGATTTCCGTGTTGGTTTTGGCACCACCCTGCAGAGTTGATGTCCAAGGATGACTTTCACGTGCCTGGGCTTCACCTGCAAAGTCCAGGCTGGAGGAGCTGGAGTGCAGAGCTGCATCTCACCAAAAGCTCGTGCTGTAGAGGCTGCACTGAAAGCCCAGCATGTTAAACTGGCCCTGATTGTCATTATCTTTAATTTGTCAACTTCCAACTCACTCTTTGAGACCTGTTTCACAGAGAGCTAAGCTGGCCCTGTAGGGCAGCAGGGAGCACCACTGGTGTCCCAAGTGAGCTCTGCCTCTCTAATTTACAACTAAATGTGGTTATGTGTCCCTGTGCCAGCTCTGCTGGGAAGGGGATGATCTCTGGCAGTGATTCCATCAGTGGAAGATGATCACTTTAAACCACCCAAGCAGACTTTTCCAGAACATGGTAATCTGTGCTGGTGTGTAGCCAGTGTGTTCTGGGTACCTAAAACTTCCTGCAGTCTATGTCAGGGAGGCCAGGCAGGTTGTTTGATAGACAAAGAGATGTTATTGAGGTGATACTGGTCTTTGTAATGAAGCACATCTGGGCAGAGTCCTGAAAACAGGGACTGGAATGTAATATTTTAGTGCATTTCAGTATTAAAAGAAATGGAAAAAATACCCCAACCCCAAACAAAGAAACAAACAAAAAAACCCCCACAAACACCTCTAAGGAGAAAAGAGGTAAATGTAAGAAAATTTAAGAAATGGCAATGTAGACACAATTTCAGTGTGAAACATTCTATTCCTGTGCCTGGCAGCATCAAATCCATGCAGGATACAGGGTGCATCCATGTGCATCCATACACAACGTGCAGACCTGAGTCCCTTCCCCAACCAGCCTGCCCACAGTTGCTGAACTCATTAATAATGTGTAATTAGTGTGGAGACTTAACCTAGTTTTAGGTAGAGGTGTGAAAATGCATTTGCACCTCGTTTAAAAAAGAAAAAAAAAAGATCATTTCACTGGATAACAAAGAGGAATGTGAAGGAAGGGAGGCAGGAAACTAATGAGAAGGAAGGTTCTCACCACTTAACTGGTGGTTTTTTGAGTTTACATTTTCCTGTGGATTTTCTCTCCTTGTAATCTTCTCACAGCAGCCACATTGTTGTACATGCTGCTGGTTGTAGCGAAAACAATATTTAAGTGTAGCCCTTTCATTACCCTCAGAGGGGGGAGCCAAGTGTGGCACCGTTGTGTGGTGCCCTTGGACAGCTGTGCCTGCTCCCTCCAGGAGTTCCACAACGTGGTGCTGCTGCGAGATCCTCGTGTCCTTTGGGAGAGCTGGAGGTGGCTCCAAGTTTTCAGTTCCAGAGATGACAAAGAAGTATCTCAGACTGGAACAGCCTTGTTTTAATTTGTCCTCATTTTATTTATAACTTTCTCGTTTCAAAGATTAATACCTTGGCAGTTTGTTGCACAAGAAACAAATATCACGGATAAAAATGTGGGACTCTCATATTTCCAGTGATGCAAATGCTGTAATTTAGAGAATCATCATGCAATCATAGAATGGTTTGGGTTGGAAGGGACCTTAAAGATCATCCAGTTCCACCCCCTGCCATGGGCAGGTACACCTTCCACTGTCCCAGGTTACTCCAAGCCCTGTCCAACCTGGCCTTGGACACTTCCAGGGATGGGGCAGCCACAGCTTCTCTGGGCAACCTGTGCCAGGGCCTCCCCACCCTCTGAGTCATTTCTTACACTGTAATCCTTGGCAGATCTCATGATGATTCCCAAGAATTCTTGCCTCCACTTCTGCCCCGATAGGGAACTTTAATTATATGCTCTTAAGCCTGATGGAACATCTCACCCCCAACCCTGGATTTTGTGCCAAAGTGACTTAGGGAAAACCTCCCATTTCAAACGTGAAAGATAAGGTTATCTCTGGGAAGATGTGGAATTCTTTGTTGTGGGTTTGGGGGGTTTGTGTTTTTTTTTAATGGCAGCTGTTTGAGACTGATGAAAGATCAGGAATGTTAACATTTCCTCGCTGGGGGAGCGAGTGCAGGTGAGACGGTCAGAGGTGCGTGATAAATGTAATTTATCACATGGATATCACTGCCACGGATCTGGGGTATTTATGCACAACTTAACTGCCAGCCTGTGATTTGCAGTAACACGTTTGCTTCCTTGAAAGCAGATTTCACTGCTCCTTCGTGGCCCTATTTGTTTCTGAAAAGATTTGTTTTTCTAGTAAATCGAGATACCCTCAAATTATTTTAGAAGGGAAGGACTAGCAGGAAAATAATGAAATTCACTTAAAGCTTTAAGTGATAGCATAGAGAGAGGAAGAGAGGTAAAACTTGGCAGTGTGTCCTGTGCTGGATCCTCCTCCTGACGGGATCCACACTTAGGAGAGCTCCTGGCTGTGCCACGATGCTGCTGAGCCTGTGCACAGGGATCGTAGGAAGGAACAGAGCTGTTTATTTTGCTGTGCAAGAGGCACAACATATACATGCTTTAAATTACTTCTTGTGTTGCTGGTCTTCCTCCCCAGACTAATGCTGCAGCTTCCTTGTTAGAGATGTTTGTTGTCTATTTAAACTTGATATTTCTAGTTATCAGGAAAAGTGAATTTGGGGTAAATGTCTCCAAGTGCCACCACCTGTATTTTGCCTTACACATTTTCACAGAATCATAGAACAGTTTGGGTTGGAAGGGACCTAAAAGATCATCCAGTTACAACCCCCTGCCATGGGCAGGGACACCTTCCACTCTCCCAGGTTACTCCAAGCCCCGTCCAACCTGGCCTTGGACACTTCCAGGGATCCAGGGACAGCCAGAGCTTCTCTGGGCAACCTGTGCCAGGGCCTCCCCACCCTCACAGGGAAGAATTTCTTTTGTATATCTAATCTAAATTCCCCTCTCTCAGTTTGAACCCATTACTCCTTGTCCTGTCATTCCAGTTCCTGATGATCAGTCCCTCTCCAGCTTTTTTGTAGCCCCTGCAGATTCTGAAAGGTGCTGTGAGGTCTCCACATAACTTTGTCTTCTCCAGGCTGAACATCCCCAACTCTCCCAGCCTGTCTCCATAGGGAAGGTGCTCCAGCCCCCTTAACAACTTTGTGGCCTCCTCTGGGCTTGCTCCAACAGTCCCATTTTATGTTGGGAGCACCAGAACTTTTGCACTCCTTCCACCAGCTGAAGGTGGATCCCGGCGGGATCCCGGCTGGCGAGCGGGGTTGGTGTCGGGGAGCGGAGCAATGCGGTGCCACCGAGTTCATCCAAACCACCCAGAGAGATGGGAGTGACAAGCAGGGCTCCTCAGCCTAATGTGCTTATCAGTTAAGGGGATTTATTCGGAGTAGGTGGCGGTGGCAGAGCAGATAAGAGCCCTGGGAGCTCACAGACACTGCAGAGCCGTGGTGGCCCAGGAGCCGTAGGTATTACTGCACCAAAGAATGTTTATCTCAAGAGACTGTTTAGTTTATCTCAGATGCTCCACTTCTGGTCTCGCTTTCCTGAAAGACATCTTGTACTGATTTTCATTCATTTTCAGAAATTTAAATAATTCCTCAGGCTATGGAATTTATAGACTCAGTATCAATTGTAATCATGTGGAGGCTGATTTTTAAATTGCCTTTACTTTGTAATTCAAATTGTGTTGTATGGTAGACATTAATTATGTCAGCCAACATCTATTTACAGAAGGGGATTTAAAAACGGGCAGTTCTTATCAGCTAGTGACATTTGGCAGATGGATGGTTTCAGTAACAAAAAAAAGAGAATAGGGGAAAGGGGGGGGCTGTACCCAACCTGTCAATGGCTGGAGTCTCTCATACCTTCCCTGGTGGAGCACTTGTCTGCCAGGAGGAGGGAGACCAAAACAACAGCTTAATTGCATGCAAAATAAGCTTTGAGATCTTTGTGTCCCTTCTAGTTAAACACTTGGAGCTTTCAAAGCCCCTTGATGTGGGAGCAGGTCTGGGAGCGGGGCGGCTCCAGCATCCTGCCGCCAGAGCAGAGGAGGCTCCAGCTATAAACTCCCTCTAGTAAACTCAGCTTTTCAGGGTTTCACTTCTGAGATGAAAGACAGCAGAATTTGTGGTCTGTTCCAGAGGAAACAGAGATACTCATGTCACTGACATATGAGAATTGGAGCTGGGGGCCCAGGAGTGTGCTTTGTGGGGGTAAAAACTGTAAAAAATGAGGCAGAGGGACAATACTAGTGAGCAGCTGGTCTGAATTTAGGACAAAAGCCAGTGGGCTATTTTTTTCCTCCTTTCCATCTTCACCGGAGACAAAAGAAGTGGCAGTTCCGCCGCTGGGGCACCTGGGGACCGACCCCACGAATTCACATGCAACGTGCCCCTACCCCGTTCTCTACCCCGTGCGTGGCTGATGGGGCACGGGGAGGAGCTGGGCTGTGTGACAGCCCCTGAGCCCCGGGTGTGTGACACAGCACCCACAGGGAAATCAGGGCAGGGGGGCTGCAGGAGGGAGTCCCACGCTCAGGCTCGTGGGAGCCCTGGTGCAGCCTGGAGGAGGTGGCTGACGAGGAGCCCCTGTGTGGCTCTGCAGGTTTGGAGTCCTCAGCTGAGTCTGGTCCTTTGGCAAAAACTTCCTGAACATATTTTTGCACAAGACTGTATTTTCATCTTACCCAACAGGCTCTTTTTTTATGGCATCTGTTGCTGGGGTGAGCTGAGGTACAGTGCTGTTGTTTTTCTCAGCCTTGCCTGTGTAATGAAAGGTGTTTCCCTGCGAGGCTTTTGGCTGCGATAACCTGCTGTGTGTCACACAAGGAGTGTGAATGCCCGTGTGTATCCATGTGCACACAGCTTTTCTCTGCCTACCAGCTCCCCCAAACAAGCCTTTACCTGAAGACATCTGGCTCCCTCCTGTTAAAGGCAGTGGCCAGGAACACTCCCTTGAGGTGTAAAACCTCGCAGCCAACTTCATTTCCTATTCCTGGTGGACACTGAGGATCATCCCTTTGTTTTGCAGACAAGCCAAACACACGGCCAACATCCCCTTCCCTTTCTGTGCTGCCACAGAGGAGTCTATCACAGCCTGAGACGCTCCTGTTCCACAGGCCTTTTGTGCCATCCTTCAAAAGGAACAGCTATTGAAACCCATGACCATGAAGCTTTTGAGTTTTCCAGTGTTTTCCTCCTCGCCCTCCGTTTCCATGACCGTGTAACCTTGAAGGGGCACAATGTGGGCCGGGCTGCTCATCCCGTGCTGACATTGGGACCATTGTCCCAGCCCAGGGACCTTGTGTGGGGCTTTAGAAGTGATACTTTGCCTTTTTCCCTCTCAAGGCTGCTTCACCACTCCCACGGCATCCAACACAAGCCGGAGCATCTGCTTTTGTCTCCCAGTGGAAGCAGAAGTGCCGGTTGTTGTCCTACTGTAGTGCTAATGAGGGCAAAGCAGGGGGGAATTGCATCAGTTTGGTTAAGGTTAGTGACTGGATAATTCCCAAAGGTCTTTGTGTTTGAGAAGGCTTCATAATCACAAATTAGGATGTAAATTTTGAGGAGCTAATCCCTTTCCTACTTCTAAAGACAGTGGGCAGAATTAAATAGCTGGTAACAGTTTTCCTCAGGAGTGATTGTATCTTGACCACTTGTAACTGGAGGCCAGTTGATTTAACCCAGCAGTCATTTTCCATCACTAGAGCAAGCTGAAGCACAGGCAGCAATGATTGCACCTTCCAGCTCTCCTTCACAAACAGAAAATGCCACCAAGACCTGAACAAACCAGTCCTTATGGATCAGGACACTACAGTGTGTTCTGGCCATGACTCTCCAAACCACTCAATCTTTGTACCAGCTCCCCCAAACAAGCCTTTACTGTTACACTGAACCTGCAGTGGGTAACAAGGCTTTGACAAGACTTCAAAGTCTTTCTTTACCCCTATAACTGCTGCATAGTTAGAAATCTCCAGAGAGGACTACTGTGTTAGACTAGTGAACAAGAACAAAAGAAAGGATAGCAAATAAAAGTTTGGGGAATGTATCCAGTACATTTCCTGTGAGTGTAGCATCCTGTAAAACTCATGCAGGACTGCAGTGAGGAGTTTTGGACTGGTTGTGTTAAATTTCCTGCAGAAAAGGTGAAAAATGCAGCCTGAGACAGCGCGGGTGCTCGAGAGCAGGTGGATACAGCTGGGCCAAGTCAAGTCTCTGAGCTCTAATCTACCTTGTCTGGATTAAAGAGGAGTAATTTGTTCAACATCTTCTGAGGGAGGAGAGCCAGTTGTGCGCTATCAAGTAAAACGGTGTGTGGTTGTTTCCTGCCTACGATCCATTAAGAGGCTGAGCTTACACTGCCAAAGCCTTCCCCTCCTGACAGCAGCCAAACTCGGACCCGTTTCCTAGAGACAAAAGGCCGGTGCTTCCCTCTCATAAGTCAGAGCTACCGAGGTCTGGAAATAATTTTAGAATTCCTTCACATTATTCGAGGCTGAAGAATTACTAAAATTGTGCTTTAAGCAAAACAGCATTCTTAGGTTGCCAAGGCAGTAAACACCAGCTTTGGGAAATGCAGTAAGATTTCAACATCTGTTTTGGAGCTGATATTTAACTATTCCATGTTTATTTTAATGCCTGGTTGGCCACTTCCCAGCCATACATATGCAGCACCAAAGCAAGAAGACAGAAGGAGCGAGTCTGTTCTTGAACTGGTGCTACAGGTTAGCTCCTCCTTCCTCATTTTTTTTGTTTTATTGATTACCTGGATAGGTTTTTGTCCTGTCTGAAGCTTGACCGTGATATGAGAGGTTTACAGAACACTGTGCAGAAGGAAGGCACCGTGTGTTGTCTACGGAACAATGAGAAGGATCAGACGAGAGCACAAGTTGTTCCTCTGTTTTCAGGAGCACAGTGTTGATACAGCAGTCCCTGTAGATAACCTTGGACATGTTTGCCTTGACTTGTGTGGGCAGGCCCACGTTCACCTGCCTGCCCAGGCTGGTCAGACTCCAGCTGGCCACACTCCAGGGGCTGGAGCTCCCACCAACACACACTGTGCTCCAACCTGTGCCCTCCTGTAGCTCAAGTCCTTCTCTGCCCTTGAGGAACTTGTCTTCACACATTTTTTGGAGAGCTTCAGTTGGACCATCCCCAACTGTCGTGCCCCGTTTAAGGCAGACAGCTGAAATAGTTCCTGTGTGAGTGGAGCCATCACTGCCCTGTGTGCCAACTGAGCAAGGTACAAAGCTCTTTGATGATGAAAGGTGTTGCCAGCATGAAAGAGGCACATTTCAAATCATTGCTTAAGAGAGTGGCATCCTCAGCACGAGACAGTCAAGCAGGATCCAAATATTGTTCCTGCCCTTTAGTGGGTGAGAAAGTAGGTTTGCAGGCCTCAGGTTGCTCTGTTTGCTCAGGACAAGTTCTGTTGGCACTGATGGCTCAGCAGCTGCCTGTGCCCACTGTTTCCTGAGTAGATGTATGGACTTGAACAAACTCTGTGTCCTTTACAGGGGAAATCTGGGGGACTGGCAGTAGGGTCTGGATCTTTTCATCCCGTTGTCAGTGATGTTGGTGTGAGCCCAGGATGGGCAGGACAAGGAGCTGTTGGTACCTGATTGCTCTGCTCTCCTCTCCAGGTGTTGACCAGTGGTCAGAGTTCATGACCTGCAAGGGTTTACACCCTGAAAACCATCAATCTCCTGCTCTTAGACGCTCTTCCTACCCAAGGACTTAGTCTGGCCTAGGCTAAGGACTGGGCTCAGGCACTGACAGTGCCCCCTCACCTGAGATTTGGACCATCCAGCAAATGAGATCATCATGAATTTCTCTAAAAGGAATAAACCATGAAATTTTAATCAAAATTTAGAGGTACCACATGTCCTTCTTGACACCGTGAAGAGCAGAATCTCAGAGGGAGATGCTTCTTGCTCTTGTAATTCTGAAAATTAGACTGTCAGCTGCTGTGCTTTGCAAACCCAGAGTCATAACAGTTGTTTTTGGAATTCTCATCTCACAATTATTTCCAAGCCTTTCCCAAATTTATTGAGCCTTAAAACATCTTGCCAAGCAGTTTCCAAATGACTATGGAATTTAATGTCTTGTTTGTTTTAGGGAAAGTGCAATTTATAAAGTTTCAGTATTTCGCTAGATAAAAATATATTTACAGAAAGAAAGAACCGTTTTCTACCTCCTTCTACACCAGTTGACATTTTGGCTTTATCTTAGATATTAAAATAAAATAAAAATCTCAGCTTGTTCTTGTTTATTAAAAAGAAGGTCTATTACTATTTAAATACTTCAAAAAAGAACTTAAGAAAGGAAATAATAGCTTAACCTTAAAATTCATGAGGAACAGTAAACCCTGTTATTTATCTTTAGCTCTGGGGGTGCTTTAGGACCTACCTGGTTCTCTTCAATCCTGGAACTTTTGAAATGACTTAAGCCAGGGCAAAGTGATTAAAGAATAGGAACTCAAGAAGAAAACATTTTAGACCTATTTTGCACGCAAGAGTGAAAAAATTCTGGAGACCTGGGTCCTGTTTGCCTTAACAGATTTCATTTATTTCCAAAATCAAACAGGACTCATCTGCCAAGTTACCAGGATTTGTAAGTGTCTGCTGCATCTGTCCCAGGTTCTTACACTTGGAAAGGTGAAGAATTGGTCATAAATGGGCTCAGTTGCACCAATTAAGAATTTGGCCTAAAAGGCCAAGGAGTTTGTGATGTCCACGAGCCAAGTACTTGTGATCCTGCAGTTCATGAACTCCTGTGGAAAAGCTGAGAGATCTGAGTTCCTGTCAGTCTGCCTGTGCTCAGGGTTCCCTGTGGAGGGGCCTGAGCTGATGGCTGTCCCCTGGCTGTCCCCTGGCTGTCCCCTGGGTGCCCAGGGTGTCCCAGGGTGTCCCTGGGTATCAGTTATCTCCCACTGCCCAGGCAATGTCTCTGTTCCGACATCCAGCTTTGCTGTTGCGAACCCTGCACCAGCTCCACGTGTTCCTGTTGGGAACGACCTTGCCTGGTGTTCCCTTAATTATAAACTCCATGGGGAAAAGGGAGATTTGCAGTTATTAAGCTGAGTTCCCAAACTATTGGGAACTACACAGAGGCCGCAGAGTAGACTCAGCTCTGTTTTGAACCAGGTTGGTCTCCAGAGCTCGTCTCGCTGTAATATTGCTTAAAAACACAGCTGACATAATTATGACATAGTTAACATTCATCTAGTAATTAATGAGCATTACAGTGTCTGCTCTGAGCTTGACAGGGTTCCTACTGTGAGCTCATTTGATGGTGGATTGTACTGTACCGTGTGCTGTGCTTTGCCAGTCATCAGTCTTACGTGACACTTAAAAATCTCTGACAACCCGACAATCTCCGCCTGGGCCGAGGAAATTACAGGATGTCCCAGCACATGGGAACTGAACAAAAAGATCGGTCAGTTAAAATCCTCATAATGGCCTATTAAATTGTTTTACTGTTCAGCTTCTCTGTAAAATATCAATTATCTCAATGGTTGTAATGTAATCAAAGTAATTAAATTCCAAAGGCTTGCATGTAAAAACCAGAGCTTTGTAAATGGGAATCCAGCCTCGAGTAGTTTAGTTGGTCTGTTTGTGTTTAAAAGTTTCTCCAGATGACTTTTTTTTTTTTTTTCTTTTAATGGTGTGTTACAGTTAGGGAACTGTTAAAGGGGTTTGTGTGCTTGAGGTTTAGGGTGTGTTTTGAGCTTGGCTGCACACAACATTTGAACAATTGAATAAGCAAAGCCTGTGTTAGAGCCCAAACGCAGGGACGCGGCACATGCCGGATGAAAAGCCGGCTGGTCCGGAGCCGTGGGAAGCAGGGACAGCCTCAGCTCCAAGTCCTGGGCCTGGCTCCATCTGCTTCAGCGTCCTCAGCTGATGGATAATTGCAGCTTACCTCTCCCTAAGTTCTGAACAACGTCTCTGGAGCGCTTCAGATGTGGAACTTGAAAAATATTCCCCTCGTAGGTTTATCACGTTCAGGATCTCGCCTCCGGTAACATGTTTTACAAGAGGTAGGAAAGAGCTAAAGAATGACTTATGACAGGAACATTTTCCCTGTTGTTTCTCCTGGGGTAGGGAGAGCTGCTCCTTCAGTAAGTTTTATTTTGGTTTGTTTCAGTAGAGCTTCTCCCTTGGATTTCATCAGAACTGAATCAAGTACTATTTTGTCAGGGCCAAAATTACTTTGCTTGCCACAACCTTCTGAAATTATTGGTAATTTTGGGGTACACCATTTTCAACTGTCCTAACAATTGATGGGTTCCAATTTATAGAAGGTGCTAAACATCCACACCTGGAAAGTTGACTTTAGTAGGATTGAATAGCTGGATTTGCAGCGTTTTGGGCCATAGTCCAGGAAATGAAGTGACCTAATAGCCACCTTCCAGTACCTAAGGGGGCCTAAAAAAAGATGGAAAAAGACTATTTACAAGAGCCTGGAGTGACAGGAAAGGGAGGAATGGCTTCAAACTGCCAGATGGCAGAGTTAGATGGGATATTAAGAAGAAATCCTTCCCTGTGAGGGTGGGGAGGCCCTTGGCACAGGTTGCCCAGAGAAGCTGTGGCTGCTCCATCCCTGGAATTGTCCAAGGTCAGGTTGGATGGGGCTTGGAGCAACCTGGGCTAGTGGAAGGTGTCCCTACCTGTGGCAGGGGGTGGAGTGAGATGATCTTTGGGTCTTCCAACACAAACCATTCTGTGATTCTGTGACATCCCCTGTAATTCATGGCAGACAGTGTTCTGAAAGCAGCACCCCCAAGGTATGTGTGTCCATCTCTGTGCTTCGTGTAATCAACTTCCAGAGGCACAGACTCACCTCAAAGAGTATTTGTAACTCATTTAAAAAGCAGTGAGATGGGTCTTTTATACCACTACTGGATTTATAAGCCAGTGGAAGCCTGCATGAAATCTAATGAAGCATTCCCTCACTGGTGATAAGATTTAGGGGAAAAAAAGGCTTTTTTGCAAACTGAGATTATTAATATTTGCAAAGCAGCACCAGGATAAGTTGGGCTGTTTGAGACAAGAACTAGGCATGCACAGCCCCAAGGAGCAGATGGAGAGGAGATGTGAACCATGAAGCTGTTCAGAGGACACAGTGACTTGTTCTTTGTTGGAGCCCAGGCAGCCACTGGAGAAGAAATGAGTGTCTGGGGAAGAATTGAAATGTATTAACCTGTGTGCAGAGAAGTGTTGCTGTTTCTGTTTCTCTCAAATCACTAAGAAAATGCTGCACTCGTGGCTCCAGTTGAGAAGTAGTTTCCATAGAGAAAGAGCTCATGGAGGCAGGGAGATGCAAAGAAAGTGTTAATGCCAGAGCAGAGGGTTTGGGAGCTAGGGAAACAAAAGGAAAATCCAGGAATGCTCATAATGTGCAACAGCCTTGGGGGATTTTTTGTGTCTTCAGACAAAATTAGTGAAGGGAGTTTAGTCTGAGGGCCTCCTGGAAGCTCTCTGAAATCAGCACATAAGCTGCTCCTGCCTCAGTAAGCCCTGTGCTGTGTCCCAGGGAGAGCTGTGGAAATGTGGTGCTTCCACAGCTCCTTTTTAATTGGAAAAGTAGTTAATTGGTGTGAACAGAGTTACTTGATCAAACTGCTTAAAAGTTTCTGCAGTTGGTTTGAAGGAGTAAGAAGTGCTTCGTCTCCTGCCGCCTCATTAGCAGCTTCTGCCAGTTCTGCCACCCACCCAGGTCTGTGATGGAGTTTCTCCCACACCAGGAGCAGTTCCCTCCCTGCCACAGTGGGCAGGCAGAGAGCTCAGCCATGTTCCAGGCTCCCAGGGTGCTGGTGTGTCCCCAGGTCTCGGGAGGAGCAGCTAATCCTCCTCTTGTGGTGTCACTGAGCAGCACTCCCTGTGTCTGTTTGAGGTGACACTGCTCTGCCCACTGGCTCTTTTCTTCTCTGGATGCACCAACTCAGGAACCCAGGAGTAGAATCAAGAGGCTTCCAAGAAAACAGCCTCTTGCCCAACTTTGCTTCATTCCCAGCAATTCCCTCGGGTAGAGACTGAGTTGGTGCAGAAACCAATTAGCGATGGTTCGTTAGGGGGAAGTGACTTGCTGAAATGCTTTGCAAATTAAGTGCTCCAAACCCAGACAATCCACCATGCACAACCCTGTGTGAATGCCATTAAAACCAGAGGTTCCTTATCTCATGGAGCTGCCCTGAGCAGTGCCACAGCTGCCACAGGTGCCACGTGTGTGTAGTGCTGGCAGCAGACAGCCCATGGCAGCCGGGTTCTGTGTGTGCCACTTCTTGCAGGGACCTTCTAACTCTTATGTCCTTCTCTCTGCCCCATCACAGGTGCTTTGCTGTTAGGAGGGATCCTTTACTCCTGGCAGTTCCCTCACTTCAACGCCCTGAGCTGGGGCCTGCGGGAGGATTACTCCAGAGGAGGATACTGCATGATGTCTGTCACCCACCCGGGGCTGTGCAGGAGGGTGGCTCTGCGCCACTGCTTGGCCTTAATCGGACTCTCGGCGGTGGCTCCTGTCCTCGACATCACCACGTGGACTTTCCCCATCATTTCACTCCCCATCAACCTCTACATCTCCTACCTCGGCTTTCAGTTCTACAGGGATGCAGATCGCAGCAGCTCCAGGAAACTCTTCTTCTGCAGCCTGTGGCACCTGCCCATGCTGCTGCTGGTCATGTTCACCTGCAAGAAATCGGCCCTGGAGAAGGAAGACAAAGGCGACCTGCTGGGAAAGGGGGAAAGTCATGGGAGGGCTATGGAAATTAGATTGCCTTAAATGTCGATTGTATGTTGTCCTCGTGACACATCAGGTAGTTTATTTTTAGTAATTACAGCGGGGAATCCTGTGGGAATCTGTTTGAGGAAGAATCGTTCGTGCCTAGCGACCACTTCATGCGATAATTTTCTATTTTCCTTTGCGAGGGAGTATCCAGGAGAGCTCAAAGCACTCAGGGGCCTCAGGCCCCTTCACTCATCCCGGACTAGGATTTTGCCTATGGCAGAAGCACATCACTTTGGGGTGGCCTTCTGAAGTCCCTATGAGCCATGGTCTCTGTCCTCGTGGGTGGTGGGGTTAGTTAATGAGTCACACACGCACATGTTCCCCCGCCAGCACTGGCAGCCTTGGCAAAGCCGTCAGGGAGCGACCCAGGAATGATTTCTCAATCTGCTCCCCAAGCACCCTTTCCTTTAATTTAAGCTTTGAGGCACACGGTGGGTTGGGTTCTTGTCTCAATCCCCGCCATCCCTGCGCTGGTGTCACACCAAACCAAACTTTAGGGGGCTTTTTCCAGTCAGTTGCTTTTCCCGAGGTTCCCCTTCACCCCAGTAGATTTTTGGCTTGCATTCAGCTGGCACAGTGCTAAAGGAGTGAGGAAAACTGCCTTTTAGCACCCCACACACCAGCATTTGAACACCCTCCAGGTGAAAGCTCTCCTGTAGCACATCCCTTGGACACACTGAGCCATTCTGCTGTACTTCCATCACAGGGAACTTCTGGGTCCCATGTGGTTTTACATCATCAGAGTTTGAGCCCTGGGTGTCAGATCTTCAGCTGGTAAAAATCACCATTACTGTTCATGGCAGTGAGGCTGTGAAAGGTGGAGGAGGTGGGAAGCAGATCCCAGAGTCAGGTGGTTGTAAGGATTTTCCATGCTCGTGTGTCTTGTGCCAGCCCGTTCGGTCTCGGCGTCCTCTCATGAGCCCTGGATTGGCATCAAGAGTTTGAGCTCTATTTAATGTCACACTGTGGTGGCTCAGAGAAAGGCTTCACTTTGAGGGTAATTAATAGGTAAGGAAACACATTTACAGAAACAAGGTTGCGGATTTAGCCTAATACTGTAATGTTCACTTGCTGATGCAGCCTGTGTCTCTCCAAAGCAATTACTGTGGATGGTCTCACGAGGAAAGTGCATTATCTCTGTTATCTGATACACTGAAGAACATTTCTGGCCACAGTGCTTGTGTTCCTGCTGCAGGGCTGTGGCTCACCCTCAGCCTGCCTGGGGCTGGCTGTGACCTGCTGGGATGCTCCCAGACACAGCAGCACCCAGGGCAGACAGAGACGGGGATAGTTTATTGTGGTAGTCGGTGCCTGTTACGACTTGATGTGTTCCCATGCCAAGATTTCTTTCCCATGTGGAAAGGGATTGGGCAGCAGGTTTGAGCATCAATCCAAAGATACAGCAACACCTGAAATGGGAGACACTGTCTCGAACCTGATCCCCAGTAGAATCCTTTGGGAAACATCACAAATCTGCCACCACGGGTGTCTCACACTGACACAGAACCTTCCCTGGCTGCTCTCGGGATCCAGGCCTGACTCCTGGTCTGGGTTACGCTGGTGTAAATCAGGAGTGACACGGTTTAACCCCTGCTGTGCTGGCAGAGGTGCTCTCAGGAGCAGGGCCACCTGGTTTATATGGCTCTTAAATAATTGGCTGCAGGGTTTGGTGACTCTGGAGTGATTGCAGATGACGGGCTGGAGTCCCCTCTCACTGTCTGACGGGCTCTGTTGTGCTCAGGTTACTGTGGGCAGCACTTCGTGGAACTGTCTGGAAAATGTGCAACTCCTGAATTTGTTTTAAAAATGCATCCAGTCTTCTCTGCAATAAAGTACAGACTGTACAAAAAGAGATGAACACTCCAAATCTGTTTTATAGTGTTCACTTATGATTGGAACTGTGGTCCAGTTCAGTCAATTGCAAAGGTATTTGGTAGTTCTGTGGCACTTCTCACAGCAGCATGTTCTTGATCACTGCAAGAGCTTGTGAAATACTGATTTATTGTGCAAGCAGCGACTGAAACTAAGTTGCATGTGAGTGGAAAGGGTTTGTACGAAACCAAAGAATTTGGTCAACCTTAAGCTGACAGAGGAACCTGAAAAGAGCAAATGGCCTACAAGAAAATTCACAGATTTTGCTCCCAGAGGCAGAAAGTGGTGCTGAAGCAGGAAGGTTGTGGTTTTCTCCTGAGTCATTCCAGAGCCAGGCTTCAGATGGCCTGCAAGTCCCGGGTGCTGTCCTGAGGAATTCCATTCTGATTAAAGGTCCAAGGACATGCCTGTGGTTGAGCTTGTAAGAACAGTCATCTTCATTTCTAGGGCCAAAATGTGTAACATTCACGGGGTTTAGGGCTAGACAGGAGCTTTGTAATCATCACTGAGTGCCTGCAAAATGCAGGTCACCGAGCTGCACCAACATCTCCACACCCAGTGAGTCTGGCCTGCAGAAAAAACATGGCTTTAGAATCAGTGGATCTGGGGTTTAAAGGTAAGAAATACTTAATAAAATATTTAATAAAATAAGCTTTTTTTTTGCCTAGGAGGTGTTCCCTGCTCTGCTACAAACTGGCCATAAACAGATGAAGCCATCTGCTGCCATTTTACTACCTTTTGGGAGTGTTCCTGTAGCATGTGCTTTGAAAATAAACACCTGGCCAAACTGAAGCCTTTTTTGCAAATGGATAGTGCAGCAGGTGCTCTCAGGTCTCCTTTTCAATATTGCTGGTGCCACTGTGGAAATTAAAAATCCTGAGCTGTCTGCCCTCATCCAAGGGTGTTTGTGGTCCCTGTGAGGATTAATGGCAGCCTTCCCCCCTCCAGCACTGCTGATATTGCTGCCCAAATCCTGCAGGGAAAGAGGCAGGTGAGGTGCATGAGATGCCTTTCCATGATGGCTTTGCACAGGAGATAAACTTGGGCTTCCTGCATCTCCCTGCTGGGCCCTGCCAGCATCAGGCTTTGCACGAAACCTTGAACCTGAAACAGCAGTTCCTGCTTGAAATTGCAATGCTTTTGTTTTTCCTTGTCCCATTTGGAGAACTTGAATATGGGTTGGTTGTCATCCCGTTATCCTGGTTGCTCAGGATCTCCCCATGAATTAGTCCTGCAGAATCACTGAATGGTTTGGGTTGGAAGGGACCTTAAAGACCATCTCATTCCAACCCCCTGCTGTGAAATACCTGGTCTTTATGTGGCAGTGAAAAAAACAGCAGTGATGTGCCCTGTCCCTCCTATCTCTGGATCTGCTGAGGGGGTCCCATCTCGGTGCTGCTGTCACAACAGGCAGCTCTGCACCACCGGGAGCTGGAGTAGAGCTCACGTAGGAATCTGAGCCAGAGACTCAAGAGGATGAAGCTGGTTTTAGTCTATTTGGACTTTAAACCTTTTGTGTGGTTTTGTGGATAAAACAGTAGCCCTGGGGCTCAGGGGATCTTCATTCTTTCCAGACCTCTGCAGAAGAAATGCACTCCAGCTGTAAAATAGGGATGGAGGTACTTCACCTTGCTGGAGGAGGGAACAGCTCATGTCTTTGTCAGCCCTGGCCTGTTATTCTCTCCATCAGTGCGGGGTGAGCGCTGGGTCAGGCTTTGAGGAGCATTGCAGAGAGCTGGCACTGGCTTCCCCCACATCCCTCCTTTGCCCTGACCTTCAGCAGATCACTGAGCACAGCACCGACCCCACAGGGCGCGGTGAGGAGCCGAGTGACACAGCTGGGAGTTGTCCCGAGCTCTCGGGTTTGCAGGGAGCCCCCAGGTCCCATGTGAGCTCACACACAGTACCCTGGCACTGCTGGCATCCCAGTGCCCCTGACTGCTGGCATCCCAGCGCAGCAGCAGTTGGTGTGGCTCTGCTCTTTGTTCCAGCATGAATGAGGAAACCCAATCCCAGCGCTCACAGCACTTTCCCTCTCGTTTTCCCCACTGAGGGGTTTTTTTTCTCGCTTCCTGTATCAGTCTCTGATATAATCTGCCCCAGCAGAGTCACACATTCACACTCTCCTGGCTCCAGCAGCGTTTCCCACTCAGCCAGGCCACAGCACTTCAAGGCTTACACAAAACACACACGTCCTTTTCAGTTCCAAACGATCCCAGGAGAGTAGGAATGGAAACAAGAGTGATACTATTAGAAATCATTATCATTACAGATAGAAAGCATGTTGTCCTGGTTGCTCTCCAGAGGTGATTAGATATTCCCTCTTCCTTGGAAATGCAGGCTGTCTACAGAACACTTGGCTATTAAAACAGAGATATCAGCACTGTTTTCCTCCTGAGCAGCTCTGCTGGAGGTGGTAATACTAGACAGGCTGTCCCCAATGGCATTTCTAGTCATGGAATTTCTTAACTAGGCAAAAAGCCAGCCCAGTCAAGGGCTCATGGGATGCAGGATGCCACTTGTGCTGCCCGTGGGACCTTGAGTTGGTTGTTTTGCCTCTTGGAACTGCTATTTCTTCTTACAGTCCTGGCAAGGTCAGTGCTGCAGGGCAGGGCTTGGCCCCTGTGGGTGCATGTCCAGCACTTGGCCCTGCCCAAGACAAGTCAGACTCTGGTTCTAATGTTCATCATCTCCCTAACAGCGTGGTGTTAGTTTGGAGTCAGAGGTGACAACTGAGTGGTGAGGTCAGAAGTGTCACTGGTGAGGACACTCCTCTGTGAGATCCCTCAGACGGGGCCTTGCTGGGTGGTTCCTTCAATGTGTTTTAGTCCCCTCTGAAATAAATGTACTCCAGGTTTCTAGGGCTTTGACATGAGGTCTAGCAAGCTTTGGAGCTGCTTTCCAGACCCTTCTGTTCACAGAAGCACAGAATAGTCAGGGCTGGAAGGGATCTCTGGGGATCACCCAGTCCAACCCCCTGCCCAGGCAGGGTCACCTGGAGCAGGTGACACAGGAACACGTCCAGGTGGGGTTGGAATGTCTCCCGAGAGGGAGACTCCATGCTTTCTCTGGGCAGCTGTTCCAGAGCTCTGCCACCATCTGTGGGAAGAAGTTCTTCTTCACGTTGAGGTGGAACTTTCTGTGTCTTAGTTTATGGCCATTGCTCCTTGTCCTGTCACTGGGCACCACTGACAAGAGTCTGGCACCATCCCCTGACACCCACCTTGGAGATGTTTGTATGGATTGATGAGATCCCCTCTCAGTCTTCTCTTCTCCAGACTAACCAGGCCCAGCTCCTGCAGTCTCTCCTCATCAGGGAGATGCTGCAGTCCCTTAATCATCTTTGTGGCTTCCACTGGTCACGTTCTGCCTGACTCAAAGGAAAGGACTCCTGTTGAGCAGGGCATGTGCAGGGTGTCCCAAAGCCATTTAAAGCACTGGCAGAGTAACCTGTGTTTCAAAGAGCTGGCAGGAGCACCTCTCATCAGCTCCACCTCACACACTGCCTGTCACCTCTGCTTTTCTGCTTCCAGACTTTAACTGTTTGCACTGAAGATTTTCCAACCTGGGTTGGTGCCTCAGGCTCGGATTTAGTTTCCAGTGTTTCAAAAAGGCACAGTTCAACTGTTTCACAGAGCAGGGTTGGCAGAACGAGCTGTTTTCCCACAATGTGGAGATGTTTTTCCTCCTGCTCCCAACCAGTTCTGGCACCCCCAGGCCTTGGAGCGAGAACTGAGGGTTTGGCAGTGGGCTCAGGTTGGTGCATTCATCCGTTCTGGGAAGGTACTGGGTGTTACCCCAGTCCCTGAAAGGTCACAGCTCCCAAATTGCTGACACCTCCAAAGAGATGCTCTGAGTGTGGTGGTCCTGGACCATCCCAAGGAGCTGGTGAGGAGCTGCTGTCACAGTTCCTGTGCTTTGGGGGAGCACAAGGACTGAAAAGAGGTGCTAGAAAGGAGGGTGCCTGGCCCTCACCGCTAGTGCTGGAACCGTTGCCTTACATCCATACCTGTTTCCCCATTTTTCCATGAGCCCTTCTTCAGTCCTGCCCATCGAGTGAGGCAGAGTGTGGTACCCAAAGGTTTCTATGTGTCTCCAAAGTGTGGGTGGCCCCAGGGACTGGGGCAGTTCAGTGGTTAGGGCTCTTCCCCTGGTTTCACTGTCCCAGACACATCTCAAGGTCCTTTCTGCCCCCTGCTCCCCTTTTTAACACTTTCTATTTTAACTACAGCTTCCCTTTGATACATTTTTTCATGGAATATGTGCTATAACATGCATTGCCTGTGCCCCTTGGAGCTGCAGCTGTAACTGGACTGTCTGTTCTTCAAAAGAAACACAAACTTTGGGGAATTTCCCCAGCTGATTTGGAACAGCAGGGATCTGATCTCCCACACTGACCCACCTGTCCCTAATGGGACCCCTGGGGACATCTTGCCCATCTTGCTCATCCAAAAAGCAAGAAGTGGGAAGAAGGGAGGAGGCATCCCTGCAGGTGGGGTGGGGAGAGACCAGACTGGTGCCAGGGGAGCACAGAGCTCCCAACCAGGCAGGATGGGCTCCACCACTGACCCCCTTCTCAAAGTGCAGGATGCAGAGACACACGGCACTCAAACCTCGTTTGTAAGGAAGTGTCTGGCACAGGGATCTGCCTTTTGTTTTCTGAGCAAGGGGGAAAATCAAGATTTGTGCGTCTGGGAGATGTTTGGGATTTTTTTATTACTTTTTTTTTTTTCCGGGGAGAGGAGGCACTGTATCAAATTAAACTTGAAACGGAGATGCAAACGAGGTGATTAAGGTGTTTCCGCCGTGCTTCCAGGGGAGCTGCTGGACGGCATCCAGAGCGGGGAAGGGAAGAGCCCGAGTTTATCAGCTGAGCTCCGAGGTTCGCAGGGACACTCGCACTGCGGAGCCGCCAGGGGCTGGGTGAGCGACACTCTTGGCCATCCCTGCGCTGAATCACTCACAGCAACACCGCAGGGACACCGAGGGATGCCGGGGGGAAACGGAATGCCCGGGGCCACGTAGTCACCAAAGTCAGCAGCAGAGAGAGGAATATTACTTAGATGTCTTCTCCCCACTCTGGTGCTCCTGACCTGCGTGTTACATACATTGCGTTTGCTTTCACCGGGAGCAGGGACTGGCAGGAGCTGGGAATACACTGGGAGTGAGGCTGATTAACCCTTCTCGCCCCAAAAATGAGCCTTGGGAAGAGTGGAGAGGAAGCATCTGCAGACAGATGTTCCCGTGGTGTCTCTGTCCTGTGCTCCCGCCCCACAGCTCTGCACAGGGTGTAGCTCTGTCCCCAGGCCGAGCAGTGTCTCCAGGGCTGCCAAGAGATGACAAACACTTCTGGTTTGGGGTCTGTCCTCTGTGCTGTCGCTGATGCCCGGGGGGTGTGGTCCCAGGAGTCACCCAACATCTGCATCCCACACTCCCACCAGGAGCAGCAGCGCCGGGTTTCCCGCAGGGATTGCTCCGTGAGGGTGTTCGTGAGATGCCCGTGGGTGAGATGAGGAGCCACCCCGCTGGAAGAAGCGCGGCTGTACGAGGTACCTGCGGGGCTCAGCCTTGCGGGGTCCGTCCTTGGAGCCGTGCCCGTGCCAGAGACACCGTCTGACCCCGCAGCTCGGAGCCATCGAGCCTGTCCGGCGCCGCCAGCCCTTTCTATCCTTGTTTGTAGTGGGGGCTGCGGGAAGGCCGTGCTGGAGGGACGGACAGAGGGACACGGAGCGCTCCGGGCGGCTGGCGGGATGTGCGGGCTGTGCCTCTCTTGGCCGCGGTGGCCGGGAACTCCCTCTGTTGACTCCTCCTGAAGTTGCACCCCTTCATCCAGCGGTGTCCCCGGCTCTGGTAATAAATAGCACCTTCCGTAATGTCTGTAGCCCTCACTAAACCACAGACCGGACTGATTATTGCTGCTTTTGTAGCCTTTACAGAGCTGTTTTTATTTATAATTGCACCCCGCTGGTGTGTTCATAATGATTTTCCCGGCTGCGTCCCATGCGGTCCGGGGCTACAAAGCCACATTTTCATAGTAGCTGTTGTTGGTTTTAATCACTTGTTATTCGGATGATGTATTAATAGCAGTATCTCTGTGAAGCTTTAGAGTGTTTTCTTTTTCAAAACATTTACAATAAAAGCTAAGTGTTAGCCCTAATAAAACACGTGTTTCCTTTGGCTCCCTCCTCCAGCGATGAATCCAATTAACCGAGCGCTCGGAGCAGAGCCCGTCTCGCCCCGTCCCGTCCCGCCCCAGAGCCACTCCTGAACCTCTGATTTAAAGGTGTTTGGGACCCCAGCGGGAACAGGGGTGCTTGAAAGGCCCCTCGTGGTCGGAGGGGTGTGAGTTTGTAATTGCCCACGTGCAGACTGGGGGAGCCTGCAATAATCCAAACCGTGCTTTGCAGATGTTTGTTCGCGCCTCGTGATTCTCCTAAAACCCAAACAACCCGTCACACCTTGTTTCCCAGAGAGGGAGGGCGATGAGGATGGGTGGGTTGATGCTCTTGGGATGAGAAACCACTGGTGAAAACAGAAATAAACCCGGGGTTGTTGCCTCCTGAGCATCCTGAGCCCGTGGGTGGGGAGGAGTGGGGCGATGCTCTTTGTTTTAATCATTTATGGGGGGAAAACTCCCCATAACGAAACATATCTTTGCTGGAAGTGGTTTAAATGGAACACTTAACTCACTGGGGCCACTGCCTTTAATTTCATTCAGAAGGGGACGGTGAATGGACTCCTCACCCACTTCAAAAGGCCGTGGCAGCGTGTCCGCTGCGCTGCGGGTCATTCATGGACACTACAGGAGATGTGAAAACATCTGCTGGGTCCAAGCCTGCTCCTTTCAGTACAGTTACTCCCCTTGCTAATAATTGTCTGTGTTCTGTCATCTAGAAAGGGACTTTGTGTGCCTCCCAGGTATTCTAATGCTAATTTGTTTAGTTAAAAAGGAGAAGAGGCTAAACAGATGTGAACCATTTGGTTAGGTTGTAGTTCATTTGTTAGGAAGTGCAAAGGATTCTTGGCAGGATATTAAATATTACCTTGGCTGCTCACAAACACTTCATATTTCAAGAGAGGAAGGGAGGTAGGGACTGCACTCCATAAATCAGCCTTTTCAAAGAGACAGAAAAAGGCAAACATTTGATAAATCTGTGTCATTATACTTAGAGATCAAAGGGGGTTTTACATATGTATTTATGCAACTGGCAACCCAGGAGACAATAATAACAAACATAGATCTCTGACAGCTTTACAAAAATAAAAATTAGCCGGTTCTAATCTGTAATTATCTGGGAACTGTGCGAGGTAGGAGGTTGCTCACAGTGAGCTTTAAGTTGCTAATGCTGAGACGGTGAGCGAATGTTAAGTCATTCGAAAATACATTAGGAAGTTCCATGGGCAAGAGGTTGCCAAAGCCACTGGGTGGTAGCAGGGCATGGCCACTGCATCTGCAGCCCTGGTTTCATCCACAGAGCCCAGATTAGGCAGGCAGGAGTCACCAGAGCCAGGAGTCACCAGGGAAAGCAGCGTTTTCCTGTGGGCCTTGATGAAAATCATTCCTTTATGATGGAAATATATAATGATGAAAATCATTCCTTTGTGATTTTCTGGCAGATGATTTAGCAGAAATCTACCTGAAGGATCCCTGAAAGCAGGGAGATTTCCATCCCTGGGCTCTCTCCTGGGTTACAGCTCTGTGTCTGGTACCTTCCACAGCCCCACATGGCATTGTTGGCCTGGGGGAGCCCTGACACTATTCCCAGGGGTTGGTCCATTCTGTACAGCTCAATAAATAGAGAACTGGATCCAGAGGCTCAGGTAAATCAGGGAAGAAGCCTGACAAGATCCCAGAAGAGGTTTGCAAGCAGCAGGAATAAGAGCAGGGCCAACAGGGGCTGCAGTGGGTATTGCTTTAATCCAGGACAGAATTTAGCAGAGGAGTTGAAACCTCTCCAGGAGCAGCAAGAGCCTTCACATCACCCAGAACACAAGGAGAAATCCAGTTGCGTTAAAATAATTCCACGGACAAAGCAACGCAGCCACAGAAATTAGAGAAGGAGAAGTAGCATTATGTCATCTCTCCTTTCCTTCTGGCCAGTCACTGGCCTGATTTCCTATTCTCTTGTGCTGGTTTAAAATGACTTCAGCAACTTGGTTTCTGCTTGTTCCCATGGGAAACTTCTACAGTCTATAGATTTCACTGGTAGGAAACTCTTCTTGACAGTCAGACTATATTTTCCTTTACTCAATTCCATCACATCACTCCTACTTACGCCTCCTCGGAGCACCCTAAACGCTCTTCTCCATTGAAGTCGGGGCAGTTATGTGAGCAGTAAATTTGGCCCGTGGCACTTGGAGAAATAGATATTAAAACTCCAGGGACGAATTAGGGAGTGAGGGGAGGGAGGGTAGTGGGGGAAAGGAAATGGTTTCAGGTTGAGAGAAACAAGATCTCCTCTTACATCTGTACAGTGGTGCTGCCCAGGGCCCCAGAGGGAGCATGCCTGGGACACAGCACCAGGACACTGCAGGAGGCAGTGATGTCCCTGGGATGTGCCTGGGGTGACCCTGGGGTGTCCCTGGGTGCTGGTGGGGTTACAGAGCCTCTTGAGGGCTCTAGGGCAATATGTGGCATTTGGGCTTGGGTGCAAAGGGGTTGCATAAAGCCCTGGGCACTTGTCTTGCCTGTGGCTGAGCTGTTTGGACTCCCAGGACCACCCCAGGGTGACACAGCCCCACTATTTGGGATGGTCACTGGCTGCTGGTCCAGCAGCCCTGACCCACAGAACACTCCCTACAAGCTGTGCCTCCGTGGGCTAACATCCATGTGTTCTTCAGGACAAAATCCCAAATACCCTGGGCCCTTTCCCCCCAGCTCTCACCTCACTGTTGTGGCATCAATATGAGTCCAGCAGATGTGGGCAGGGATGGAGAGGAGGCTGCTGACAGACACACCAGATTTATCCATCAGCAATCCTCAGCTCCCCTCTGCTCTGGAATAGCACTGCAAAGGACATTCATGGCAGAGAGGAGGGGAGGGGACAGCACCAAGGACTTCTTAGGGGAGAAGAAGTGGAATAAAGAAGTGTAGGACCTCTCTCCATGGGACCCTGCAAGGGGGCAAGGGCTGGGACACGGACTCATGACTGAGGAACATCTCAGGGTGCTGCAATAAGGACAAAACCCTGTTATAGATACATGTGGATGGAAGAGGACACATGAAAACATCCAGAAGCCCCCACACCAAAGCTCTGCACCTCAGTGTGCTGGGTGCTGTATGTTCCCCTAAAGGGGGTGGTGTTGGCTGATCACCTCCTCTCTGGCCAGGTCACTGCAGGGTTACACACTCCAGATTGCCTCCTTTTCCTATCATCATGAACTTGATTAACACCATGAAATGGTGAATTACTTTTCTCCAAACACAGCTATGACCATGGTAAGAAAACTGCATCCTGTCTGGATTGGGACCAACAGCACCCTGGCTTGATTTTTGGGTGCCTGCTCTTATTTGTCGCCCCAGCAGCACAAGTTCCTACAGATCTTTAAAGAGCTGTGTGTGAAGTCTTTGTCCTTCAAACATATGGATTTTCTAGCTGGGAAGAGAAAAACAGCAAGGTAGAACTCAGCATCAGTCCAGCAGGACAGGATCAGCACTGGGAGCTGCTGCCTCGTGTCCAACTCCAAAAAATGCTGGAAAGCACATGGCTGCAAGGGTGGCTGTTGGTGAGGTGAGCCCACAGAGCTGACCCTTCCTCTGTCTTGCCGGGGATTTGATCACAGAATCACTGAATGGTTTGGGTTGGAAGGCACCTCAAAGCTCATCTCATCCCAACCCCCACCATGGGCAGGGACACCTTCCACTGTCCCAGGTTGCTGCAAGTCTCATCCATCCCGGCTTTGGACACTTCCTGGGGCAGCCACAGCTTCTCTGGTAACCATCACCTCTGATTGAAGGTGTTCTGGGTTCTCTGCTTTCTGCCCTGATTGAACAAGTGTATTTTGCAGAGCTGGGCACCCTCCAGGCCCATCTCAGCAGTGCTCCACTAAGTGCCACCACTTGTCAGGAGCTGCACTTTGCCAGTGCTGTCTGTGTAATCAATCAATCAATCAGTCATCAAGAAATAGGATCTGGAGACTGTACTGATGCAGCTCAGTTAGTTATTGATTAACCAGCCAACCAGCAGGAGAGCCACTCTTATGATTGCAGGGAACAGAGCAAACCCAGCTGTGCACTTCTGTTCCCCTTCCCTTCTAACCCCGTTTCTTCAGGAGGTTTATGCACATGTTCTCCTGCCACAACTGCTGATGTGGGATGTTAAATGAATTTTGGGAGCCAAGAGTAGGTGCTGGGCCTGGATGGAGCCCTGCTCTCAATGTGACAGCAGGTACAGAGACCTGTGCCCTGCCCAGCAGCCTGTGGGTCACTCACCCACAGCTGGAGGCAGCGGGTCAGTCTGGAGGATGGAACCACAATTGGTTCCCAACCTGCTTGTCAAAACCTCCCTCACCCACAACCCCTGCTCCAGGGTGAGCTCAGCCCTCCTCCTGATCTACCTTTCCTTGGATGCTGTTTCTGATCACTGACTTGCCATTCCTGGGGAAAAAACTCCTGGCGTCCAACTGTTGAAGATACAATTACAGTAAAACCTATCTTGGGGCTATTTTTCTTAAAAAGCCAATCCAACTTTTACAAGCTACAGCTGACATATATTAAAGGCTTAAACCAAACTTTCTGTGACATTTTGTTGATGTTACCCTGGCTGGTGCTGGTGGATGTAAGGAACAAGGAGAATTATTCCATCTGAAGGGTTTCCCTCTTAGCTCATGGGCGTAGGAATGTGCAGTGGAGCAACCTGTGCATGGAAGCCGCAGGTTTTGTGTTTGGAATTGCACAGAACACCGAGTGCAGAGGTGAGGAAACCTGAGGGCAGGAGAGGCAGCCTGTGTCACCCGTGGAAGGGCTGCTGCCCACAGCTGTGATTCATGCACTGCCTGGAACTGTCCTCTTTAATTCCCTTCACAATTACCCGTCTGGGCCAGCTGGCACAGCTCTGCCAGCACACACAGGGAAACTGGGAAGCAATTCCTCCTGCCACTGCACTTCAGCTCTGCTTGGTTGGGATCACCCTTCACACCACAGAGAGCCCAGCAGTGCTGTCTATTTTCTCTCACAGCAGAGAGATTCTTTGGAATTGTTTGCTGTTGACTCTGCAGCTGAAGTACAAAAGTTCTCCTTGCGTCATCCCCAAATCTGCTTCACAAATACCTGGTCCTGGGAAGGACAGGGGCCAGTGACACCAGAGCCGGCGGCCCAAGCTCTGTGTTAACCCACTGAGCAGCTTTTAGAGAATTCATACACTTCCCAGGGTCTTATTTACCTTATTTTCCTTTATTTCCCCTCAATTTTTATTTCCCCTCCTTGAAAAAGCAACTCGTCAAAAGAGTGGGTAAAACACTGAATCACAGAATGGTTTGGGTTGGGAGGGACCTCTAAATGCCATCAATGGCAATCCCTTGCCGTGGGCAGGGACACCTTCGACTAAACCAGGTTACTCCGTGCCCTTTCCAGCCTGGCTCTGAAAACTTCCAGGGCATCCACAGCTTCTCTGGGCAATGTTCGAACACCTCATTGTAAAAAATTTCTTCCTAATATCTATTCTGCCCTCTGTCAGTTTAAAAATATTATCCCTTGTCTCTGCCGAGAAGTTTTCCCCCACCTTCCTTATAATCCCCTTTTAGGTACTGAAAGACGGCAACAGGGTCTCCCCGGCGACCTTATTATCCAAGTGTATTGGGAATAAGGAGGAGGAAAAAGTGACTGAGATGCCGCAAACACTGCGACGCCCCAGCTGGCGATTCCCTGCAGCCCTGGGGGGACAGAGAGCGGGGAATGTACAGCGCACAGCCCTCGGCGGGATTCACCCCGTGCGGACCCAGGGGCAGCTCCGGGACGGCGGCGGGCGACCGAACCGCCCCGACGGTGCGATCCCTCCCCGCGCCATCAACCAATGAGTTCATCCCTCCTCCTGCTTCTCCCCTCCCCGTCTCATTATGCACCGGCGTGTGTCTGTGATAGGCTGCGGGCTCCGCCCGTCCCCGCTGCCGCGTCCCGCCCCGCCGCTGCCTTTGCTGCGCTGCCGGCGGCGGGAGCGGCGCTGGGCGGGCGGCAGCGCCGGGCACACGGCGAGAGACCGATGGGGCCGTGCTGAGCCCCCGCGGGTGCCCATGAGGCGCCGGGCAGAGCCGAGCCGAGCCGGCCGGGCTCCAGCCATGCATCCCGGCGCGCCCGCGGGCACATGGGGCAGCGCCTGAACCGCTGCCTCGATGTCCCCGTCGCGCTGCCGCCGCTGAGGCGGAGGCTGCTGCTGCTCTTCATCATGCTCTTCCTCTGGCTCTACATGTTCTACTCGTGCGCCGGCTCCTGCGCCGGGCTGGCGGCCCGCGGCTCTCCCGCACCGCCCCGCGCCGCCCCGCCGGGGGAGCCGGGCGAGGAGAGCAGCCTGGAGGAGCAGCGGGCAGCGCCCGACGCCGCCAGCCCCATCTCAAGCTTCTTCAACGGCTCCGGCACCAAGCGGCTGCCGCAGGCCATCATCATCGGCGTCAAGAAAGGGGGGACGCGGGCGCTGCTGGAGTTCCTGAGGGTGCACCCCGACGTGCGCGCCGTGGGCGCAGAGCCCCACTTCTTCGACCGCAACTACGAGCGGGGACTCGCCTGGTACAGGTACGGGACGGGGGTGCGGGGGGTCCCCCTGTCCCACCCTGGCCGCCCTGGTGCGGGAGTGCGGGCTCCGGAGCAGCTCGGGGAGCGCCCGGGGCCAAGTCCGCTCAATGTGTCCCCGTCCCCCCCCCGAAAAAAGCAACCCCTCAAAAATATAATCAACCCAGCGCGCAGCCTGCGCTCCCCGTTAGCCCAGGCGGCGGCGGTCTTGAAGCGAGCCAAACTGTGTTTAATTCTTATATGAAGGTTAAATATCAATTTAATATTCTTAAACGCTCTTATTCCGCGGTGCTTCCAGGGCTTTTGCTGGAGCGCTTATTTTTCCTCCAGCTCGGGGTGTTGCTGAGGGATGAGTGGTGTGTCCCCCGCGCCGGCACGGGCCGGAGGGCGACCGCAGATTTGGGGGGGTTGACCCGTTTGGGTTTTTTTTTTAACAATTAGAGTGGAGGTTGACCTGTTTGGGGGTTTTTTTGGTTTTTGTTGTTTCGGGGTGTTTTTTTACCAGTTTGGAGGGCATTGACAGGCTTGGGGATTTTTTAAGGCGTTTGGAGGGTTTTTGACCCTTCCCGGGAGCGCAGCGGTAGCCGGGACTGGCAGGCGGCAGCTCCGCGTTCCAGATAAAACTTCCTCGCTCCCTCCCCGCTCTCCGTCCCCGTTAACTTTCTCCTACCCCGCAATCATCTCTGGATCGATCGCCCGGGGTCGCGATCGCCCGCCCGGCGCGGGGCTGCGGGTGCGGGGGGGGAACGGGCGCGCCGAGGACGGGCTGAACCCTTTGGACTGGGAGAAAATTATAAATTCCTGGCTCGCATCCTGCAAGGATGGATGCCATTCCAAGTGATTTGGCGAGGAGCAGCCCCGTGCGGGGTGTCCGTGTGCGGATGGGCTCGGCCGAGCGGGAGGCGGTGGGTGCGGAGGAGAAGCGCTGTCGGACACCGAGCGCGGGGCGAGCCGCGTTTCGGTGTCTTTTCATCCCCTTTCCGATTGAAGTTCCTTTATCAGGAATATTTTGAATATGTCTTTCTACTGAGTGTTTACAGGAATGCTAAAGGAGCAGAGATGGAAACTTTGAAGCCAGATGGGAGCTGTGAAGTTGCGAATTGTAACCTCTTTGTAGTCTTGAAACTCCCACCCGGCAAGTCCGATTAGCTTTATGTCTCTTTTTTCAATGTTGCCATCCCTCAGCAGTTAGTGAAATGAGTGCAGGATAAGATCTGACGAGGAGGAAGTCATTTTTGAAAGCTGTTTTCGTTTTAGGAAATTCTGTCAGTTTGGTGGAGGATGCAGCGTGTCGTCCCACAGCGACTCAGATGGATCCTTTATAAATCCAGTTGGGTTTAAAAAAGTAATAATCTCGCGTCTTGAAGGAGAACTTGCATATAACAGACCAGAAGACCTGTCAGGATTTATTAGCAAAATGGTGTTGTACGTGTTGAACTCTGTTTTTAATTAGGCACCTAAATTAGACCATAAAATGGTTGATTAATCTTTTACAAGTAAGAGGTGGAAGGGGAGAAGGAGAGAATAATGCTTATGATCACGTTCATCTGTTATCCCAGATGCAGTGGGCAAAAGTCAATATTTAAAGGATACACATTATTTTTAAATTTGGAAAACAGGTATCAAAGTTGTGTTTAACTTCTTAAAGTTTCCTCTTATCAGCTGCTGAATTTTAAGCAGACTGGGCCCTATCCCCGCAAACATATCGCAGTTTCTCAGTAGTATTTTTCCCATTTTAGCTGAACTACAACAAATCTTGGGGTCTGAATGATGATGTTCCCAAGCAGCCAGTGCAAGTGATGCTGAAAGTCTTGAAATCACTGGAGTGTGATTCACCCCGAGGATGGGAGCGTGTCTGGCTGTCTCTGGGACAGGGACCAGGGTCGATTAGGAGGGACTAAATAATGCAAAATACATGAGGGAGGATGAAAACAACAGACAAGTTGTTATATATGGTGCATTATTTCTAACTTAATTAGAATTAGATGCAGAAGTTTGTTCCTATAAGTTTTGGCATTTAAAAATCAGTTCCTATCTAGTATTAACTCCAAACTCCCTCTGACTTCAGTGAATCTTGGCTTCTCAGCCCTCCTTATTTCTCCCAGCCCTAATGGGGCTTTTATTTATTATCTTAATGTCAATAAGGAGATGTGTTTGTATTTTCTTGTTGATGGCCCAATAAAATTGTATTAAAGATGCCACAGAAGTTCAGTGGTGCCAGTGTCACACAGCGAGCTGGGCAAGCCTCGCCTCTGTTTTTCAGATACTTTTGCACAAATCGACTGAACTTTGGAACTGGGGGAGTTACTGTGTCCTCAGCACCCTGTGTGTTCAGTGTAAATCCAACTGCCTGCCTCTGAAATTATAAAGATTTTTGACCAGTTTTTGACCCTCATCTCATTAAAAGTGTATTTTAGTCAACTGGCTAAATTCGGTCATATCCACTAGGAGTTTTTGTTTGTTTATTTAAGTTGTTCCTGCCATCCAAAATCTGCATTTTCAGATTCCTAAGATGCAGAAGGCATCACAAATTTGCTTGTTTAGCTTGATGAATTCTTATTTTTGCGAGTATTTGCAATTAATCATGTTTGTGTAAACTACTGATCTCTGTCTCAAGTTTTCATCTATGGAAAATAACTTTTGAAGGCGGGAACGCAAAGTTTTTCCTTGCTCCATTTTCTGTCAAGTGAAATGAAATCTGTTGGTTTGTTTCCTTTGTGTGGAAGGCAAAACAGCATCAAGTGGTGCTGACCACCATTTCTGAAAAGCAGAGGGAAAAGAGGGGAAAAATTACATTGTTTTTTTCAATAGTGAGATAACTAAAATTTAGTGAAAATAACTTCCGTCCACACGTTGCAGGGTTTGCACCCAGTAATGTTTTAACTGCCTCAAGTGAAAATATGTACCATGACAGAGGAGAAACGGGATCCAGCCACTATTGCAAATAAATTTTAAGTAGCGCCTGGAATTTTTGGATAGTAGAGAAGTTCTCTCTTTGGAGCAGTAAGGAATTCTGAGCTGTGTGTCTGACTGCCCGGCCGAGCAGCCTGTGGTGACGTCGTTGTTCTCTTTTGGGTTTATTGTAGGGCTTGGTGGGGGAGAAAAAGTGTTTCTTGCAAGCCTAGAAAATCAATTGTTGAATTTCTTTTATTATTTTCTTTAATTGATTCAACAGTGATGCATTTTGAAATGTCCTTGGGACTTGAAAGCCTGTTGTCCTGTAACTAATGTAAGAAAAAGAGATCGTGTCACTAGTGTTACACGTTTGGGGTTTTTTCTTTTTTTGTTATTATTTTCAGCCCAGTGGGCTGTAATACCCAGTCTCTCCTGCCTTGGGCTGGGCGTTCCCAGCCCTACTCACCATCACTGATTTATATTTCGAGTCTGTAGCTCTCTGCTGGAACCCCTGTGCCGTGGCTGTGCCGGCTCTAACCACAACACCACGGCTGGACCGAGCTCCTCTGCCTCTAGCAGTGCAGCAAGGAGACCTCTTTTCCTTTTTCCTTCTTTTTTTTTTTCCATGGAAAATTCTTAAAGTGCTGGTGCTTTATCTTCCTGCTATTGCTAAGTTGCCTTAGTTCATTCTCCTTACCGAGACCGTGTGGTTTGGGTCAGCAGGATCAGGCCCCGTGGTCTGGTGGTGTGCGATGAACTGCTTCAAACGTGCCTTTCTCAGACTTCCAAATCACCTCAGTGAGACTGGGGACCTTAATGTGCAAAGAGCTGCTTCACAGCATTTCCTGAATCAGGAGAAACTTCCTCATTTTTTTATTTTTCCCTGGGAGCCTCCCTTTTTTCCCCAAGGAGAGTGTAGGGGTGCGAGCTGCTGCTCGCAACAGGCCAGGCTGGGAGCAAGGGAAGAGTCAGGAAATGATGGTTAAAATTGAGAGTGAAAGCCTTGCTGTGCTAAATCTTGACCAAGGCAGGGTTTGACCCTTGTGTTTGGTCATTCTCTATAATCTTAACTTTGGGGAGGGTTTGACCCCTGCTGCTTAATTGCCACTGCTACTTTGCTTCCCGGTGGGACACGGACCCAGAGCGCGGGCACAGCCGGGTGCTTGCAAAACTCAACGTGTTGGTTTCCGCTGAGTGTCCCAAGCTTAGCTGGCCCCAGGAATTTTGGGAACAGCCCTGTTTCTCCCAACTGGACTTTGGGTGCAAATGACAGCATCTGAGCAGAGACCAGTTCCTCCAATGCATTCCCGTGAGCTGCGCTGGGCTGGAACGAGCGTGTCCTAAAGGACGGTCGCGTTCTCTGGGATGGTTTTGCCGAACAACTTTGCCTTTGAGATTTTTGTGTTCTTGATGTAAAAAAAAAAAAAAATAAAATTAAAAATCAACTGTTGGCCTTGCACTGTGTCGTGCTTAAGCGAGTGGGGACTTTTAGTGGTCCCCTCCAAACCTACACGGGGCTCAGTGCCCCCTTGGCCGTTCCAGCGGCTCCCCACGATGTGTCTCAACCGCTGGGCGACGTCGGGAAGAAAATGGCCCCAAAAAAGAAGGGCTGGGCTGCTAAAATCAGTCAGCAAGGCCCTTGTGTTTGCATGGGATCATTCCTTCAGATCTGAGGAGGGTTGAGTTGTTCAAACAGATGGCAAAGATTATTCGTGTTGCTGGGGTTTCAGTGCACTGCTCTGTTTCAAGCATGTTGCCCGATATGACGCACGTGACAAGTTCTTCCCAGCACGACGCTGGGGGGGGGGACGACATTGTCTGCCCTGCTCGGGTTTCATGGCCTCACCTGTCGAGCTGCTGAACTTTTCAAAGTTGCCCAAGCATTGGGGGTGACGGATGCGGGTGGTGGATCTGCCTGGCTAATCGTGTTAGCCCGGCTCTGCCGGGGAGCGCTGTGCTCCTTGGCATGAAAACGATGGGAATGAAAACCCACGGGCTCCGCTCCGGGTTTGGGATTTATGATTTTTTTTTTTCTTTTCAAGTGGGCCATGGCAGATGTCTGTAACACACACCAAGCTATGGATATCTCAAGGCACTTCTAGTCAAGGCTTTGTTTTCAAAAGCATCCAGCAAGCCCCGGGTGCGGTGGCTATAAAAACCCTACCCAAAGCACCATTCTTTGGAGCTGTATTTCCAAGCTGCCTGATGATGGGATTGTCCTACCTTCAGGCCTCTCTCACTGAGCTGCTCTGTTCACTTGAGCCCGAGTTTGGGGCTATTAATCCATCCTAAGTAGGAAGAAGTCTAATTTAGTGATCGTTCAGCGTGAGATTTGTGTCTCCTGGTGGTGTGACCATGGGTGATCAATGGGCTCAGGGGATAATGAATGGGCCAGGGCTGTGTGGGATGGGTAACATATGGGCTCAAAGAACAACAAATAGCAGGGCACATTGTTTCAGTGCTGTAATTAGGGGGTCAGGGGCTATCGGCTGCTACCTGTTGTCACCCTGTGGTGTGTGAGGAGGGGCTGGAGCAGAGGCTTCTCCCTTGGTTTGTGTGAGATGACTAAGAGCTGTGCTGGGTCCTGACTTGCTGCTGATGACTGTACTGGGGCTTGCCCACGCCATGGCAATTCCAGGGCTTTCAGCAGCTCCCTGTGTGTTTAATTAGCTCAGAGAAGCACCGTGTGCTTTTTAAAGGCGCTCGGCCCCGCGGCAGCCAGAGGGCAAGAGAGTAAATGGACCTTATCCCGGCTTTTTTAATGGAAACAGGGGGTCCTGTGATGAAACATTGATTATCAGCATGCTCAGAGGGAAGGGAGGGTTAATTTGGGACAGGGGTTTACTGGTGGTATAACTTTACCATCAGGAAGTTGCTCCCAATCTGGAGGTGGTTGCAAGGTGCCCAGAGACAAGTCAGGAAGGGCATCACATCATGTTGGGGGTCAGACAAGAGGCAGAAGTGCAAGTCTCTCTATCTTGAGCATCTCTCCACCTGAGGATGGTGAAGACTTCTCAGTTGTGATGTGCAGTGGACCTTAGTTCATTCATAAAAGTGGTAGGAAGGAGACAACCCCTCCTGGTGCCACGCTCTGAAGACTGAGGAGGAAAATGGACTCGGTTATGGTGATTTAACACGTGGTGCTCTCGTACTGGAGGTGAGGAGGGGCTTGTAGGAGCTGTGACCCGCCTTGCTTGGCTGCCCAACCTTTCCTCCTGGCTCTGTGGCCACAGGAGTCACTCAGAGAGGATCAGAAACTTGGGAGTTTGGGGCTTTAGATGATGTTGGCGAGAATGTTAGAGGAAAATAGGTGTACAAGTGCTGCTGGCAGAAGACCTCACACTGATTTCCAGTAAATGAATAATTCCATTTTTTAAATTTTTTTCTGTCAAAATATGTGAGCATGGCAGTACCCTGCCACGTGGTGGCTGGGAGAACTTTATTTAGAGAAAAATAATGTCAGGTTCTGTTAAATGCTTTACATCTGTGTTAACCTCCTTGGGAACGCCCTGGAACTGCCCTGCTTCAACAGCACTGCAGTTTGCTCCACTCCCTACAGAAAAGGGAGGGAGGGAAGGCATGTCTACAGAGGGATGCTGTGACTTAGTGCTGGCATCAAGGGACTCATGGCTCTATTTGGCAGTAGGTCTGACCCAAAATTTAATTTGCAGCCAGTCTGGGGTGCAGGGCCGTGTGTGGCTCATCCTGCCCTTGACATGGCTTGTACAGAGTCACCCACAGAGCCTGGCTTTGCACAACCATGCTGGGGGCAGGGGGTGGTCCTCCCTCATCCTGACCTTCTTGTGAGCCTTGTGCTGCTAAGATTCCTTAAGCCAGAGCTGTTGGCTGGCCAGTCCTCTCTGCTGCTGCTGCTGGGGATTTCTGTGAATCCACCGAAGTGGCTGGTTTGTAATAAAAGTGAGCAGTTGTAACCTCTCCCTGGAACTGGCACAGCCTTTCCCCTCCCGTGTGTGTTCCTGGCAGCACAGCAGGCAGCTCTTCCAGAACAGAGTGGGAATTGTGCAAGGGCTTTCATTTTATATGCTGATGTATAACATTATAGGTGGATGTATGTATTTTATAGATCCTTCCTGAAGGTGAACTCAAGGCCAGATCCTGCACTGCCACAAGCATGGTCTGAGAGTACTGAATATGGCTGCAGTAAAAACACCGACTCCCTTTAAAAGACACACTTTTCACACAGGAACTTTGCTCTGATGAAAAGACGAGTCCCCAGCAGTGTGCAGCGGCAGAGAGTGAACCAGGTCCCCAAAAGTGGCGTGTTTAATGCAGTTCAAAACTCTGCCAGGGGAAGGGCTCCAGGATCAGGCCCTCGGTGTGTATCCATGTGACTGTGAGTGCAGAAAGTGTCCCCACAGAAGCCAAAATCCATTACAATGATTAACTTCAATAAAGCAGCTTGACAAGCTTTATATTAAAGCCCTGAGCTCACGGTGTCTCTGAGCATGGAACACAAACTTGCCTCAAAATGTGAAAGTCTGTGAAGTGCAGGCGAGCGAAGGAAATCTTTAGAGATTTGTTGATCCGGTAAAAGAAAAATTAAACGTGAGAAAAGCTTCGCTCTGGGGTTAAATTGCGTTTATATTTTTGATTCGGAGCAGGGTCCGGGGGCTGCAGCGCTGGCTGGGCTCGGAGATCCTCCCGTCACTAGGGGGAGGACGAAACCCCGGCGTCTTACTCACAGAGCGTTTTGCTGCTTCATTGAGCTATTAAATATTTGTTTAAAAACTGGCAAGGCCTGCAGCTTTGGCATGCCTTCGGTTTGTTTTTCTAAAGGTGCATTAGACTTGGAGGGAAGGCAGGAGGTGTTGGAGCAAGCAGGAGGTGTGTCCCAGCCCTTGGTCCCGGAGTGGCTGTGCACGGCTTGGACGTGGGGCTGGGAATGCTGTTACTGAACCTGAATTGCAGCGGGATCCCGTGACTCTGCTCTGCCCCGTGTCTGCGCATGTTGGAGAGAACGTGATGCCTCTCACAGAGGTGCTGAGCCTCTGCTCTGACCCCCTGCGCTCACCTCTGGTGACAGCCAGTGAATTGTGCCGGGTCAGAGCTGGTCCCCCGAGTGCCGGGGCTTCTGCAGGAGGGGTGGGACGGGGGAAGCTCACCGAGGTCTCACCTGAGACCAGCGCGGCAGTGGTGGGTGTCTGTGATCACCCCCGGACACCTGCCCCGGCTTCACCATGGCTGGACCGACCCAAGGGAGCAGCCCGAGAACAGCCCCTTCTCCAGGACACGCTCAGCAAAGCCCATCCCCTTCCTTTTCCCCAGCGCAGTGCACTGAACTTGCTGCAACTTAACACAAAGCTTGTAACTTCTTTCTTTTTCTTTTTCTTTTTTCCTTTTAATTTCCCTCTTGAGCTGCTCTGGTAGTTGATGAACCTTGGGCTGTCTGCATGGCATTTGCAAGAAGGCAGAGGGGAATAACTAATAGGGGGGATGTTGTGCAGGGAAGGAAGATATCAGCCTTGCCAGAGCAGAAGTGGAATAGCCGGTTAGGGTTTCAACGTGGGTTTGCTGCAAGCCGAGAGGGGCCGGGAGCTGCTGTCTGCTCCGAGGGCTGGTAATTACAGGCTGGCGCTGCCCGGACAGCCGGACGAGCGGGAGGAGCCGCGGGTGTCTGGGCACACACCGGCGCCTTGGCCGCCTGCCCCGCCGGCACCGCCACCGCTGCGCCCCCAGAGATGCTCCCAAGGTCGCCCTGCTAAATGCAGTGTAATAATTAATTAAGCTATATATAAACACAGCGCTCACGTGGTCCTAAAAGCAGATTAAGAGCGCCGGAGTTTCCTCTTCTGCGCCTTCCTCCCCGCGAGTCTTCCTCTTGCCGGGCTCCTCCGCGGGGGAGCCCTGCAGTTGTCGCGGGCTCGGCTGTCCCAGCAGGGCTCACCAGTTGGGTTAAGCAGCTGCATAGCCGGGGCTGAGCCCAAAAATGATGGGGGCAGAGCGGTGCCGGCTCGATGGATTCCCCTCACCCGGTTCGCCCATCAAACCCACTCCTCTCGCTGGCGGGGGAGGGCAGGACACGTGCGAAGCCTCTGCCCTCCCAGCCCAGATCACTCCGTCATTTCTCTCTGCCGTGGTGCCTGATGCTG
This sequence comes from Neopelma chrysocephalum, assembly GCF_003984885.1. NCBI lineage: Eukaryota > Metazoa > Chordata > Aves > Passeriformes > Pipridae > Neopelma > Neopelma chrysocephalum. The sequence continues at coordinate 2,415,324 of NW_020897746.1, read as the reverse complement.
GGAATAATCCAATGCTGGGAATAATCCAATGCTGGGAATAGCTGCTGGGATTTGCCTTCAGCAACAGGCGTTCCAAAGCTCCTGTTGCTTTCAGACTCAGTACAGCAAGAGCTGAGCTGCCCTGTTTGTTCCCCACCACGGTGGTGGGGAAGCTTCAGTGAGGGGTTCAGAACCTCCCCAAAAGCACATTTGTGGGGGGGTTGCAGCATGGAGGTGGAAGAATAAACTGGGCTGGGTTTCCTGGAAGAGCTACAGCAACTTAAAGTTTGTAATGAGGCTTGAAACTAAACCCAAACCATCGCTTGCCTTGCGACTCCTGGGGAGTTGAGATTTGTACAGGATCAAAAATGATGTTTTGTTTTTTTTTATTGTCTTTTTGCATCCATCTGAAACTGGTCAAAACTCGCTCCAAACCCCATAAGTAAACATTTAGGGATAACATTTATTTAAACACTGGGTTAATTTCAATGTAGCTGGAGAAACAGCTCGGGGAAAGTTAAAAATCACATTCCTTAATCAAGCATAGGTGATAATGTGCTTTTGAGGCTGTTGGAGAAGAGCAAAGTTTTGTAGTAGGGGCACATGCATGCCACGAACCCATCAGCAAAGTCTGATCCTTGGAAAACAGAGCAGATCCCACATCCGTCTCTGGGAGCTGTGAGGGAGTGAGCATTAGCACTGCCCATGCTTGCCATGGGGCCACTCCTGCTGCTTCCCAGACCTTCTCCTTGCACACATCCAGTTGACTGGGGGCCACCACTAGGGATGGGACTGGTGGGAGGGGGTGCCCAGGGTGATGGGCTCCGAGGGAGGTAATGCAGGTTGTCCATCTCCAGTGTCTCTGGCTCTCCCAGGCAGAGCTGGCTGGTCTCGCTCTCCAAACCCCAGGCTGGATCTACAGCCGGGGGATGGAAACAGAGAGAAAAGACTTTGTGAGGGCTCACAATGGGGTCCCCAGTGGGTTCAGCCCGGGTCGGAGGGGGCTGGGCTGTCTCTTTGGGAACCCAAGGGTGCAGAGATCAAAGGTGCGGGTGAGTCAATTACAATCCACGTTTGGTTCATCCATATGTTTGGGTATTTGAAAGGCTTCAATGGTCACCCATTTTATATCTCTTATGCCCATTGATTTGTTAATCTGACACTTGGTTTCATCTGAATAACAATAGCTGTCATTCAGAGTCCTCAGTGTTCAGGGAAAAGTCATTTCACTCGGGTTGTGCTCCAAGGCCTTGGCAGACCGGCCCACTGTGCTCTTTATGTAGAAGGGCTTGAAGGACTTGGGGATAATTCAGCCCCATGGCAGGCTCTGGAAGGAAATCAGCTCTTGGTGGAAGCAGGGTGGGATACTGAAGGTTGCTGAGGGGTTTTGACTCGTGTAGCTTTGCTCTATAAGGTGCTTCCTGGTTGTCACCAGTGGACCTGCAGTGTGTGGGGTGTGAGGAGGTGGGCAGGGTTACACACAGAGACAACCCAAGCAGTCAGGAGTGGGAAGCAGGCATGGAGAGCCCTCAAGTACAGGCTGAGTGCTCTGGACTAGATCAAATCATTGTTAGGGCCAAGTGAAGTCTCTAATTATGTGAATACCTTTTTAATGAGCTGCAGTGCTTTGCATCTGTTGTACTTGCAGTAGAGCATCTCCACCAGCTGAGCCTGCTCTTTAAAGAGCTCTTGACTGTGTTTCGTGGACTGTTTGTGAGCACGTCATGATCCCACGTAATGACTGAGGCAGGAAGGGAGTCTGCAGACAGACCTGCTCCTTCTTGTTTCCCTAATTGGCGCCTGTCTCCCTCCTTTGCTGGGAATTTCTCTCCTTCCCAAGGCTGGTTGGGTTCCTCCTGCTCTACCCTGAGCCCTGCAGCGTCACTGGGGACCCATCTTGAGATGTGGTGGCACCACAAACCTGCAGCTTGATTGCCTCAATGGGCACGATGTTCTTTTAATCCTGGAACTTAATTTTGTGTCTTTGATGTCCAATGTGAGGTGTAAAAAGGAGGGGAGAGGATCAGGATGTTCATCCTGGCCTGACTGGAGATGTTTGGTTAAAAATCCCATCCTGGACATGTCTTACTGCTCTGTTTACCGTGGAGAGATCTTAATTTCCAGTGCCACTCCTTTATGAGTGCAAATCACAAATCCATTAACAAATGAGTTGAGGTGACAATCCCATTTGTGTTCAAATGCATTTAGGGATCAGCACTGAGAGGATCACCGGTGTATTAATTTGCCAGGCCTTTTGTTCCAGGGGGTGGCAAATATAGCTCATCCCAAGGGGGGTCACACTGACCGGGACAGTGCCCAGACTACCGATGGTTCGGGATGGGGTTGGTGCCACCCCTCCCTTCTGGGAAGGAAGTGGGAGATTTTAAGGAGTTAACTGGGTGGCTCAGCTGGGAATAAAATCCTAAACCAATTTTAAAGTCTTGACCCACTTGATGGGATGCTGGGGGTAACGAGCAGCTGGTGAGCACAGGACATGCTTGGTTCTGTTCCTTGGTACAGGACATGCTGGTCCTGGGTTTGTTCTTCACTGGCCACTGGGAAGGTGACCCATCCTCTGACAGTGAGAGGGGGCATCCCCTTCCCTTTACAGCAGCTGAGGAGGAGCCTCAGTGCTGCGTGGTCTCGTGGTTGGTTTGGGTGTTGCTGAAGAGGCAGGTGGAGTCGTGCAGCTGAGGTTTGGCAGCGCTTGGCCTGTGTTAGGAACACGGGTGCATGACCAGAAAGGGCAGAAAAAATTATAACTTTCTTTTTCCATGGTGCAAATGGAAAGCTGGAGACTTTCTGAGCTGATGTCTCAAAGGTCTCTGCTGTTCAGGCAGTGCTGGATGCCCAGAGGATCCCTTTAGGTGTAGAAGGTGGATTCCTGGAGACCCTACACAGCTTTTTTTGAGGACCTGTAGATGTAAATGTGTCTCAAGGTTTGTGTCAAGCCTGCCTTGGCCCTGCCAGCCTGTGAGCTGCCTTTCCATATGCTGTGGAGGAGCTGGTGGGCTCTGCTTCAGACTTCACAGGGAAGATACTCAAGAGGTTCTCAGTGCCCAGAGGAAAGTGCTGCTGGGTCAGTAAAGTCCCTGCTCCCCTCCCTGTGTTGTTGTGCCCATGGTGAGGAAGAGGAGCAGGAGCACAGCTGTCACCAGTCCCTTTTGGGGGTCTAGACAGTAGTTTAAGCCCCCCTTTGCCATGTCTTACCCCAAGGGCAGATGAATCACTGGGAATGCTCCCTCTGCATCCAAGGGGTGCAAGCTGGGGTGTCACTCAGAGCAGAAAGGGGCTCTGGGGCTTATCAGGAGGCTTTTTCAGAGCAGGAAGGCTGGGCTTGATTAGCAGAAATGTGTGTCAAGGTGGCAAACAAAGTCCTCCCTGTGCAAAGGCTGGGCCACTCGTGCGGGTGTTTAACAAAGGGCAGCATTATCAGCGTGACTCGTTACCTGCCCGTGCAGGCACAGGATTAGGGCATTTGTTTGGTGTGGGAAAAACACAAAAGACCTCTCAGCAGGGCTGTGATTTATGGATGTGGCATTAGGGGAACGTGGGCCTGCCCGTGTCTCGCTGGGTCGGTTTTGTTTGGTGCCTGTTGACTTGTGCAGCATTTCTGGGGGGTTGGCTCTTTGCTTTCTGGGTTGGGTTGGGTTTTTTTTTCCCCCCTTACCCTCCAGCAGAATTGGAGCAGGTGAAATGTGGCGGCTTGGCAGTGCCCCAGGGAAGAGGGAGAGCCTGGGAAGGGACGCTGAAGTTCATCTCCTTGTCCTGGATGGAAATTTGTTAGGTGGTCCTGAGTTCCTGAGTGTTCAGTCGTGCTGGACCAGGGTTGGCCTCCCACATCCAGCTGCTCTTGGTGGCTGGAGAGACACTGCTGCCATGGTCACTGCATGAAACTTCACCAGGAAGTTAATTTATAAGTATGTGCCATAAAAATCTATATCCATATATGGACCCCCCCCAGGATGGCTCCAACTAGGGGTTGACCTCTGTTGAAATCCCAGTTGAAACTGGGAAGCTTCCTTGTTGCAACATGGCTACAGAAACACCGTGAGGCTGCACAGCTGCCCTACAGACAACTTGGGGTGCATGAAGGGACCATCTCCCCTGCACTGGTTACACCAGATGTGCCCTTTGGGTCCAAGCTGAGGTGTACTCTGCTCATTGAGCTCCCCAACACCAGCACAGGCATTAGGGGTTGCTGGAGAAGGGCCTTGAAGAGCAGGTACTGTAGGGATGAGGCAGATGGGATAGCATTCCATGGGCCACCTGGATCAGGAACACCTCCTGGTGTCCCAGCCAGGGGCAGGAGCCCTGGGAGTCCCAGTGTGACAGGCCATGAGCCAGGAGGATGCTTTGCTCCATGTGCAGGGGTGGGTGATTTGGCCCTTTGGCTCTTGGTTTGGGCATCTAATTCTTGAAACACCCTGTGCTTCTGGGACTACAGCAGGAAGCCAACAGACTGTACCCTGGCTGCAGTGCCAACTCTGTGCACCTCAGCTGCTGCCTGCCCCACATCCCAGATCCCCACATCCCTGGGGTTTGACCCGACGGAGGTGGCTCCTTTTGCTGCAAGGAAACGTTTTCCCAAGACCTACGAGCAGGAGAGATGTCTTAAAGACCAGCAAGGAGCAGTGCCTGGGGGGCTTAACATCTCTGAGAGGATTAGTGCCCTTGCTGCAATTAAGAGAGCAAATTGGTGGGTGTGGGAGATGTTTGGGGCTGCAGACTCAGTGCTGGGATGGCTGAACACGCTGCCAGCACTGGCTGGTGCTCCTGCTGCTACCAGATGGTTGTGCCTGAGCCTTGGTGTTGGGGAAGGGGCCAGAGGGAGGAGGCTGCAGTGGGCACTGGTGCCACTTGGACCTGGCTGAGCAGTTACTGCGTGGCAAGAGAGCTGACAGCGAGTGCTGGGCGTTGGTGGGGAGCTGTGGAAAGAGCCCAGTTGTTCTCCTGATGGAGCTGAAGCCAACCCCCTGAGATCAGTGGTATTAGTCCCACATTCCACAGTCCGTTCACCTGGGTAGCATGGATGTGTTCTGGGTGTCCCACCAGCTATGCTTTCTTTATCTGCTTTTAAGCCTCTCCCAAGCCAGGCTTCCTTTGCTCAGGCCTACTCTGAGATAGCAAAAGCCTTACAAGGGCTGCATTTTGGGGTTTACCCTTTTTATTTATTTCCACAGTTAAGCCAATAATTCCAGACCTCTCTTGCTTTGCTGTTTTTTTTTCTGGGCAGGGACATTCTGTGCAGATGCTGAGCCAGTCCAAGCTCAGCAGATACTGGTTCCAGCTTCCCATGAGGGCAGAATTGGTGCTACCCAAGTAAAGCTGAGTTCAGGAATTCACACCTGTGGTGCAAGGATGTCTTAAACCAGTGCTGCCCAAGAGGCCTTGAGAGCAGAACTTTGTCTTGCAATGAATCCATAAGTGGATCTATCAAATCTTTGTGTAGTAGGAGTTTAGTATATGTAATTTTAACTGTAGGTAGGAGTGTAGTACATGTAATTTTAACTGTAGGCTATAAATTTTGGAAGGAGGAGAAGTTGCTGGTCTTTCTGGTCCTGATAGAGTAAGAGGCAGAGGCAGTCCAGAGAATTTATTTTTCCCCAGGACTGAATTGTGAGCACTGAAATCTCTGCAGATGCCTAAAATTCTTCCTCTTTCCTCCCTTTCAGGCTGTTGTCTGTTTAATTTATTAGGAAAAATGTTTCTACTGCTTTGCAATAAACTCTTGGACACCGTGACAGTAATCCTGGCTTCTTCCAGTCCTGCATGGGCACAGCTCTGGAGTAGCTGCTGAGCTACCAGGGCGAGCAGAGCCGAGCTCCTGCTCCTGTTGGAGGTGGTGGGGGCTCACACTGGTGGCCTCCAGGTGCCAGAAGAGAGGGAAGAGGATTACACTGGTGCAACTGGGGCTCTCCTGCAGGGACAAATTCCAGTTAAACACTCCAGCGGGGTGTAGGGAGAGGTGACATGGAACAGGAATCAAACACACAGCTTGGCACAGACAGCTGGCGCTGCGATCTGCTGAGAAAGGGTCTTTAGTCCCAGTTTACCAGTTAGCTCAGTCATGTTTCCTGCTGAGTTTAGGGGTTCTCCCCCCCCCCCGCCTTAAATCATGAGTTTCACAGAATTGCCCCCCTCCCTGTTCTGCTTTTAAACAAAACCAGTCTTTTTGTTCCTTTTTGGGGGGAAATGGAGACAGATTAGAGTAATCTCACATGACTCGAGCGGTGGGCAGCGCAGCCCGGTGCCGCTGGGCGATATTCTAAAGAACTCACCCAGAAACGGCAATTAGCTTTTAATTGCAGCTCCGCTGCCGGCCCCGCGCCCGCGGGAGCAGCACCGGCCGCTCTTTGTGGGCCGGAGCAGCACCGGGGGGGACCCATGGCCATGAAAGGGGACCGGGGGCGACCGGGAGGAATAAGATGCTCATTTCAGCCCCACCCCCTTACTGCGCTCAAAAGCTCTTACTTTCAGAGCAAAGCACTATTGAAGCGTCGGGACAATGGAGCCCAAATCCTGCTGGGGGAAGGGAGGTGCTGGCAATTGCATCTTTTGTTGCTTTTCCTTCTTTCCTTGCCTACGGCCTCCCCCATCCCACCCCTCCAAGAAACCCACATAGATGCTCGCTAGATGATAATGCAATCACTTTCTCGGGACCTTGCTAATAGGATTATAATTATTACTGGAGATGAACTGGAGTGAATAGAATATTTACCACTTCATCTTAAATTATTGTAAATCCCTCCAAAGCAGCCCTTTGATATGTAAAGTGCTGCCCCTCTCCCCCCAGTGAAGATAATTATTTAGTGGAAGTTCAGAGCTTTTAAGTATGATGGGGAGCAGAAAGAGGCTTCGGTGTTTACATAAAGAGAAGAGGAGGGCCTGTGTAATGAACTGGTGAAGTTGATGAATATCGTGCCTGGCTCCTGCAAAGGAGGAGGGAAAGTTCTTGCTTAGCACTTGTAACATCTTGGGCTGATGTTGGGGGAAGAGGGGACAAAGTAATTGGGAATATGGCCCATCCCAGCCCAAAGAAAGCCCCACATCTCTGCAGTCCATGCTCAGTCAGTGCACGAGTCCACCAGGTGACAGTGGCAGCATTTTGGGTTTGTTCTTTAGGGCTGGAGGAATTCCTGTTTGAGGAATGACCAAATAGCCTGGGAGTCCTCAGCCTGGCAAAGAGAAGTCCAGGGTGAAGCTGTGGTACTCTGCAGACTCAGAGCTAGGCTGGAGATGAAGGGAGGGGTGGACTGCTGTGATGGTGCAGGATCTTTACATGGTTTAAGGGCAGGGGCTGGGGTGGGCTGTGCACATGGAGGGTCTGCGTGGGGTCAGGGGGAGTCACAGGATGGTTTGGATTGGAAGGGACATCAAAGATCATCCAGTTCCAGCCCCCTGCTATGGGCAGGGATGCCACCCACTAGATCAGGTTGCTCAGGGCCCCATCCAACCTGGCCTTGTCCAGACATAGCACGTCCACCTGGACAAGGGGTTGGAAGAGTGACTGACTGAAGGTTATTAGGTGGGCAAAGTGCATCAGGCACAGGAAAGCCCCTGAGCTGATCTTGGATGGAGGCAGGGAGAACAGTAGGGGATGGGGTGTGTCTTTCCTTGTTCTTGCTCTGCCCTTGGCCTCCTATGGCCAGGGCTGGAGACCCCCAGGCCACTGGAGGGGGGGTCTGCACTCTCCCAGGTTTCAGGCTGGTCCCAGCCCCTTGAGCCCTTTCTCCCAGAGGTTGCCCTACATGGGGTGGGAAGGGGAGTTGCTCCAGTCAGCCACCTCCAAGGCCACCTTCATGCCTTTGTATCCTTTGGCAAGGGACAGGCATGTCCCAGGAATGATGGCCACACCACCCATCAGCCTCCATGGAGTCTTTGTGCCTCTTAGGCCTCTTTATTTTGCTCACTGCTGAACACACAAGCCCTGTCCCGTGCAGACAAGACTCTCATCAGGTATTTCTGCTGATCTAAGTTGTTCCTGCCCTATAGGCTTCACTATATGGTGCACCATATATGGCATTTGGATACAGAAGGCAGCAGCCCTGCAAGGGATAACATGTCATTATCTTGGTTATGAGTCTGTGCTTCTAATTAACCCACTTAGTCCCATCAGCTGGGGGAGGCATTTGGGTGAAAGATGGGTTTGGGCTGGCACAGGGTGGGAGGCAGCCTTGGCAGCAGAGGCTGGTTCAGCTCATCACACCCACTGCTGTTCCCAGAGGCACAAACCCTCCAGGTTTTGTGCATGGATCAGGCCCTGCTTTGTCCAGGTGGGTGCTCAGATGCTGCTGCAAACCCTCTGCTTGGCTCTGGCTGGGCCAGCTCTGCTGCAGCGTGGAGAGGGTCAAACCTCTATGGTGACTCCGAGGTCTGATTTGAACGCAGAGACTTTTGGGGAGGTGGAGAAAGCTTTTTATTAAAAAAAATAAACCCCCAAAAGCCCCAGACCCCTGGTGATTGCAGCAGTGTGTTGCCTCCTCCTCGAGGCTCTGCCGGCTTTGATTTGCTGGGGCTGTTTGGTGCCGGCTCTGCCGCCGGGGTGGGGCCCAAAGGGCCATCTGCCGGTGTCCTGCCTCTCCCTGCTCCCCCTGCCTTTGATGGGGCTTTTTATCCGCATCAAAGGAACTCGGATCAGCCTCCACAGCCCGGCCAGAGCTTGTTCCTGTGGCCTGCGTGGTGATGCCACCCGTGGCCACCAGCTCTTTGGTGCCTTCACACACCATCACCCTCCTCTCCCTCCTTTAATCCCCCGAACTCCCCAACAGGTGAAGGACACCTGGCAGCTCCAGGGGCAGGGAGCAAGGAGAGGGAGAAAAACATCCATTTCAGACCCACACATTTTTTTTTCTCCTTTCCCTCCTCCTTCACCTACCCCTTCCTCACCCCCAAAGTTCATTAATTCCCATCATCTGGTTCGTGTAAGCGTCGTGGCGAGGGTTTGATGGAGCTGGATAGGGTTACACCCATTTCAAAAAGGCCGAGCCCGGTTCCCAGCCGTTCCCTTTTATTGTTGTATAATTTGCCAACCCAAACAACAGGCTCCTGCTCGAGACAAAGGCACACATGTTGCTCTTACCACTGGCCATAAAAAAGAGGAGAGGCTGCCTGCTACTGTACAGGTCTGCGGTGCAACAACAGCCCAAGCCAGGGGAGATTTTGGTAAGAAAAATGTGATGTAGCAAATAACAAACCAGCAAGCACTCCCACCTCCAAAGAGGAATTTGCTGTTGCCTCTTCTCTTTCTGTTTCTTCCTCTTCCTCCACCTCCCTCCTTCTCCCATCCCCTTTCTGCCACGGGAAAGCGGAGTCAAAGCCAAGAGGGTAATTTTGAAGCCAGTTGACCTTGATGCAGGTGGCAGATTCTGTGATGCAATTAAAATGCTTTATTACTTTAACAGTCTTTCCCTGGGCTTGTCAGGTGCTTGCTCTTAAGGAATATTGCTGGGATTTGATGACTTTGTGATCAGCCTTGCCGCGATGAGGGGTTGAGATGGGATTAATGTGGAGGCCTCGAGGGCTGAGGTGGTGATGCTCTGAGTTTTTGCTTCCCAGAACATTGCAGAGCTCTTGCTCACTGCCAGGTGCCCCTACAGGGCTACAAGTGAGTGGTTTTAATCCAGCCCTTGGCTGCTCTTATCATCACTGTACATTTTTCCTGCTTTCTGACAGTAAAACTCTGCCTTGGAAACTGGGACCGACTGGGTATTGCCTGGGCAGAGCGGGTGGGCTGGGAGGCAAAGCTGCCAGCAGTGGAGGTGCCACCCCCATGTAGATACCCCAGAGTGTCTACAGCTCTTTTTCAAGATGCTGGAGTCAGCTCACTTGGCCTAAATTTATTTATTGGGATGGTGGAGGAGAGGAAGAGGCAGAGAAGCAGCGGGAATTAGGGTGAGAATTGTCTGTGCAGGGTGGGAGTGGCAGTCAAACCCTCCTCAGAAGTGTGTTTGACTTAAGGCAGCAGGTGGACTGTGGTTTGAAACGAGCCCTTTGGCTTTGGTGGGATCCTGAGTGGAGCAAAGCTGAGCAGGACCGTGCTGGGATGGAGCAGGGGACCAAACTGCCCCTGGGAACAGGGCAGTAATGTGGGAGGGCATGAAGCTTTAACCTGCCTCATCTTCTGCAGTTAGTCCCTCTAGAGCTGTTCCAAGCTGGTACCTGTGGGCTTGTTTGCTTTCAAGCTTGCAAATTAAAAATGCAGCAAAAATCTTAAATTTATCACGTGCACCAAATTGTACCACTTTTGGGGCTGTTCTGATTCTGGCTCTACCTGAGCTTGGTGTTACCTTGGCTTTTCAAACCCTCTGACAGGATTCTGGAGGCTAAAAATCTGTTTCCCCCCAGGAAAGAAGAACTTTTATATTTATCTTTTGTGTTTCTATTCACCTTCTCACCACAACCTTTCAACCTAATTTATGTGGTTTCTAGGACAGCCCTTTGGGAGGATTTGGGGTGAGAAACGGTCAGGTTGCCAAAATTCACTTTTCTGGGAAGAAATCACTTTTTGAAACACCGGTGAGGAATTTGGGCAGAAACTGGCCAGAAATAGGTTGGGTGCTCTGTGTATGCAGTGCTGGGCTGCAAAGTAAATGGTTCTGGATTGCAGGCCTGAACTTGATTGATGTCCAAAATAGTTTGACCTGATATTTCTCCCATTTCCCCTATTTTTATTGCTCCTAAAGAACAGCTATGGGGGGAAAGTCTAGGAATTCTGCACCAAAGACAGTTCTTGCTGTATCTGGTGGCAGAGCTGCTGCAGGGACTGCTGTGAGCACTCCCCAGTCTGCATCTTGTAGCTGCATCCAGGTGCTGTGGCATTTTATCCTTCCCTTGCTTTTACAACACCCTGTACACTCCTGCAGGAGAGCTTTGTCACCCTTGCAGAGGGAAACTGAGGGATTGAGCAAGTGGGGTGGAGGGGTTTGAGGCTGGAGGGTGCCACTGACCTGATTTTAGCACAGTGGGACTCAACTCTTGAACGTGCTGGAGCCTGAGGAACAGCCCCAAAAGTGATGCTGGGTGGCTCCAGGTGCTGGGTAGGATTATATCCAGCATGAAGCCCTCCCCAGGAAGGCAAACTCATCTGAGTGAGCTGTGTCTGGGCTGGGCAGCCTGGCGCTGACCCCTCTGTGGGCAAACGGCCGGGGGTGGGCGTCTCTGCAGCCCCTCAGGGCTCCAGGCTCCAGCAGACCCCGGAGCGGTTTATCCCAGCAGGTGTTTGCCATGGCAGGAGGTGCGTGGGGGGACCAACAGACATCCCCAGGGATAAATCCACCACTGCTGTGCCCTGTCCTGTGCTCTGGTCTGTCCTACCTGTGGTGAATAACCAGCAACAGGTTGTGGGGGTCCCCTGGCCCCCCCCGCCCCTCCCTGAGAAGTGGCAGCAGATTAGCCCCGAGCCCCTCTGCACAGACAAAAGCTGCCACAAAGGGCATTAGGCTTCAGGATTGGATTACTGTGGGGCCACCTGTCATCCCCACTTTGTAAATTTATCTCGCTCCATGCCCGGTTTTCACACTGGAGAAGTTTGCACTTTAAAAAACCTGCCCCATAAAATCCCCCGCCCGGTGCCTGTCCAAGCTGCAGCCTGGCTGCGTTTGTCTGAGCATCCCTTCTTGTTCCAGGCTTCAGAGCTGTGTGGGGCTGGGGATTAGGGCTGTTTGAATGAAGAGAGCCTTTATTACATTAGTCTAAGTGGTTAATAGGTAAAGTAGGCCAATCCATCTTTAGACTAAGCCTATCACTTCGCCTACGGAGGGTGCAGGCTCCGCCGAGGAGATATTCATTAAAGGAAAAGCTTTTCCTCTGTCCCTCTTGACATGTTAATAGCTCAGGGTTAGGGGCTCTGCTCTCTGCCTGTGCAGAATTCATAGCTGTGCAAAATTCCTGGCTGTGCTCACACAGCAACTCCCTCCCCTCGCTGGGACCCCCGGCAGCTCTGCCCGAGTCAGCAGCACTGAGCCCCACCAGTGCTTTGCTGGCTGGGCTGGGTGGGGAATAAAAGATGCTGGGAGCCTGTTCCTCATCCTCACTTCCCTCTTCCGTGCTCAGCAGCAGATGCCTCATCCCTTCCCAAGCAGGGAAGGAGGGAGAGGGTTCAGAGGATGGGTAGAGGCAATGCTTCGGTGCTGGGACTCTCTGCTGTGGGATGTTCTCAAGGCCAGGAGTATTCATGGGTTTGAAAGGATTAGACAGTTCATAGTCACTATGAAATGAGATGATTTGGATGCAGATGCTGGCTCCAGAGGTCTTTGAACTGCAGGTTGCCAGAAGGCAGGAGGATAACAAGGCAGGAGGGATTGCTTGCCAAGCTTTTCATACCATCTTTATTTTCCACTACGAGTTTCCGCTGCAGTGTCTTCATCCAGCCCTGTCCCGACTGGGGCTCAGCTGAGCTCCCTGTTTCCCACAACCTGGCTCCCTTTATCCTCTCCCTTTGCTCTCCCACAAGGACAGCAGTGGTGGCTGCACCTCTGCCATTCTTTCCTAGCACCAAAAATGCTGGCAGGAGCTGCCCAGGTCTCCACCGTGCCTGTGAAGGCTCCATGGGAATGGAAGGCTCCATGGGAATGGAAGGTTCCATGGGAAT